>NW_006784184.1:563841-612023 GCF_000442215.2 Lipotes vexillifer | reverse complement strand
AACCGCTCTGTTCCATCACGGTTCAGGTAGAGGCAGGAGGCTGGTCCCTAGGATGCAGTGGACATCTTTCTTGCTCTTAATGACCTCTCCCAATCCCCACGCCTCAATGAGATAAGAAATAGGTACTATTGCCCGTCACGTTTTAGAAACAGGGAGACAGTGAGAGCAGTTAGGAGTTTTGTTTGAGTTCTTCCTGGAAGTCAACATAGGGCTCCACAGTTGTGTCTGTTCTGCTGACCATGACTCATTTCCAGAAGCTAGCCACACAGTCTATAAAAAGTTTTAATTGTGGTAAAATACACATAACATAGAATAACATCTTAACCATTTTTAAGTGTACAGTTGAGTGTTAAGTGCATTCACATTGTTGTGTAACCCATCCCCAGATGTCTTTTCATCTTACAAAATAGAAACTCTGTCCATTAAACAAGAATTCCCCCATTCCCCCTCCCCCCAGCCCCTGGCAACCACCATTCTACTTTCTGTCTCTATGAATTTGATGGCTCTGGGGATCTCTGATAAATGGAATCATACAATATCTATCTTTTTGTGACAGGTTTTCTTCACTTAGCATAATGTCCCCAGGGTTTGTCCATGTTATATGTGCCAGAATTTCTTTCTTCTGTAACACTGGATAATGTTCCATTATATATATTTATCCATGCATCCATCAGTGGACACCTGGGTTGCTTCCTTCTTTTGGCTATTGTGAATAACACTGCTTTGAACACAGGTGTATGAATATCTGTGTGAGGCCCCATCTTCAATTCTTGTCCAGAAGTAGAATTGCTGAATGGAAAATATGGTGATTATATTTTCAATTTCTTGAGAACCCTTCACACTGTTTTTCATAGTAACTACACCACTTTACATTCCCACAAATAAGGCACAAGAGTTCCAATTCCTCCACCTCTTTGCCAACACTTCTATTTTATGTTTTTCTTTGTTTGTTCGGTTTGACTTTCTTTTATCGTAGTCATCCCATTGGGTGTGAGGTATGTCTCGTGGTTTCGATTTGCATGTTTTTAATGATTAGCGATGTTGACTACATTTTCATGTGATTTTTGGCCATCTATATATCTTCTATTCATGTCCTTTGGCCATTTTTAAGAGGGTTGTTTGCTAGTCAAGAAATTTTAATGATCACTGGGATAAAATAATAAATATAAAGGAATAGGGCAAGCTGGGCTAAGAGTTTATCAGCCCTGACTCCAATATCCCAGCTGGCCGAGCCTCTCAACCTCCCCATGGACATAGCGAAGCCTCCTATTCGGGGTGGCTGTTCACACTAGTGGTGAGAAATTCTGCCCCCCAAGAAATGACTGGGGAGAACCAGGGCTGGCTTTAGGGACCTACCTTTCATCCAAACTGAGGTTGAAGAAGAAATTATTTCTGTGTAAACAAAAATTTTTGTCCCTTCCCTTTTCCCTTTTTCAGCCCAATCTGAAGTATTACTATAGCCACAGCAACCACAGCAACTATA
Organism: Lipotes vexillifer; assembly: GCF_000442215.2. NCBI lineage: Eukaryota > Metazoa > Chordata > Mammalia > Artiodactyla > Lipotidae > Lipotes > Lipotes vexillifer. The sequence goes on along the minus strand of NW_006784184.1, from coordinate 610,540 downwards.
ACCACCACCATCCCAACCACCACCACTGCTACCAGCATGGATCACGAGCTCACCGTGGACCACATCTGGTGCCCCCAGATGGAATCCGTCGGTGTTCAAATCCCTAGGTGAGAAATCGCCAGCCATTAAGTCATCTGATTGGCTAAACATCCTAAGCATCTGAAAATGAGAAGACAATGTGCATCTTCTTTTTTTGTTTTTCATCCGCACCAGAAAGTAATGAAGCGGTGGTTGGGAATTTTAAGCAGCAGCTTCAGTCAGGCTGGGTGGTTTACAGAGATTAACTTACCCCCTTGGAGTGCTCAGCAACCAACCAGAAGGCTTTCCCCAACCAAGCAATTTTATAATTAAGTGATAATTGTTTTTTGGAGGTTTCTTTTTCCCCCTGGGTAGCCTAGAGAAAGATAAACAGCTGCAGGAATCAATAAGCATCAAGGTCATAGGCTGAATTATTTACCAGTTCTCTGCTATTTATCTCAAACCTTCCTCTCTACGAGGAAAAAATTGTGTCTACCTCACATGGGATTTAGAACGTACCTGGTTTAGTTTCACAGCTGTTATTACTGTCTTTTCCTTTTTATGACTGAGCAAAATTGCTGTTTCGCTAACAAAGTCTAGAGAGTGGGAGCATGGAAGGGTCTGATGCCAGAGTTCATTCACTGGGCTGGGCCCTAAGCTGTAGGAGTACTGGGGTTGGGGGATGGGCAGCAAAAGATGCAGGCTGTCCACGCCTAGCCCCATACACTGCTTATTTTCATGATTACTACAATGTCTCCCTAACAGGCCTCCTAACCTTCTGGTTCTTGTCCCACCCACTGTGGATACCGCAGTCTTCGGTCAAAATGATCTTTCCTAAACACAAATCTGTCAGTTCTCTATGAAAAAGTCTCTAGGATGATCTAAATCCACATAAGGAACCCAGCCGTACATCCCTTATGGGTTTTGCAGCATTGTTCCCCTCTGTGCACACCTGGCCTCATGTCCTGCTGCTCCCTGATTTCCTCACTAAATTCCTGCCGTACTTCTTTGAGTTCTTCAAATCTACCACGCTCTGTCCCCTCAGGGTCACCTCAGCTGTTGGTCCTGCTGGAATAATATCCTTCTCTTTCCCAGGGTAAGCCCAACTCATCTACATTCTATTAGCGCCCCCCCCCTCCCCTTTTAAGTCTGGGTGATTGCCACTTCCTGGGTCCCCCCAGAGCACACGTCCCAACCCGCATGACATGTCGTGTCATTTGAGATGAAGGACCATCCTTATATGAGCATGTGTCATATCACTAATAATAGTTCAATGTCTAGTCTATAATCGATAGTCAATATCTATTTGTGCAGTTGATGAAGGAACCTCATAAGTTACCTTGGGGCCACGGAGAAGGAAACGGGGCTCAGGGAAAGTGTTGCCTGGTAGAATGTTGCTGTGAAATTGTAACTAAGCGTCTCTGCAAAGCACCTTGCTTGCATTTGGCTGAACCACACGCTAACAGAAAATAGCTGTGAAGGTTTAAAGAAAGCACGATACGCTATAAAAATTAATATTAAAACTCAGTATATTGAGAGTTGGTTATTGTTTTATAAGATTGTTATTCCTCTAAGCAAACCTGCCCATTTCCATGTATTTTACTATCGAATCCATTCATATACAACCTTCAATAACCTGTTCTATAAAACAACAAGATATCCGCACCAAAAATATGCACTTTTTGGTGAGTCCTTCACTTTTTCAGACCATTAGCATATTCAATAACAGGTACAGGAATAAAGAGAGATTCAGGGGACCATCTAGGCAAGATAGATATGCTTGACCTCTACCAATTCCAAGTTGAGTTAGAAGCACCTACACCCCAAATCAAGTTGACTTAATGTTATTTCATGTCCTTTGCAGGCACATTACCAGTTTTTCTTCTTTGGCTTGTAGGTAACTTTGAGTCACCTCTATATGTTTATATGGTGCCAAATATTTGGATGGAAGGCTGTGTGATACACATGAACAAAATATCTGGGTAGATAACTCAGATTTTCTTTATTTGGAGTTTTGAGTGCTTTGTAGACAAATCTAAGACACGTGGTTTCCTATCTGAGGTCCTTCATCTTCCTTGTGGTCTTGGATGTTGATCCTGGCTCCAGGCCAGGGACCAGGCGCTCTGGCTCAGTGTGCTTACAGGGCTGTGAGCAGCTTTGAAAGAGCTCCTTGATCTCTATTAAGGGTGTAGATACCAATGATGCACTCATTTTCCCACTTTCTTTCTCACTTCTCCATTAATGACCAGAAACTATTAATGAATGACCAGAATCAGTCTGGCTGCTTGGTGAGATTAGAGGACTTCTACTTGTCTTGCAGCATCAGGTTATCGTGAACTCACTTTCTCTCTCTGCATCTCTGCTATTAAGTAACGCCACCCTGGGACTTGTTCCTGATAAAGCAGCTTTATAGAACGCAAAGTGATGGGTCTCCACACAACCCTGGTTATTATTCTCCATCCAGGGATGGCTTAAGATAAGTAAGGCAACATGTTGGAGCTAAACAGTCTCTCCTGAGAATCTTGGTTTTAATTCTGAGACAGTGTTTATCTTGAGAAGAGATCTTTCAGAGGTTAGATAGGGCCAGGCCTACATAGGGGCTGAGAGGCTGGATAGGACGCACCACTGGCTATTTGGAAGGATTCAAATAACTCTACAGCAGGAACTCGAACCAGCTTTGCGGAATATTCTGAAACCCGGTTCTTTACATTAATCATTCTAATCCTAACATCCAGAGACTGGAGGGGAGCAGTGTCCCCATGAGGACCACTGAAAGGAAAATACTGAGAACAAATGGAAAGTGCTGGAAATAGGAGCAGCTGAAACTGAGAGCCCAGAAAGCCTGCAGCCCAGAAAAAGCTGGTCGAGGATCAGGCAGGTGATTAGGAAAATCCTACGCAGTACAGCGAACAGGCATGCTTCTTTGTTCATTGATTAGACACCAGCAGAGGTTTGGAAGGGTGAGGACATATCCCACGCCACACAGGTTGACACTTGAATCTGTATATGTGTATTGTTTTCCCTTACTGGAAAACTGCCTTTACTATTTACCCATAGAACCTCTCTACTTTCTTAAAGACTATCAGTCAACTGCCCTGTTTTTTAAGAAATACGTTGAGTCTATCATAGACAAAGTTAGCAAGCATTAAAGTAGGGATTGGACACTCTTTTCAAAGTCCCTGTCCCCAGTCAAAGAGTGATAGCACGTTCTAATTGTTTGCTTTAAATCGGGATAACACAGGGCTGGCATAAGAAATTTGAGACACCATATGCAAAGTTACCAAATTTTCTTGGGCAAAGAAAATTGAAGAGGTACTCTATGAGTTGGGATTTATTCTAAGCTGCTATTACAGAGACCCACTCAGTGCAATGCTTAACTGAGAATTAAAAATCTCAGACTTTTTATGAAAAGTGCTTCTCAGCCAGTAGACAGGTGGACACACACACGCACACCTTTCCTTTTAAGGCACAGCTAGGAAGTGGCAGCCCTCAGGCACATGGCCACACAGCCAAGCAAGGCTGGGAGACCACCCTTCAGCTGGGTACCAGAGTTCCCAGGTAAGAACCAGGAATTCTGTGATTGAAGGAAAAAGGGTCAAATGATATTGGTGGGCAATTTGCAGGTTCTTCCACAGGTGCACGCCTAGAAGGAATGCAGGACAACATGGAACTCAAGATATTAAACTACTACTTGGACTGAGGTTGTAATTGAAATAAAAAAGAGGAGAAAAAGGAACTTGAGGTAGGTAAATGGCAGTCCTCCCAGACTTAGAGAAAGAGGATCAAACATAGGTATGTATGTTGCAATTAGGAGAGGAAAGGAGTATGTAGTCCATTTTCAAGTCCTTTAAATTTGGTCCAAACTGGCCTAAATGGGGCTCAACTCTATTCAGTTGTGTTGCTAGATAGTGGCAGTCCCATAAGGCAGTTCTCTTTAATTGGGCTGGATTTGAAAATCTGTAATTCTTTAGCTCTTTATTTTGAAATATCCCTCTTTATTCCCAGTGATATCACATGTTCTGGAGTCTACATTATCTGAAATTAACAGTCTCTCCAGCTTTCTTATTGTTAATGTTTGCTTAACATATTTTTTTATACATACCTGTGTCTTCATATTTAAAGAGGTTTCTTGTAGACAAGACATAGTTGAGTCTTGCACATGTATTCAGTCTGACAATTTCTGCCTTTTATTTGATGCATTTAGACCATTTATATTTAATGTGATTATTGATATGGTTGGATTTAAGTCTACCATGTTGCTACTGGTTTTCCTTTTGTTTCATGTGCTCTTTGATCTTATGTCATCATTTTCTGTGGATTTTTTGGATTAATTAAGGATTTTCTATGATTCCATTTTATGTCCACTACTGGCTAATTAGTTACATCTTTTGTTTAATTTAATTTAATTTAATTTTTATTTTTTAGTGGTTGTTCTAGGGTTTATAATATGCCCTTAACTTATCATAGACTGTTTTGAAAGAATATTACATCATTTCTTATATAATGTAAGATCCTTACAACAGAACACTTACATTCTCCTGTTCATCCTTTGTGCTATTTGGATGGTACATTTTACATATACATATATTATAAAATTCCATAATATGTTACTATTTTTTTTGCTTTGAACATTCATTTATCTTTTGAGAAATTAAAAGATGAGGAAAAAAGGAAATATTAATGTTTTAAAATACTTTTTATTTCTTTGTGTAGATCTATAGTTCCATCTGTTACAATTTTTCTTCTGCCCAAATAACTTCTTTCAATATTCCTTGTAGGACTGATATACTGATAGTAAATTCTTTCAGCTTTTGTTTGCCTGAAATAGGTTTTATTTTGTCTTCAGTTTTAAAGGCTATTTTCACTGAATATTATGAAATCGTACAGAAATAGTAGTTATAATATGAGGGTCTTTTTAATGAGGAATTGTTAATATTCACTAAAATGAGTTGGCCAAAATGTTTGTCTGTACACCACTGGCCAGTTTTATTACATGGCGGGAATGTAATTATTTTGTTGAACAGAATATTTTTTTTTAATTGGGGTATAGATTTTTTTAAATTGGTATATAGTTGCTTTACAATGTTGTGTTAGTTTCTGCTGTACAGCGAAGTGAATCAGCTGTATGTTTACATATATCCCCTCTTTTTTTGATTTCCTTCCCATTTAGGTCACCAAAGAGCACTGAGTAAAGTTCCCTGTGCTATACAGCAGGTTCTCATTAGTTATATGTTTTATACATATTAGTGTATATATGTTCCCAATCCCCTCCCAATTCATCACACAAACCCCACCTCCACCACCTTCCCCCCCCCCCCCCCCCGCTTGGTGTCCATATGTTTGTTCTCTACATCTGTGTCTCTATTTCTGCTTTGCAAACAGTTTCTTCTGTACCATTTTTGTAGATTCCACATATATGCGTTAATATACGATATTTGTTTTTCTCTTTCTGATATATTTCACTCTGTATGACAGTCTCTAGGTCCATCCACATCTCTACAAATGATCCAATTTAATTCCTTTTTATGGCTGAGTAATATTCCATTGTATATATGTACCACATCTTCTTTATCCATTCATCTGTCGATGGACATTTAGGCTGCTTCCATGTCCTGGCTATTGTAAATAATGCTGCAGTGAACATTGGGGTGCATGTGTCTTTTTGAATTATGGTTTTCTCAGGGTATATGCCCAGTAGTGGGATTGCTGGGTCAAATGGTAATTCTATTTTTAGTTTTTTAAGGGACCTTCATACTGTTCTCCATAGTGGCTGGATCAATTTACATTCCCATCAACAGTGTAAGAGGGTTCCCTTTTCTCCACACCCTCTCCAGCATTTAACAAAATAATTTTTAATAAAAACTTAAAATGATTGTAGTAAGTATGAATTCAACATGTACTCATTTTTCTCTACATTAACAGTGTTTTTTTGTTGTTTTAGTTTTTTGGTTTTTTTTTAAACAGTGGTTTACAAACATTGATGGTGTATATCCTGGAGGGCTTTCAGCTATGAGGAACAGAGGAGGGATATTCCTGGGTGAGGGTGCGGTGTGTGTGTGTGCAGGAGTTTTAACTGAAGTCCAGTAATTGAAGCTTGAAGCATGACTATAGGGATTCCTCTATTGACAAAGACATTGAGCAGCCACTCAAGTTGTAGATGAAAGAATAAATATCTCTGTTCCACTTTGTCTTTCGTCCCTCAACACTGTAAAGCAGATAGGACTGAAAATTATCAGGATGTGAAATTAATACTCATGGACTTAATAGTGAAGGAATGGACAAAGCATCAGAAGGATTTTAGAAAGTATCTTTTTGGACGACCAATCAGGGTACTTTGTTGGGCTGTCTCTAAAAGGAGCCACACACTGGATAAACAGTCATTTTATTTTATTTATTTACTTTTTAATATCTTTATTGGAGTATAATTGCTTTACAATGTTGTGTTAGTTTCTGCTGTACAACAAAGCAAATCAGCTATATGTACACATATATCCCCCATCCCCTGCCTCTTGAGCCTCCCTCCCGCCCTCCCTATCCCACCCCTCTAGGTTGTCACAAAGCATCAAGCTGATCTCCCTGTGCTATGCAGCAGCTTTCCACTAGCTACCTATTTTACATTTGGTAGTGTATGTATGTCAATGCTACTGTCTCACTTCATCCCAGCTTCCCCTTCACCCCTGCATTCTCAGGTCCGTACTCTATGTCTGTGTCTTTATTCCTGCCCTGCCACTAGGTTCATCAGCACCATTTTTTTTTTGAAAGATACATATAGCACAATGTTCATTGCAGCACTATTTAACAATAGCCAGGACATGGAAGCAACCTAAATGTCCATCGATAGATGAATGGATAAAGAAAATGTGGTACATGTATACAATGGAATATTACTCAGCCATTAAAAGAAATGAAATTGAGTTATTTGTAATGAGGTGGATGGACCTAGAGTCTGTCATACAGAGTGAAATAAGTCAGAAAGAGAAAAATATCGAATGCTAACGCACGTATATGGAATCTAAAAAACAGTCATTTTAGAGCTTCCCTGTAAGGCGTATTTCAGATGTTTTCCAGATGGGCACACTATTGACAAATAGTTTATCAAGAGTTTTATTAAAAAGTCAAGGCCAGGGTTGTCAAGCAGAGGAGCCGAATAGCACAGGGAGATCAGCAGGGTGCTTTGTGACCACCTAGAGGGGTGGGATAGGGAGGGTGGGAAGCAGACGCAAGAGGGAGGGGATATAGGGATCTGTGTATCCGTATGGCTGATTCACTTTGTTATACAGCAGCAACTAACACAACAATGTAAAGCAATTATGCTCCAATAAAGATGTTAAAAAAAAAAAAAAAAAGATGACTTTCTTCTGGCCTCAGCTAATGGTTGCCAACGCGATTGCCAATAGCAGCTTCTTTCGAGGAAAAGAGAGCCTCCTACTCTGGTTGAGTGGGAAGGCATAGGAGTATATATGTGCCAGGCCATATATACTTTTAGGATTACGTTCAGATAAAGTCGTATTCAACTCTCAAATACTCTTGTCTTCAATACCAAGGGTTACCCAATTTCTAGGTAGTCCAAGATAGCCCCAAAAAGCATGATAATAATCTTTTTTATCTGATCTGTGCAATATTAGCTACCAATTACATAGGTCCCTCAATAATCCCCAAGAATAACTTGGAAACCAGCTCACCCAGCTGTGCACCTTGCTTTGGCTATTCGGGGTCTTTTGTGTTTCCATACAAACTGTGAAATTTTTTGTTCTGGTTCTGTGAAAAATGCCATTGGCATTTTGATAAGGATTGCCTTGAATCTGTTTGCTTTGGGTAGTATAGTCATTTTCACAATGTTGATTCTTCCAATCCAAGAATATGGTATATCTCTCCATCTGCTTGTATCATCCTTAGTTTCTTTCATCAGTGTCCTATAGTTTTCTGAATACAGGTCTTCTGTCTGCTTAGGTAGTTTTATTCCTAGGTATTGTATTCCTTTTGTTGCAGTGGTAAATGGGAGGGTTTCCTTAATTTCTCTTTCAGATTTTTCATTATTAGTGTATAGGAATGCAAGAGATTTCTGTGCATTAATTTTGTATCCTGCTATTTTACCAAATTCATTGATTAGCTCCAGTAGTTTTCTGATAGCATCTTTAGGATTCCCTATGTATAGTATTATGTCATCTGCAAACACTGACAGTTTTATTCTCTTCCAATTTGGATTCCTTTTATTTCTTTTTCTTCTCTGATTGCTGGGGCTAAAACTTCCAAAACTATATTGACTAATAGTGAGCAACCTTGTTTTGTTCCTGATCTTAGTGGAAATGGTTTCAGTTTTTCACCATTGAGAATCATGTTGGCTGTGGGTTTGTCATATATGGCCTTTATTATGTTGAGGTAGCATCCCTCTATGCCTACTTTCTGGAGAGTTTTTTACCATAAATCGGTGTTGAATTTTGTCAAAAGCTTTTTCTGCATCTATTGAGATGATCATATGGTTTTTAATCCTTCAATTTGTCAATATGGTGTATCACATTGATTGATTTGCATATGTTGAAGAATCCTTGCATTCCTGGGATAAACCCCACTGGATCATGGTGTATGATCCTTTTAATGCACCACTGGATTCTGTTTGCTAGTATTTTGTTGAGGATTTTTGCATCTATGTTCATCAGTGATATTGGCCTGTAGTTTTCTTTCTTTCTGACATCTTTCTCTAGTTTTGGTATCAGGGTGATGGTGGCCTCGTAGAATGAGTTGGGGAGTGTTCCTCCCTCTGCTATGTTTTGGAAGAGTTTGAGAAGGAGAGGTGTTAGCTCTTCTCTAAATGTTTTATGGAATTCGCCTGTGAAGCCATCTGGTCCTGAGCTTTTGTTTGTTGGAAGATTTTTAATCACAGTTTCAATTTCAGTGCTTGTGATTGGTCTCTTCATATTTTCTATTTCTTCCTGGTTCAGTCTCGGAAGGTTGTGCTTTCTAGGAATTTGTCCATTTTTTTCAGGTTGTCCATTTTATTTGTATAGTTGCTTGTAGTAATCTCTCATGAGCCTTTGTATTTCTGCAGTGTCAGCTGTTACTTCTCCTTTTTCATTTCTAATTCTGTTTATTTGAGTCTTCTCCCTGTTTTTCTTGATGAGTCTGGCTAATGGCTTATCAATTTTGTTTATCTTCTCAAAGAACCAACTTTTAGTTTTATTGATCTTTGCTATCATTCCCTTCATTTCTTTTTCATTTCTTTCTGATCTGATCTTTATGATTTCTTTCCTTCTGCTAACTTTGGGAGTTTTTTTGTTCTTCTTTCTTGAATTGCTTTAGGTGTAAGTTTAGGTTTTTTATTTGAGATGTTTCTAGTTTCTTGAGGTAGGATTGTATTGCTATAAACTTCCCTCTTAGAACTGCTTTTGCTGCATCCCATAGGTTTTGGGTCATCATGTTTTCATTGTCATTTGTTTCTAGGTATTTTTTGATTTCCTCTTTGATTTCTTCAGTGATCTCTTGGTTATTTAGTCACGTATTGTTTACCCTCCATGTGTTTGTAATTTTTACAGTTTTCCTGTAATTGATATCTAGTCTCATAGCATTGTGGTCAGAAAAGACACTTGATATGATTTCAATTTTCTTAAATTTACCAAGGCTTGATTTGTGACCCAAGATATGATTTGTCCTGGAGAATGTTCCATGGGCACTTGAGAAGAAAGTGTATTCTGTTGTTTTTGGATGGAATGTCCTATAAATATCAATGAAGCCCATCTTGTTTAATGTGTCATTTAAAGCTTGTGTTTCCTTATTTATTTTCGTTTTGGTTGACCTGTCCATTGGTGAAAGTGGGGTGTTAAAGTCCATTACTATGATTGTGCTACTGTCGATTTCCCCTCTTATGGCTGTTAGCATTTGCCTTATGTATTGAGATGATCCTACGTTGGGTGCATAAATATTTACAATTGTTATATGTTCTTCTTGGATTGATCCCTTGATCATTATGTAGTGTCCTTGTGTGTCTCTTGTAATAGTCTTTATTTTAAAGTCTATTTCGTTTGATATGAGAATTGCCATTCCAGCTCTCTTTTGATTTCCATTTGCATGGAATATCTTTTTCCATCCCCTCACTTTCAGTTTGTCTGTGTCCATAGGTCTGAAGTGGGCTTCTTGTGGGCAACATATATATGGGTCTTGTTTCTGTATCCATTCAGCCAGTCTATGTCTTTTGGTTGGAGCATTTAATCCATTTACATTTAAGGTAACTATCAATATGTATGTTCCTATTACCATTTTCTTAACTGTTTTGGGTCTGTTATTGTAGGTCTTTTCCTTCCTTTGTGTTCCCTGCCTAGAGAAGTTCCTTTAGTATTTGTTGTAAAGCTGGTATGGTTGTGCTGAATTCTCTTAGCTTTTGCTTGTCTCTGAAGGTTTTAATTTCTTTGTCAAACCTGAATGAGATCCTTGCTGGGTAGAGTAATCTTGGTTTTAGTTTTTTCCTTTTCATCACTTTATATATGTCCTGCCACTCTCTCCTGGCTTGCAGAGTTTTGTTGAAAGAGCAACTGTTAACCTTATGGGGATTCCTTTGTTTGTTATTTGTTGCTCTTCCCTTGCTGCTTTAAATATTTTTTCTTTGTATTTAATTTTTGATAGTTTGATGAATATGTGCCTCGCCGTGTTTCTCCTTGGATTTATCCTGTATGGGACTCTCTGCGCTTTCTGGACTTGGTTGACTATTTCCTCTTCCATATTAGGAAAGTTTTCAACTATAATCTCTTCAAATATTTTCTCAGTCCCTTTCTTTTTCTTTTCTTCTTGTGGGAACCCTATAATTCAAATGTTGGTGTGTTTAATGTTGTCCCAGAGATCTCTGAGATTGTCCTAAATTCTTTTCATTATTTATTCTGCTCTGCAGTAGTTATTTCCACTATTTTGTCTTCCAGGTCATGTATCTGTTCTTCTGCCTCAGTTATTCTGCTATTGATTCATTCTAGAGAATTTTAAATTTCATTTACTGGGTTGGTCATCATTGTTTGTTTGCCCTTTAGTTCTTCTAGGTCCTTGTTAAACGTTTCTTGTATTTTCTCTATTGTGTTTCCAAGATTTTGGATCATCTTTACTATCATTACTCTGAATTCTTTTTCAAGTAGACTGCCTATTTCCGCTTCATTTGTTTGGTCTGGTGGGTTTTTACTTTGCTCCTTCATCTGCTGCATATTTCTCTGGCTTCTCATTTTGCTTAACTTACTTTGTTTGGGGCCTCCTTTTCACAGGCTGCAGGTTTGTAGTTCCCGTTGTTTTTGGTGTCTGCCCCCAGTGGGTAAGGTTTGTTCAGTGGGTTGTGTAGGCTTCCTGGTGGAGGGGACTGGTGCCTGCGTTCTGGTGGATGAGACTGGATCTTGTCTTTCTGGTGGGCAGGACTGTGTCTGGTGGTGTGTTTTGGGGTATCTGTGAACGTATTATGATTTTAGGAAGCCTCTCTGCTAGTGGGTGGCGTTGTGTTCCTGTCTTGCTTGTTGTTTGGAATGGGGTGTCCAGCACTGGAGCTTGCTGATCGTTGAGTGGATCTCAGTCTTAGCCTTGAGACAGAGATCTCTGGGAGAGCCCTCGCCGATTGATATTATGTGTGGCTGGGAGGACTCTGGTGGTCCAGTGTCCTGAACTCGGCTCTCCCACCTCAGAGACTCAGGCCTGACACCCGGCTAAGGCACCAAGACCCTGTCAGCCACACGGCTGCAGCATCAGTTTGCCATTGTTTTTGCTTTCTTTCTCTCTCAACAACTGAGCACGATAACATACACCCTCTTGCCCCTGAACCGGGAGATGCTGAAGGAGAGCTGGTGGGAGCAGGAGTAGCCAAAGTCACAGTTGAGGCTTGAGTCCAGTGGAGTCAAAACAGCGCGAACCACCTTTCTCCTGTGCCCTGCACCAAAGTCATCTTAATTAGTTTAACCAGAGCCACAGGGAGACGGCGCTGATTCCGGAATTGGAGAAAAACTACCATAATGGATTGTCATTACCGCTCTTAACATATAGGAGTCTATCAAGAACCTATCGGGTTCAAGTTCATCTGTTCAACGTTAAAGCATGCCTTTATCTAGCCACGCTTTCCAAGAAAACTTGTTTTTCATTTATATTTTTTTTCTTGTCCTAGAAAAAATATGTACTCCTGTTTGAGTTCATCTGAATTCAAATTCTAGAGAGAAATAGTCTTGTGCTACTTTTCGGCTGTCATTAGAATGCAGAATGTGACAGCGTGTAGGCTGTGGGCTTTCACACCTGGGAGAAGAAGTGGAAATGCCACTGAAATGGCTTTGCATTCATCCCGGAAATACATTGAATGACCAGTGCTACTGCTGGTGACGAAGACTCAGAGATGGTCAAGGTGTACATGGTCCCTGCCTCCATGGAGCTCCAATCCAGCGATAGAGAAAGGTACTAAAGAGGAGTCATACACATAATTATCTGAGTAGTGTCTGGGTTGGGGGGGGCCTAAAGTGCTCAGAACTAATGTTTTGGGGGTGTTTAATTTATTCCCAGAGTTGAAGGCTGAGAAATGAAAGATGAGAAGTTAAGAGGAAAAAGGGCCAGGGTGGGAGTGCATGTGGTGGTCCAGAAGTGGGGAGGAGCTTGACTACATTTGAGGAAAGAGAAAAAGCCAGTGTCCAGGGGCCAGAGTGAGGGAGAGGGTGGTTATATGGCAATGAGGTGCTGATTTGGGGCTCAATCATGCTGGACCATGGAGACCATTCTAAGGACTTGGAACTTCATTCTAAGATCACTGGGAAATCATTGAATCCTTTTAAAACATGGTTGTGATTTAAGTCAAAACATGATTTGCCTTTTCAGAGGAAAATGGGCTGGAAAGAGGTAGGAATGTATGCAGAAAGGTGTTGCCGAAGAGTGAAACTGAGCTAAGATTTTAATACTTTACAGATGGTCTTGGCCATTCTCTCATCCTTCTGCATGCTCCAGCCAAATTAAATACTCTTTTGTAACACTTAGGGAATAGAAGTCCATTTATTAGGCAAGTGCACAAGGAAGAAAAGAGAAAAAAATGGCACAAATTACCTGCTCCTCCACTACCATTATACCAGACTCTCCCTCACCGGGGACATGACTTGTGGTGCTGGTGGAGCTAGTTTATCATCCTGGAGAGAGCCAGGGGAGTAGATGTGGATGTCAGGGTATTAACTTAATGAATTCGGATACGATACAAACTGCAGTAGCCCTCGTCTGCAGACAAAACTTTCATAATTCCTCTCCTATTTCTGCCTTTTGAACAAATCTCGGTTTTCACTGTATCTCCGTCTTGAGTTATCTCAGGAACAGGGGACTTGTCTGTCAGGATGTACCACACTCCCAAGATCCAGGAAAGGGGCTGGGGGAAACTAGAGTCTAACTCTCATTGGGTCGACATGTCTCTCTTACTTAGACAAGTTTACTGAATTAAAAAACAACAACAACAAAACAATCCAAAAAACCAGTCTTCTATTGGGACAGATTAACCAGTAATAAATTCTTTTTGATTCACATCGTTTGGAACCAGTCCTATGGAATGTTTGCCCTTCAGTACCAATATGGCCTTGGTTTTGTTTGTGCTTTTTGCTTATTTGTTTCAGTGGTGGTGATAATCAGTAGAGGAAAATTCCTGTAGAGAGGCGGAAGCATGCTTTATGATTTTTCTTCCCATCATCCAGGGTTAGCAAACCACAAAAATACTCTTTTATAGCACTTAGGGTAAAAGATATTTTAAAAATGTCCTCTACAGAAGACTGCCTCTGTGATAGGATCATCGAGACCAAAATTATCCGTGCTACACTCAAGCTTAGTTTTCATTTCTCTTCTCAGAAGATCTCCAGAAGGGTTTAAAGTGATGCTACTTAGGTGTGGTCCATGGACTGGTGCCAGGCCATGAAATGCTTGTCACTGGTCTGCAATGAGATGCATATACAAACTGAAAATAAGCATATAGAAATTTTCATAAACATTTCTATAACTTTTTACCTGTTCTGTGGAATCGAATAAAGAATTCAAGCTAGTATTTTATATATCTTAATTTTTTTTTCATTCTCCTTGTAATTCATTTCTGTTGTATTTTATAAAATCATTTAATCCAGAAAGGATTGGGAAAAGAACCAAAACCTCAAAACGTGGTCCTCCCTGTACTATTTGATTTTTTGCAACTTCTTATTACTCTATAAAGAGTTTAAATAAAAAGCTAAAAACTATGAAAGAACATGTTAAAAAAAATAGCTGCTCCCTCCCCATAGATAGTTAGAGAAGCACTATAGCACTAGCCTTGGACTGAATCAGCTAGACAAACAGGGGGAAGAGTAACTTTTTAAAAAAATTGTAGGTTCATGGTCAGTAGTTATGGCAGGACTCATGAGGATGTAATCTATTGCTCCCTTTTTTATCCATTATCTATAATAGTGCTGTGTAAGGAAATCAAGCAAACACACACAAAGACCAGTGGCATAAAGCAATGAACACTGGGCCAGCTGTGGCCCATGGGGATCTCTCAGTCTCCAGCGGACTAGCCTGGGCTTGTTCCAAGAGGGCACAGGAGAGGTGGCAAGGCCCCTCCAGGCCTGGGCTCAGAACTGACATTCTCACTGTGTTCCATGGGCAAGTTATGAGGCCAGAACGGATTCCAGGGGTGGAGGAATAGATTCCACTCGATAGGATGCTGGATAAAGAAAGGAGAAGAATCGGGGCCATTTTACAATCAACTTAGCAGATCCTGGTAATCGTATGAGCTTCCACATTCTCCAGAAACTCAGGGCGAGGTCAGATTTCAGATGTTAGTGCCTGACGTCCCGGCCCTCAGGGCTGTTGATGAAATACTGCCCCTCTCCGTCAAAATAGACACCATTCATTGATCACTATACTCTGCTGATGAACTTGGGAGTGAGTTTAGAATCTTTAGAATTGGATTTACAAATTGAAATCTATCACTTAATGCTGCAATTATGGACAGTCACAAGCAGCTCGGGAGCCATGGCCCCTCAGAGGGCAGCACGTGTGTGCTGCATGGTTAGTGAGAGGTGAATCTACCTTCTTGGCTACTAATCTTGACCCTCACTCCAATTATAAGGCCCATGGATATCTGTCTCCAACCTGAAAAGCAGAAGAACAGCCAGGCCTTTGTCAAGGCAAGCTGTGTTCTCCCACCTGTGGCAGGTAGCAGCAGGCTGCACGTGGAGGTCCGTGGAGCTTCTCTGGGTTAACCCACAGTGTAGTTTTGTTATTCTCGGGATTATCAAGGGTAATGGACGTGGTTAGAATACTAGAAATTCTCAGGAGTGGCACAAATGAAGCCTGAACACATTACGTAACATACTGGGTCTGAATTCAGGGCATGGATGAAATCATATTTTGGATGCTCTCATATAATCTTGGAAGACTGAAGGAGAAGGCGGAGGGAACTAGGAGCTGCATGAAATGATGAGGATTTCCCTGCTGCGGGAATGGTGTTCCTTGCCCAGTGGGCCATAGGAGTTGCCATGGCTGAACCCAGCACAGGTGAGCCCTGGAGATGGGCTGGAAGCCTGGGCAGAATTCTTGACAAAGCAAAAGTTCTCCTGAGCTTTTGGCATTAGTTGAAATCTGTCTCTGTTACAATGATAAAGCTTCCAAAGAACAATTGAAGAGACCTGGGGATGTAAGAGAGGCAGAAACAATCCATCAGCCTTTCTTCAACAGCATCTCTGCATTGGACCCTGTGATAAAAACATCACATAATTGTATTGAACCTTTACACCAATTCAGGATGATTGTAGGCCCACTTTACAGGGAGTCAAGGATGGTTAAGTGAGTTGCCCAGGGTTCCATGGGGGATCAGTTATAGAGTCGATATTTAACTCAGATATGTGACATTAGAGCCTGTCTGTATACTATACTCTATGACCTCTCAGGATCTGAGAGCTTTGAAGAGGCAGGGGTTGGCCTGGTCTGTTCCAGGCACAAGGGTGCATGAGACTCGATGGTAGAGAAGCAGTGTGGTTTGGATCCAGGGAAGACTGAGGCAGCTGCAGCTAGACCAGGGGCACAACGTGGATCTTACCGCTTCCTGCGGAGTCTTTGAAAGACACAGAGGCCCCAGTGAACTTCCCTGTGTGCTTTGGTTGGCCAAATAGGACCCAGCCCACCAAGAGGCAGGCCCCAATAGCAGGTGGACTGGGAAGGGTATGAATTTGGGGCCTTAGATGCATGAGAAACCTTCGGGGGTGAAGAGCTGCTCATCACACTAGTCCAGTAAGAGGGAGTGGGGTTGGGAGGAATAAACGACTGGGGAGGTGTCAACAGGTAATAGAAGTCCACCTGGGCTGTCAGTCTAGAGTGGTCTGACAGATGTGGGCAGACCCTGCCATGGAGGGGGACACAGTGACAGGGCCTAGGTCTCAGGGGCTGGGTGAGTCCCCCAAGGATAGGGCAGATAACACAGAGACAAGAGCACAAGGCGGGCCTGACTGCAAGATGCACCCTCTCCCCAGCCCCAGCATCCCCAGTTACCAGACCCAAGACAGAGCACAGAAAGGGGCAGCCTGGGAGCGAGTCAGCTCAAGGATGTTGCGTGAGGATTCTTCAGCTGCCCCGTCAAGGACTGTATTGGTCCCACCCCGCGCTCAGGCCTGAACGGATGGACAGAGGTAGAAGGAGCAGAGTTACTTGCAGCAGAAGGCTTGGGGCAGGGAGACAGGAAATCCAGATGGTTTCATAGTTAGCAAAGGGGAGAGATTTATCACTTTCTCCTCTGCTCTGCTTCAGACAGACCCAAGACTTCACAAACAAGGCCTGGGGAGCTCTATTTAATTTTTTTCTTTTATTTTGTAGCGTTCTGAACCAGTAAATTGTCACAGTCTCGTATTGGGCTGGTTCCAAAAAAGAGTTAAATTGGCTGGAATTAGAGAAGAGCTTTGAGTTAGACGTGTCAGAGAACTTCCTGATCTGAAGGGCACCGACGGGAGACAGTCGAGTTGTCTCCTCTGCTTTCACGCTTGCTCTGTTTCTCCGCCCAGTCCCTTCTCTATTTGGAGTGTTGTCCCCCTCTTTCCTCTTGCGTTTCACTTATTGATTTTAGCCGGAGCCAGGAGAGAGCTCGTTACGGCGGCCTTGTTCCTGAGGGGGGAATTGACATGGAGATGCTGTATCCTGTGCTCTGGAAGAGGAGGGATGACAACCTCATGTTAAATTTATGTGCTCTCATTTTTGTTGAGGATGACTATTTCTCTGCATTTTATTTCACCCTTTAAGCATTTATGTTCCTGTGTTATGATTAATTAAGTGTAGTAAAATGAAGTGTTTGCAAAGGTAAAAATACCCTGACTTCTCCGGAGTCTTTGTACTTTGCCTTCTTTTTACTATTGTCAGTTTGTATTTCTCTTTGTTCTTTTCTCCTGTTTGTCACCTTTCTTTAATTTCCCCTTCTGCTCCTCGGGGCCAGTCTTTCAGTCCCCATGCCAGCAAAGTGTCTGCTGATGATGGATGCTTTCAAGACCACAGGGGGGGATGTAAATTGATACAGCCGCTATGGAGAACTGTAGGGAGGTTCCTTAAAACACTAAAAATAGAACTACCGTATGACCCAGCAATCCTACTACTGGGCATATACCCTGAGAAAACCATAATTCAAAAAGAGTCATGTACCACAATGTTCACTGCAGCTGTATTTACAATAGCCAGGACACGGAAGCAACCTAAGTGTCCATCGACAGATGAATGGATAAAGAAGATGTGGCACATATATACAATGGACTATTACTCGGCCATAGAAGGAAATGAAGTTGAGTTATTTGTAGTGAGGTGGATGGACCTAGAGTCTGTCATACAGAGTGAAGTAAGTCAGAAAGAGAAAAACAAGTATCATATGCTAACACACAAATATGGAATCTGAAAAAAAAATGTTTATGAAGAACCTAGGGGCAGGACAGGAATAAAGACGCAGATGTAGAGAATGGACTTGACATGGGGAGGGGGAAGGCTAAGCTGGGATGAAGTGAGAGAGTGGCATGGACATATATACACTACCAAACGCAGAATAGATAGCTAGTGGGAAGCAGCCGCATAGCACAGGGAGATCAGCTCAGTGCTTTGTGACCACCTAGAGGGGTGGGACAGGGAGGGTGGGAGGGAGGGAGACGCAAGAGGGAAGAGATATGGGAACATATGTATATGTATAACTGATTCACTTTGTTATAAAGCAGAAACTAACATGCCATTGTAAAGCAATTATACTCCAATAAAGATGTTTAAAAAAAAAGAATTAAAAAAAAAGACAACAGGCGGTTATTCTAACCAGAGAACCAGCCCTCTTTCCTCTCCCTCCCTCCCCTGCCTCCTCTTCCCTTCCTTCCTCTTCTCGTTTTTTCATCCATCTCCTCCCATTTTCCCATCCCAATGGATCCTTCCCAAAATAAGTTCTATCCAGAAAAGAGCAGTGACCGGTAGAGTCAGCCCACAATGTCACAAGCCGAGGGAATTTCAACAGCATTGGTGAGTGGGCATCTCTTGGGCCTATGTGCCCAAGTCAGATAGGACGATGAGTTATGGACACCAGAAGAACATTCTGGGGTCACCATCTCTAACTTGCAGGTTGATAGTCTTAATGAAGTGACTAGAAGTACAAATAAAATTTACCTTCAAAGTTAATTTGTTTAAACCTTCTGATACTCGATTCTAAATCTGTCAGAAGGGCTTTGTCGAGCGTTGGTTCAGAGATGCCTCCATCCAAGGTTGAAATGATTTACTAAAGGCTTTGGGAGCAGACTTAAAGGTGCTGATGGACAAATATTCATTTGACTAAGTCAGTGGTTCTCAGACATCCAGCTTACTTGGTGGGATCATTAAAATGCAGGTTCTTGGGCCTCCTCTCAAAAGATCCTGGTTCAGTGTGTCTGGGAAGGGGCCCAAGAAGCTGCATTTTCAACAAGGCCTTTGGTGATTCTAAAGCAGGCCATTCCTGGACTGCACTCTGAGTGCTTAAATGAATAAAGGCTGTCGTTATTCTTGAGATGAGGGTGAGGAAAAAATTGTAAGTGATCTGTGAGGTTACTCAGGTATTTGTGCCCTCAGTGTACGTAAAGTTCTGTGCGGGACCCTGAGTGGGAAGCAAGGAAATAGAAGGCCAGGTCCGTATCAGCCGTTCTTCACCTGTCTTTTTTTAACTGAAGTGTAGTTGATTTACAATGTTGTGCAAATCTCTGCTGTACAGCAAAGTGACTCAGTTTTATACAAATATACAATTTTTTTTTTTTTTTTTGCTGTACACGGGCCTCTCACTGTTGTGGCCTCTCCCCGTTGCAGAGCACAGGCTCCGGACGCGCAGGCTCAGCGGCCATGGCTCACGGGCCCAGCCGCTCCGCGGCATGTGGGATCTTCCCGGACCGGGGCACGAACCCATGTCCCCTGCGTTGGCAGGCGGACTCTCAACCACTGCGCCACCAGGGAAGCCCCCAAATATATAGTATTTTAAAAATATTCTTTTCCATTATGGTTTACCCCAGAAGATCGGATGTAGTTCCCTGTGCTGTACAGTAGGACCTTGTTGTTCATCCATATTCTACATGTGATAGTTGATCTGCTAAACCCCAAACTCCCAGTGCCTCCCTCTCCTTTCCCTCCTCCCCTTGGCAGCCACAAGTCTAACCTCTATGTCTGCATTCTTCACCTGTCTTTAATTGCTCCTCCAAGGTTTGAACCTTGGTTTATTTATCCACATCACTGTGTGGTCAGGTACCCCCTTTTCTTGCATTCGCTTCCCTAGGTCTTACACTAGGCATTTACTGTATAAACACACAAACAATCCAGGAAATAAAATAAAAAGTATTGTAGTGGTTGTAGTAGCAGTAGTGATATCTGAACGAAGGTCTAGGGCTACATCCAACCAAGGGCGTCCTGCGGTCTGCATGGAAATGATGCTGAACACACCTCATAGCATGGCCTTTCTTCTAAAGTGGGGCAGCTAGGGTGCCCGAACATGTTCAGATCAAGGTTTGTGTGCTGCCTCATTGCTTCTGACAGAGCTGGGGTCTCAGGGCCTCGCCCCAGATGCTTGGGTGCAAACCCCAGTGTCCTGGCAAAGCTCCCACTGGGAGGGTCAGCTTTGTATGCTTTAAACCCCTCAGCCCCTTGTTTACATCCTGCTTCTTACCCTCTTCCCTTAATTATGGTCTCGTAGTCAAGATTGGTGGAACCGTCCTTGCTGCCCTTCTCAGGACAAGATATTTTCCTGCCCTTTGCTTCACCTGCCAACTGTGAACAACCAGCCTAGGGCAGTACCAGGGCCCGGGAGACGCCTTGAAAGACTTGCAGGTTCCTGAGAGGCAGGAGACTGCAGACACAAACTCTGTGCTTTGCAGCTGCCATGGCCGGGGTGGGGACATTGAGCCGGCGGCAGTGCAACTGTGTGTGTGTGTGTGTGTGTGTGTGTGTGTGTGTGTGTGTGTGTGTGTGTGTGTGTGTGTGTGTGTCTCTGTGGGTACGCGGGCATCTCACTGCTGTGGCCTCTCCCGTTGAGGAGCACAGGCTCCGGATGCGCAGGCTCAGCGGCCATGGCTCACGGGCGCAGCCGCTCCGCGGCATGTGGGATCCTCCCGGACCGGGGCACAAACCCGTGTCCCCTGCATCGGCAGGTGGACTCTCAACCACTGCGCCACCAGGGAAGCCCCCATCCTCTACTTTAAGAAGAGTGACTTCTTAAAGGGTTTCTTCAAATTAGCCTGTTAAAATTATATAAAGGGAGTATCAAAAGATTATCTCTGTAAAAATCGACTTTGGAATTTTACATATTTTAAATTGGTTTGCCATCAATATTCTGTGTGGTATAAGTCAGTTTAGCTTCATTTCTTTGGGGAGGATACAAATCGCTCTCATCCCTGCCCTTGTGAAAGCTATCGATGGGATGCTCACATGAACTTAATGTACTATTTTGTTTGTTTCACAGGATTATGATTCCTGAAAAGTCCATCCACGTGCTCCCGGTTAAGAAACACTGGCTAGGATGGATAAGAAACACCCTTGTATTTCCTGAGTATAAGCTGGGGTCAACACCAAGAAAAGGTAGGTATCAAAAAGGTGTAAACCCGGTGTGGATTACAGAACTAACCTGAGCATCTTAAACCGAAAGGGACTCAGAAACTGGGTGTTGTTTTTCCTCATATTTTAGGGGTTTCATTCTGGTCTGACTGGGATCAAATTGCTCATGAGAAAAAAAGAAAGAATGACAGTTATTAAGAATACATACACATTTTTTTAAACATCTTTATTGGAGTATAATTGCTTTACATTGTTGTGTTAGTTGCTGCTGTATAACAAAGTGAATCAACTATACGTATACATATATCCCCATATACCCTCCCACTTGCGTCTCCCTCCCACCCTCCCTATCCCACCCCTCTAGGTGGTCACAAAGCACAGAGCTGATCTCCCTGTGCTATGCTGCTGCTTCCCACCAGCTATCTATTTTACATTTGGTAGTGTATATGTGTCCATGCCTCTCTCTCACTTCGTCCCAGCTTCCCCTTCCCCCTCTCTGTGTCAAGTCCATTCTCTACGTCTACGTTCTTATTCCTGTCCTGCCCCTAGCTTCTTTAGAACCATTTCTTTTTTTGTTTTAGATTGCATATATATGTGTTAGCATACGGTATTTGTTTTTCTCCTTCTGACTTACTTCACTCTGTATGACAGACTCTAGGTCCATGCACCTCACTACAAATAACTCAATTTCATTTCTTTTTATGGCAGAGTAATACTCCATTGTATATATGTACCGCATCTTCTTTATCCATTCATCTGTCGATGGGCACTTAGGTTGCTTCCATGTCCTGGCTCTTGTAAATAGTGCTGCAGTGAACATTGTGGTCCACGACTCTTTTTGAATTATGGTTTTCTCAGGGTATATGCCCAGTAGTGGGATTGCTGGGTCGTATGTTAGTTCTATTTTTAGTTTTGTAAGGAACCTCCTTATTGTTCTCCATAGTGGCTGTATCAATTTACACTCCCACCAACAGTGCAAGAGGGTCCCCTTTTCTCCACACTGTCTCCAGCATTTACTGTTTGTAGGTTTTTTGATGATGGCCATTCTGACTGGTGTGAGGTGATAACCTCATTGTAGTTTTGATTTGCATTTCTCTGATGATTAGTGATGTTGAGCATCCTTTCATGTGTTTGTTGGCAATCTGTGTATCTTTTTTGGACAAATGTCTATATAGGTCTTCTGCCCATTTTTGGATTGGGTTTTTTGCTTTTTTGATATTGAGCTGCATGAGCTGCTTGTATATTTTGGAGATTAATCCTTTGTCAGTTGCTTTGTTTGCAAATATTTTCTCCCATACTGCGGGTTGTCTTTTCATCTTGTTCATGGTTTCCTTTGCTGTGCAAAAGCTTTGAAGTTTCATTAGGTCCCATTTGTTTATTTTTGTTTTTATTTCCTCTACTCTAGGAGGTGGGTCAAAAAGGATCTTGCTGTGTTTTATGTCATAGAGTGTTCTGCCTGTGTTTTCCTCTAAGAATTTTATAGTGTCTGGTCTTACATTTAGGTCTTTAATCCATTTTGAGTTTATTTTTGTGTGTGGTGTAAGGGAATGTTCTAATTTCATTCTTTTTTATGTAGCTGTCCAGTTTTCCCAGCACCACTTATTGAAGAGGCTGTCTTTTCTCTGTTGCATATTCATGCCTCCTTTATCAAAGATAAGGTGACCATATGTGTGTGGGTTTATCTCTGGACTTTCTATCCTGTTCCATTTATCTATATTTCTGTTTTTGTGCCAGTACCATACTGTCTTGATTACTGTAGCTTTGTAGTATAGTCTGAAGTCAGGGAGCCTGCTTCCTCCAGCTCCGTTTTTCTTTCTCAAGATTGCTTTGCTATTCGGGGTCTTTTGTGTTTCCATACAAATTGTGAATATTTTTGTTCTAGTTCTGTGAAAAATGCCATTGGTAGTTTGATAGGGATTGCCTTGAATCTGTCGATTGCTTTGGGTAGTATAGTCATTTTCACAATGTTGATTCTTCCAAACCAAGAACATGGTATATCTCTCCATCTGTTTCTATCATGTTTAATTTCTTTCATCAGTGTCTTACAGTTTTTGGCATACAGGTCTTTTGTCTCCTTAGCTAGGTTTATTCCTAGGTATTTTATTCTTTGTGTTGCAATGGTAATGGGGGTGTTTCCTTAATTTCTCTTTCAGGTTTTTCATCATTAGTGTACAGGAATGCAAGAGATTTCTGTGCATTAATTTTGTATCCTGCTACTTTACCAAATTCATTGATTAGCTCCAGTAGTTTTCTGGTAGCATCTTTAGGATTCTCTATGTATAGTATCATGTCATCTGCAAACAGTGAAAGTTTTACTTCTTTTCTGATTTGGATTCCTTTTATTTCTTTTTCATCTCTGATTGCTGTGGCTAAAACTTCCAAAACTACGTTGAATCATAATGGCGACAGTGGGCAACTTTGTTTTGTTCCTGATCTTAGTGGAAATGGTTTCAGTTTTTCACCATTGAGAGCGATGTTTGCTGTGGGTTTGTTGTATATGGCTTTTATTATGTTCAGGTAAGTTCCCTCTAAGCTTACTTTCTGGAAAGTTTTTATCATAAATTGGTGTTGAATTTTGTCAAAAGGTTTTTCTGCATCTATTGAGATCATCATATGGTTTATATCCTTCAATTTGTCAATATGGTGTATCACATTGATTGATCTGTATATATTGAAGAATCCTTGCATTCCTGGGATAAACTCCACTTGATCGTGGTGTATGATCCTTTTAATGTGCTGCTGGATTCTGTTTGCTAGTATTTTGTTGAGGATTTTTGCATCTATGTTCATCAGTGATATTGGCCTGTAGTTTTCTTTCTTTGTGACATCCTTGTCTGGTTTTGGTATCAAGGTGATGGTGGCCTCGTAGAATGAGTTTGGGAGTGTTCCTCCCTGTGCTATATTTTGGAAGAGTTTGAGAAGGATGGGTCTCAGCTCTTCTCTAAATGTTTGATTGAATTCACCTGTGAAGCCATCTGGTCCTGGGCTTTTGTTTGTTGGAAGATTTTTAATCACAGTTTCAATTTCAGTGCTTGTGATTGGTCTGTTCATATTTTCTATTTCTTCCTGGTTCAGTCTCAGAAGGTTGTGCTTTTCTAAGAATTTGTCCATTTCTTCCAGGTTGTCCATTTTATTGGCATAGAGTTGCTCGTAGTAATCTCCCATGATCCTTTGTATTTCTGCAGTGTCAGTTGTTACTTCTCCTTTTTCATTTCTAATTCTGTTGATTTGAGTCTTCTCCCTTTTTTTTCTTGATGAGTCTGGCTAATGGTTTATCTATTTTGTTTATCTTCTCAGAGAACCAGCTTTTAGTTTTATTCATCTTAGCTATTGTTTCCTTCATTTCTTTTTCATTTCTTTCTGATCTGATCTTTATGATTTCTTCCCTTCTGCTAACTTTGGGATTTTTTTGTTCTTCTTTCTCTAACTGCTTTAGGTGTAAGTTTAGGTTGTTTATTCGAGATGTTTCCTGTTTGTTAAGGTAGGATTGTATTGCTCTAAACTTCCCTCTTAGGACTGCTTTTGCTGCATCCCATAGGTTTTGGGTCGTCGTGTTTTCATTGTCATTTGTTTCTAGGTATTTTTTGATTTCCTCTTTGGTTTCTTCAGTGATCTCTTGGTTATTTAGTAATGTATTGTTTAGCCTCCATGTGTTTGTATTTTTTACGGTTTCTTTCCTGTAATTGATATCTAGTCTCATAGTGTGTGGTCTGAAAAGATACTTGATACGATTTCAATTTTCTTAAATTTACCAAGGCTTGATTTGTGACCCAAGATATGATCTATCCTGGAGAATGTTCCATGAGCACCTGAGAACACAGTGTATTCTATTGTTTTTGGCTGGAATGTCCTATAAATATCAATGAAGTCCATTTTGTTTAATGTGTCATTTAAAGCTGTGTTTCCTTATGTATTTTCATTTTGGTTGATCTGTCCATTGGTGAAAGTGCAGTGTTAAAGTCCCCTACTATGATTATGTTACTGTCAATTTCCTTTTTTATGGCTGCTAGCATTTGCCTTATATATTGAAATGCTCCTATGTTGGGTCCATAAATATTTACAATTGTTATATCTCCTTCTTGGATTGATCCCTTGACCATTATGCAGTGTCCTTCTTTTTCTCTTGTCTTTATTTTAAAGTCTATTTTGTCTGATATGAGAATTGCTACTCCAGCTCTCCTTTGATTTCCAGTTGCATGGAATATCTTTTTCCATCCCCTTTCTTTCAGTCTGTATGTGTCCCTATGTCTGAGGTGGGTCTCTTGTAGACAACATATATATGGGTCTTGTTTTTGTATCCATTCAGCCAGTCTGTGTCTTTTGGTTGGAACATTTAATCCATTTACATTTAAGGTAATCATCGATATGTGTGTTCCTTTACCATTTTTTAACTGATTTGGGTTTGTTGTTGTAGATCTTTTCCTTCTCTTGTGTTTCCTGCTTAGAGAAGTTCCTTTAACAGTTGTTGTAAAGCTGGTTTGGTGATGCTGAATTCTCTTAGCTTTTGCTTGTCTGTAGAGTTTTTAATTTCTCTGTCAAATCTGAATGAGATCCTTGCTGGGTAGAGTAATCTTGGTTGCAGGTTTTTCTCCTTCATCACTTTAAATATGTCCTGCCACTCCCTTCTGGCTTGCAGAGTTTCTGCTGAAAGGTCAGCTGTTAACCTTATGGGGATTCTCTTGTATGTTATTTGTTGCTTTTCCCTTGCTGCTTTAAATATTTTTTCTTTGTATTTAATTTTTATAGTTTAATTAATATGTGCCTTGCTGTGTTTCTCCTTGGATTTATCCTGTATAGGACTCTCTGTGCTTCCTGGACTTGATTGACTATTTCCTTTTCCATATTAGGAAATTTTTCAACTATAATCTCTTCTAATATTTTCTCAGTCCCTTTCTTTTTCTCTTCTTCTTGTGCGGCCCCTATAATTTGAATGTTGGTGTGTTTAATGTTGTCCTAGTGGTCTCTGAGACTGTCCTCAATTCCTTTCATTCTTTTTTCTTTATTCTGCTCTGCAGTAGGTATTTTCACTATTTTATCTTCCAGGTCACTTATCCATTCTTTTGCCTCAGTTATTCTGCTATTGATTCCTTTTAGAGACTTTTACATTTCATTTATTGTGTTGTTCATCATTGATTGTTTCCTCTTTATTTCTTCTAGGTCCTTGTTAAACGTTTCTTGTATTTTCTCCATTTTATTTCCAAGATTTTGTGTCATCCTTACTATCATTATTCTGAATTCTTTTTCAGGTAGACTGCCTATTTCTGCTTCATTTGTTTGGTCTGGTGGGTTTTACCTTGCTCCTTCATCTGGTACGTATTTCTCTATCTTCTCATTTTGCTTAACTTACTGTGTTTGGGGTCTCCTTTTCACAAGCTGCAGGTTCGTGGTTCCTGTTGTTTTTGGTGTCTGCTCGCAGTGGGTTAGGTTGGTTCAGTGTGTTGTGCAGGCTTCCTGGTGGAGGGGGCTGGTGCCTGTGTTCTGGTGGATGAGGATGGATCTTGTCGTTCTAGTGGGCAGGACTGTGTCTGGTGGTGTGTTTTGGGGTGTCTGTGAACTTATTATGATTTTAGGCAGCCTCTCTGCTGATGGGTGGGGTTGTGTTCCTGTCTTCCTAGGTGTTTGGCATGGGGTGTCCAGCACCGGAGCTTGCTGGGTGTTGAGTGGAGCTGCGTTTAGCATTGAGATGGAGATCTCTGGGACAGCTCTCGCTAATTGATATTACATGGTGTCGGGAGGTCTCTGTTCGTCCAATGTCCTGAACTTAGCTCTCCCACCTCAGAGTCTCAGGACTGATAGCCGGTTGGAGCACCAAGAGCCAGTCAGCCACACGGCCAGGTACATGGTTAGTTTCTTGCTTTTTGGGATGTCTGAGGTCTTCTGCCAGCGTTCAGTAGGTGTTCTGTAGGAGTTGTTCCACATGGAGATGTATTTCTGATGTATTTGTGGGGAGGAAGGGTGATCTCCACGTCTTACTCCTCTGCCATCTTGAAGGTCCTCTTGGGTTCCTAATAGTTGTATTTTTTTTCACAATGATATTGTGATGTGATTATTTTTATCCCCCTTTTGCAATGAGGAACTAAAGGCTCAGAGAAGTTGAATTACTGACCCTAGATCCCCCAGCTAGTGACAGAGGTACCAGCCTTGATCAGCTTGGTTTTCCACCCTCTGGCCTCTGCTGTTACCTGGACCACCCTTCTTCTTGGTGCTGCCCAGGAATCACAGAGCTGAACACACAGGTCTTCACCAGATCCTCGTGAAAACCAATCCTCTTATCCCCTCATATAAATGAAGGAAGGGATGCTTAGAGAAACAAGTGGAATTTCCCAGGCCAGAGCGTGCCCACCTTTGCCTGCATGTTTTATGTTCCCACGTGGGTTTTTCCTCCTCCCACCACCTGCTTCAACACCCACCACTGCCTCCAAACCCATCCTGTCCCCTGGCTGAGCAGCATCTTCAACAGAACCAGCCGGCCCTCTGCACAGCCCCAGGCTGCACCTCTCTCCGGCGTCTCCTTGGACCAGCCTTGCCGAGGCCTCCCTGACTCAGGTGGTGTCCAAGGAGGTCACACTCTCTTCACCTCTTATCATACAACGAAAACTCTTGGGGAAACATAAATTAAGTCCAGACCAAAATATATAAATAAAAAAAGCAGTCCTTTCCTCCAAGTTAATTAATTTGAGCACTATTTTCAGGAAAAGCATTTCTTAAATTCCTATCGCTGAAGGCAATTTTCCTGCCACAGTCAGTGTTCCTGGCAGAAAGGAGCATAATCACTCCTTGGAGAAGGTGACAGGCAGAAGAAGGCTGAGCGGAAAGCAGATTTCTACAGCCACTGAAGGGGCCACAGAGGCCTTGGAGGACCCACTCCCCGACCCCAGGAAAGTTCCGGTGCCTGATAAACATGGGTCTCTCTGCAGGGAATAGTGACTGCTGTGGGTGCATACGTGTGCACACATGACTGTATGTGTGTGATGTGTGTGCACGTGTGTCTGTACGTGTATGCGAGCACACGTGTGTGCATGTTTGTGTCTATGCATGTGTGTGTGTATGTGTGCCGTGGATGGAGGGAGTAGCAGGAGTTTTGCATCCACAGGGACCCTGGGTGCAGGGGCCAGCCCGTGTGTACAGGCGGGGCCGCCTTCCACAACCCTGGAGGCCAGTTGTCTCAGAGTATCTCTGTTCCTACTTCTGTGCCTTGGCATCTTTTCAAGCCCAGATCCAGCCAGGCTCTCTCCAGGGCATGGAGTTGACCATTACTGCTGTGGAAACTATGATGGAGCTTTTTCTGCTCTTGGAAATAGGGGCAAAATATAGGGTCAGGGCCCTGGTTCGCTTAGCCAGGAAGGGTGATAAAAGCTTCCATTCATCAAGCAGCCAGGCACTGGGCAGAGCACTTTCTGCACTGGCACACACCCTTCCGACACCCCTGACAAGTTGCCATTTGGATCACTGGTTTACAGGGGAGGAATCTGAGCCTCAGGGGCAATATGAGTCCCCCGCTTCACACAATACAGCCAGGCTTTGAGCTCCAGTCAGCTCAACTGTCAGGGCTCCGCACTGAACCACTGCACTGTCCTGCAGCCCGTTACCAAGTCCTGGGCTCCCCTCTGGCTGGGCCTCCTGCCAAAGGAACCATGGACCTGGGACAAGCTCGACCAGGAAGAATGTCAGAACAGGACTAAGGCTTCTTCCCTCTGGAACGGAAAATCTCTCCATGGACTTCCCTAGCTGGAGGACATAACCCACTTCTGCTCTGAGGGGTAAGGGTGATTCCGAGGACGGGCAGCCCTGAGAGAGGCAGAGAGGTGGCCTGAGCTGCTTGCACACAAGGGGCCCGGGGCAGGGCGGCGGCCTCAGGGCCCAGCGGGTCAGCGCTTCCCCTGGAGCCTTTGCTCCTTACGGCTGTGGGTTGCTGACATCATCCCGGAGCCGGTAATCACGCAGGAGTAACTTGAGGATAAGATATGATTTCCTCCTCCAAGTGGCAGGTGGCAAACCTGCATTTCCTGCTGCAGGTCTGCACCTGTGAGCATCAGGGTCTGAGCAGGCGTGGCCTGGATCCCACCTGCGTCTGATGTTGCCAGTTCTGTGACACCAGGCACAGTGTATTTTTCTCACCCGGAGATGAGTGTATCCAAACAATTCATGGCTCATTAGAGGAGGCTGTGTCCTGCTAAACAAGACCCCTGGGAGTTGAGGACATTTCTAACAAGCATTTTAAGTAAATCTGTGGAGTCTGAAGCCAGGACGCAGAACGTCTTTTCCTCAGGCCTGTTTGTGCTCCCTTTGGACCAGCATACCCTGTGCATCTGAGCCGACAGCTCTTTCTTCTTTCCTAAATCACAAGGGCTGGAAGCACCAGGCTGAAAGCGTCAGGCTTTCTCAGGGGACATGAGGAATATGGGATGTGCTCGCCTTGCACACGACTTTGGGACTTTATCTGTGTCCCTCAGCCCTTGTCTGTCAGACCAGGCCAGATTTAAGGGTTCTCATGCTTTTAGTCTTTTTCTTCTCTGCCTTACATTTATTCATTGACGTTTTAGCTCCTCTCCAGGTCTGATGTGTTTCCCTTCAATCAGTTCATCCACAGATGTTTGTCTAATTTGGTGGCTCTCAACCTGGTTATAGGATAGAATCACTTGGGGGAAATTTTTAAAATCCTGGCACTTAGAGGCTGGATGGGGGGAAGATGGGCTATTGATCAAGGGGACAGAATTTTAGGACCTAACGTACAGCATGGGGACTTCCATGTATACTTGGAATTTGCTAAAAGAATAAAGAATAGATCTCAAGTGCTCTCATCACACACAAAAAAAGGTGACTATGCGAGGTGAAGGATGTGTTAATTAACTTGAGGGTGAGGGGATCATTTCACAATGTATGCACGTATCACAACACACACTGTACGCTTTAAAAATATATACAATTTTTATTTGTCCACAAAAAGGAAAAGAAAAAAATTAGCAGGGAAGGTCTATGTAGGGAATGGGAAAGGAGGGCATGAAGGTTGGCACATCAGAGTGTGGGGTACTTGGGGCAGGACAGTCCTTCATGGGCGGCTGTAGAGGGGGTTTAGAGCCAGATGGGGTACAGGGCACATGACGGGGGTGGGGATGGGAGGCAGGAAGGGACTTTAGCAAGTTGAAGGGAAACACGGTTTCTTTTAAAGCAAGGTTAGCCAGCTATGGCCCATGAGCCAAATCCAACCTTCTATCTGTTTGGTACAGCCCAGCTAAATGTCTGGAAAAAAAAAAACAAAAAACTTTGACACAAGAAAATTGTATAAAATTGGAATTTCAGTATCCATTGGTAAAGTTTCCTTGTAACAAACGTACAAAAAACAAGGTACTGGCACTCATGTCCCATCTCAGATCAACTAAAAAGGGTTAGGCATGGGGAGGAGGGGTCTTGGGTTTCCGTTGTTCTTTCAAAGCTTCTCACGTGGCTAAGTAACCCAAGCTGAGAATTAGTAATCCAGTTCTCACTCTATGTTGGTAAGAATCCCCGCCTTGCGAGGTGGGTGCCAAAACTCGAAATGCAATGGTGTCTGTAATTCTTTGTAAACTAGACAGAAACATGCATACAGATGTTTCCTGCTGCCCTGGGCTCTTAGACAGAAGCTCTCGGTTGGATTCCAGGTGTTGGTGCGCTATGAACACAGCTGTCACCTGCGGTCCTAACCCCCTACCTGCCCGCTGTTTGCAGCCCCCTTGCCTCCCCAGCTCACCCCAGGCAGCCCGCATTGACCTGCAACTGCCTCGGGGTGTCCCTAGGCCTGGCTGATGTCACAGGTAGCTTCCAGCCAGAGATCCATCCCTGCAGCCGGACAGAGTCCTCAAATTCATGTCACTTGTAAACCGATCTGACTGCTGTCGGTCGGGAGATGAAATGGTCCCTGACAGGCACTAAGGTGATCCTCTGAGCTGTACCTTGTCCACCCAGGGCACTGCTTCCTGGAAATGGGCCACTTGGCCAGGTCCACCGAGCAATTACCGCTGCACAGAGAACCCCTGCCTTGCAGCTGTGTTCATCAAGTCAGACAGAGCCTGTGTCAAATCCATTGTCACACGGTGTTACCCCATCCCCAATTCCATATGAGAAATAAATTACCACACGTTAGGGCATGTTCAACACCGTCATGGAGCATTTGTCTGTACTATTGTTTGCATAGAGGGGGCAGGAAGAATCATTATCAAGTGATTGGAAATAGATTTTATATCTGCACCAAGGGAGGAGGGGCTGGAGCTAAGGTAACTGGATTTAGAGCCTTGGAGGGAACCCCATGGAGTCCCTGTGCCCTGCCCCCAGGGCTGGAGGGCTCGGAGAGGATGCTGCGTGAGGCTCCTCCAGTCAATGAAGAAAATATTCACACCTGGAGGGTAAGAATAGCTTCCTTTGCATCTTTTAGGTTCTGTTAGGTTCTTTGACTCCAGAGAGCTGGCTTTTGTCCATCATAACCCACACACGGTGTAGCCCTCCAACCAAGGAGATAGAGAAGCAAGCTTGAAAGCCTAGGCTTGAAATAAGACCACCTTGATAGGAATCCCCATCCAGCCGCTTCATTGCTGTGGGTGGGGTTGTGGACAAGGCAACCACCTCTAAACCTCAATTTCTTTACCTGTAAAATGGGGGTAATAAAAGCACCAGCCCAGTTCTCCCTCTCTGTTGGAGGAATCAAAAGAGACAATGCATATAAAACATTTAGTCCTGTACCCGGTACTATTTTATTTCCTAAACCTTAGTGTCTTAGTCAGTTTGGGCTGCTGAAACAAAATGTCACAGACCGAGTGGCTTATAAACAATAGAAATTATTTCTCTCAGTCTGGAGGCTGGGGAGTCCAAGAGCATAGTGCCAGCAGGCCCTCTGTCTGATTCAGAGATGCTGTGTCCTCACATGTGGAAGGGGTGAGGGAGGTCCCTGGGGTCTCTTTTACAAGGGCACTAATCCCTCATCACCCCCCATAGGCCCCAGCTCCAAAGAACATCACATCGGGATTAGGTTTCAGCATTTCGGGGTGATACATTCGGTCTTTAACACAACACTGAGTACTGTTTTAAATTAAACGTTTTCTTCTCCCGCCTCCTCTAATCACAGAGGCTCTTGTCCTTCAACCACGCTAAACACCTTCTCAGAATATCATCTTCTGAAGTCATTTTTCTTCTTTCTCCCCTCCTGCACCCCTGCTGGGGAAGGAGCTGGCCTTGCTTTACCACTGAAAACCTCCGCAGCTCCAAAGTCCTAAATGTGGCTGGTGAATTCAGATACACACATGCACATCCACACACGCCACCCTTGCATGCACAAAGGCAAAGAAAACCAATGAATGTTAATTTTTTTGGCCCTTCTCGTAATGACTCATCCATAACAATTTCTACTGGTTGCATTTTCTTCTGTGACAGAAACAATTTACTGCATTCCCGCAAAGCCCATTTTCTCAGCATGATCTAGTTGTGTGGTGGTTTGGGAAGTCATTTACTGGTATTTTGCTTCAAAATAGCTTACAAAGACAAAGGGGTTCTGTTGACACCAAGGTGCATCCCTTATGGGCTGGAAAACATAGGATAAAACCATTTAAAAAGTAAAAACATGGTATTATCGTCACTTTGAACTTCGGCTGTAAATCACACACCCCAAGATGAGACAGGTCTCTCCTCCCCTTCATTCCCATGTCTTGCTCTGAGTGCCAGCTGGGCACTAGCTTGCTCTGTGTGTTTGCATGGGCAGATTCACGTTACATCTTTGCTGGAAGCTCGGTTTCCTGTTTGATCATGAGCCCCATCCTCAGAACCGCAACGCATGCTTTTCTTCTGTGTTCTGCCTGCCTTTCACACTTGCAGAGGCATCAGGTAACCCATGCCAGACCCATAACTCAGGAGTCCCACAGAGACCTCATCTCCAAGGATGCCGTCCTTGGTCCCCACTCTTTTCTCCCCTGGAGATTCCTCTGTCTGGGAGTGTCGATGCGGGCTCTCCCAGGGCTTCTCCATTCAAGTTGCAGAGCCGAGAACTTTCGGGCTGTGACCCCGGCCAGTCCCTGACTTTGGGCCGAAGCCATGAGCTTTGTCTTCATCCTTCAGCTCCCCAGGGAGGGAGATTCCTCAGCCTCACCCAATAAGCCGCTCTGGGCTGAGCTCCTTCTCCAAATTAGACAGGATTTAGGCTTCATCTTGGTCTTAGAGCTGGCATACATTTGTTATTGGTTTTGCCCAAGGTTTTATACTCCTTTTAAATTTAATAGTGGTTTTAGGATTTTATAATGGTCAAGGTTTATGAGCGTCAGTCTAATCCTATAAGCCTAAATCCTAAGCCAACATGAGCTATGCTCAGGACGGCCCCAGCAGCTGCACAGATCTTTGATTTCCTGAGCAGTTGACATGAGGAGGGGAGAGACAAGCAGCCACCATTAGCTCCAAATTGCATTCTCGCCAACTGAGGGGACCCTGTGGAAATTTACTCCTAAAGGAGAGGACTTCATGGACCTTTACATTTGTTAAATATGAATTTGTTTATGTTGCATTTATAATTTTCAGCAAATATTGGGTTACTGTACTACACTTCTGGGCATTTTATAGTTTACTCTCTAATCATTCGCTCATTAGCAAACATCTGTTGAAGACCTACTATGTGCTAGGCCTGGTGACATACTCCAAAAATATTTTTTAAGTGGTCTCTGCTTTGGAGACATCCTCCCAGTTTAGTGGAGGATGTCCACATTCTCAAAAATATCCTTTTCTTTCTAGAGCTGTAATTTTCCACTCCTTTAGCTGGCTAGTTAGAGCTTGAAAGTGATGAGGATTCCCAGGAAGTGCTGCTGACTTGATATGAGTAACGTTCCCATCCATGTCTGCCTCCAGACATCTTGACTGTTCCTTTCTCCTTTCTGTTCCTTCAGCAGAGGAAGATGTATGTTCATTTCTAAACAAAAATACCCATGACTCATGAAAGTATCTGAGAAAAGGTCACATTTCAAAGAAGCAGCCCAGAATCCAGCCTGTCTCGTTTTTTCTGTCCTGATTTCTGTTGAGTCCTGAGCATGTGCTAATTTGTACTGCGCTGTCATCGTGACAACTGGGATCCCGGGACAGAGAGTTAATTCTCTGTTTCTCAAGTCTCCAGAGTTAGGCAAGCAGGTAAGAAGTCCAGTGGGTCTGCGGATGGAATACTTAAGGCTGGAACTGTGCCGTCTCTACTCCACCTTCATGGCTGGTACCAATGTCCTGGAGTAACCTGGGAGGGGCATCACCAAGGACTGCAACCGTGATCACACAGTTATCACTGGGCCTCTCCTGGGCCGCTTGGCCAAATTCAGGGCATTGTTTTCCTCACCCTTCCCTCCTGGGAGGTGCTGAGCACAGCTAAGTGACCCTGGGATCCTGAGGAGGAGGCCGACAGTTGTCTTGACCTGCCAGGGAGTCCTGGAGACACAAGTGTCTGGTTAGTAGTAGAACCAACTACTTGACAAGGATCTTTTAATTTATTAGAGGGAGGCTTCAGACGGCAGGCGGTTGGAAGCAGGAAGGAAAAAAGTGGGCAATTAGTGTTTCTTTTTGCTAGTGGCATTGCCTTCGGAAACAACTCTCACCCCCATCTCTTTGGCCCGTTAGGGGCTGGGCTGATTGACCACCACCAATAGGAAAAGACTTCATCACAGAGCCTCTTCCCCCATCTAACTGAGACCAGTGCATTTTATTTAACTGGCATCATCCCATGGCACTGGGGCATCTAGAATTTGTCTCTGTGGCCTTTTTTATGCTCCAGGCAGGACTCCTGAGGCCAACCCAAAAGGGCAGCTTTGGCTGTTGAGCAGGTGACTCCATTAATTTGGGATGAACTGAGTGTCAGCAAATTGGAAATCAAGGGCAGCCCAGGAAACTGTCAGTCTGAAGCAGTCTGCCGTGTGTCCAAGCGATCCTTAGGAGCTGGATTTTGGAAGCTTGTTTACATTGGTTTATGTAATAGCTACAATACCCCAGGTAGATTAAGTAATTTCTTCATTTAGAACATCCAAACCTGTGTGACTTTTGAGAGATTTCCTCCACCTTGTCAAGGGCAAACACTTGCTTTATTCCTTTCCCCGATTCTTTACTTAAAGACAGCAGACTGCTTCCTCCCACATGGCGACTACAGGAGCAGAGGTGAGTGGAAATTACCGCAGATGTTTTATGATGTTCAAGCCCTTGCAATCCTACTCCACAGACTGGCTAATAGCTTCTCTCCTGTGTTTTCTCATTCTGTCTCCTGTAATTTTTCCTCCCATTTTCTTTCCAAGTCAAGATCTTTGCCCTTTGCGTGAAGCATAATAACACTTAGCATTTATGCAAAGCTCTGCACTTGTAAGACTCTAATGATCATTAATTAACCAATCCACACAAGACATAATGCTTGTGCAGCAGGCCAGTGGCTCCCCCATTGCACAGATGGGAAAACTGAGGTCCCAGTGGACCGGCTCACAACCCGAAGCTAGGTAATCCTTCTCCCACATCAGAGCCTCTGGCTTCCAAGTGAAGGCTCACTTCACACTTGGCGCCCAGGAGTAGTCGAGAGAGAAAGGGAGAAAGATCAGAAGTTGCCTTCTGTATTAAATCCAACCCGTTCCCATTTTCAGTGATTTTTCTCAGTAATCTGAACTGTGGAGAATTCCAGACCTGTCCAACAGAAAGTTGCCCACCCTGCACTTTTGGGGCTCCTCATGGCTTATAAGTCCATCCCCGCCTATCACCCACGTCATCAATGGAAACCAGAAACACTCAATCAGGACGCAAGACTAATTCCTATCCAAAACCTCTTGTGTGGCTTCCTCTGAGTGCGCCCACCTTCTCGCGTGGTCTCCTAGGCTCGATTTGATTGGCTTATTTATGGGGCAGAGTCAATAACTCCACTGTAGTCGAGGTACAGTATGTTCACTGCTTCACCATTTCTACAAGGTTCATCTTCCTTTTGGGGATTGAATTGGTCGGACGTGATGGGTTCCTTTTAAAGCCACGTTGGTGATTACCCAACGCGTAATCATTTTTCTCCCCATTTATTCCTTCTTGATTTATCTTGGGAATATTTATCATGGGCAAGTTAGGTGTTGTTACTGATCTCTCACTTTCTGAGTCCTGATCTTTCTGCCTTTCTAAAAACATACATTGGGTTGGTCTTTCTCTAGTCTTTGGAAAACTTACAAGTCTTTCATGAGTTCTCAAAAATGGGGTTTGCTGAAACTAAAATTCCATCCGTCATTTTTTTAATGACAGTATCCGCTAGGTTATAAGATTTCAAATGGCAGGGGCAATATTTTATTCAATTTTTTTATTCCCCATGGTGCCCTGGAAGATTAACAGGTACTTAAAACCTGTGTGAAGTGCACCCAGCCCTCTGGGAAATGCTGTGGAATATATTATCTTGCCCAAACTTCTAGGAATTTTCAATTTAGGTGGGTGAGCAAGTCTTAACAACCATGAAAGTTTTAGAAAATAGTAAATGACAGTATTATCAAGGGCCAGAACTGACCATAAAGGCCATGTGTATAATGCTCCGGCAAGTAGGATAATTAAGAGTGGGATCTTACAGCTACACTCCTGGCAGTGGGCTTTGAGTACAGCGAGAGACAGTTGGGGGCTTCCATTAGAGCTTTGGAGTCAGACAGATTTGGATTCAAACCCAAGCCTTCTGCCATTGAGTGGCTGTGTGATTTGGGTGAGTTACTTGATTTCTGCAAGCCTTGGTTTACTCATCTGTAGTACAGGAATAATAATATTTCCAAAAATACAGAGGAAAGAGAGTTCTGTCCCTTTTGTTCACTACTGTACCCTCATCAGCTGGAAAAGTACCTAAAAGATCAAAACATATTTGCTGAAACAGTCGACCTCACTCGGTTTTTATTAGTTTAGGTAATACACGTATATTAAATTTTTGGTAATACATGTATATTAAATTTTTAACACAGTATTAGGCATAATAAAATCTTTTATTTTCGTTATTATCATTTCACCCGGGCTTAGGAGTCTGACCTTCTGGTCATGGAGGATTTGAGTTCTATTTTTTCTGTAGCAATGAGGCAGCAGCATTTTTAAAAGAGTCACAAGTCTGTAGAAAGCTGTGCACACATTCTGACCTGGTCCGTGCACCTCCTCGCCACTTTACCGTGTTAATTCATCATTTGTTGATGCCAGTCTTGGTGGATGATTTTCTTTGGTGTTTTCCTCAGATTATGTGACTTGCTGCATCTCTTTTTCTGCAGCCTCCATCTCCTCTTTTTTTAAAAAAATTTTATTGAAACATAGTTGATTTACAATGTTGTATTAGTTTCAGGTTATAGTAAAGTGATTCAGTTACACACACACGTGCATATATATATATATATATATATATATATATATTCTTTTTAAGATTCTTTTGAGTATAGTTCCCTGTGGTATACAGTAGGTCCTTGTTGGTTACCTATTTTATAAATAGTAGTGTGTATATTTTAATCCCAAACTCTTAATTTATCCCTACCCCTCTTTCCCCTTTGGAAATCATATTTCTTTTCTATGTCTATGAGTCTATTTCTGTTTTGTAAATAAGTTAATTTGTTTCATTTTTTAGATTCCACATATAAGCGATATCATAGGATATTTGTCTCTGGCTTCACTTACTATGATGATCTCTAGGTCCACCCATGTTGCTGCAAATGGTATTATTTCATTCTTATTTATGGGTGAGTAATATTTCACTGTGTACACACACACACACACACACACACACACACACACACACACACACACACACACACATATACCACATCTTCTTTATCCATTCTTCTGTTGATGGACATTTAGGTTGCTTCCATGTCTTGGCTATTGTAAATAGTGCTGCAGTGAATATTGGGGTGCATGTATCTTTTCAAATTATGGTTTTCTCTGGATATGTGCCCAGGAGTGGGATTGCTGGATCATATGGCAGCTCTATTTTTAGTTTTTTAGGGAACCTCCGTACTGTTCTCCATAGTGGCTGTATCAATTTACATTCCCACCAGCAGTGCAAGAGGGTTCCCTTTTCTCCACACCCTCTCCAGCATTTATTATTTGTAGACTTTTTGATGAGGCCTTTCTGACTGGTGTGAGGTATTACCTCATTGTGGTTTTGATTGCATTTCTCTAATAATTAGCGATGTTGAGCATCTTTTCATGTGCCTGTTGGCAATCCTCCAACTCATCTTGATAGCTGTAGGTAATTTTCTTATGAATGACCAATGCCCAGTGTGAGTCCATGAGATACGGTCTGAAGTCCTACTAGCTCCTGGACAACTAGCTTACAGTCCTTGGGGAAGGTCCTCAGACCTTCTGGGAAATTGAAATTACTCCCTGTCAGATGTGAAGCATTTTCCCAGCTACCTGAATTTTTTGAAATTCAGAACAGGACCAATTTACATTAGAGACACTATTTTTATAAAAAGAGTACAGACTAGGTAGGGGTCCAGACTCTGACATTTGCTGGCTGTACAATTTTGGAGAAATTAACCTCTTTGATTTTGCATTTCTTCTTAAATAAAATATGGTTAAAAATACCTACCAAATCAGGTGGTGGGCAGTGTTAAGAAAAATGTTGGGTGTAAAGCACTTTATATGCTGCATGGCATATAAGTTGCTTTTATTTTTCTGTTTCTTGTCTCCAGAAACCAAGTCCAGCCATTCATAAGTTCTCCAAAATGGGACCCATTGATCCAGAAGCCACTTTTCATACATACAGAGAGTGATGCTCAAAGAACCAACTTCTTGCAACTATGTCTGGGTGTGGCCTGTGCTTTCAGACACTCTGGAGTGCTGAGGGCTGCAGGGGATTCTCAGTATAACTAGAGTCCAAACTAACTCTGGCACCTGAGACCACAGCAAGCAGCACAAGGTGTCAGGTCGTGAGAGGGACGTGAAGGAGTGCAGAATCCCAGTGTGGCGGCAGTTCAGAGCTGGGGAGTTAGGAAGGTCTTCCCTGAAGATGCCCTGGAATCCTGCCTGGCCCTTGAAGAGCAAATCTGGGGGGCAGGGGAGACTGAGTGAGGTTTTTACTCTCAGAATATTGTTTAAAAAAAAAGGAGCTTTTCCTGAACTAGACTTACCAGATGTTTTAGGGGTGGTGTACATATGAGGTTATATATACTACCTGGCAGTCAGGAGACCCCACCAGCCCAGCAAGAGGCCATGGTGAGAGCAGATGAAGATCAAGGGAGACACAGGTCCCAGCTCCATGCTTCTAGTACAGAGGGCAGGGCTGTCAATGGCTCTGCAGGTGGACCTGGCCAGCAGGGGTATTACGACAGGTGCCCAGGGGCCTGAGGACACGAGTGCATATTTAGGGCCAGTGCATTTCACACATCTCTGGGCACCATTCACGGAAAATTCAGTAGGAAAGGTCCCGCCTAAAGTCCACACGAGGCGGCATCCCCGAGGGTGGTCCATCGCCCAGTCTACGTATGCCCTGGGAAGATGCTATCTGTAGTGAAGAAAGCCCACAAACTCCACTCAATCAGACGAGATGGGTGCTCAGATAATGTTCACGAGGTGAAGGACCAGGCTGTTATACTTAGATTTTGCTACGACCACAACCTTTTATATGTCACGTGTGGCAACACTGCAAAGTGCGTCGCGCATTGACTGTAACTTGGAATTCCTTCCATTCAAAGTGGGTTCTTATAGGCACGTGTGTCTCCGTGCCATGTGGGTTGAGATCATTTTAAACAGCAGTAAGGGGTCCTGCAATTACCTTCACTGACTTTGCTCATCTTTAAACTGTCTTCCCTCTCTTTCTTTCTTCCCTTCCTTCCCCCTCTGCCTATTTCTCTTTTTCCCTTCTTCCTTCTGTTGGCAAAGTGAGCTGCACAACACGCTTTCAAGAAGCTCTGGCTGTGAGCATGAGAACTACCTTGGGGCGGCTGACGTCACATCTGGACCACATCTGGCCCCTCTGGCTACTCCTCCTCCCCCTGCCTATATTTTATTTCTAACGCTACCTTCGAGTCTTGGCTTGTTTTTTCTCCATGGATTTTGTATTTGTCCTTTCTTGGAGTCTTTCAAAAGTTTTTTGACTGTGAGATACCATATGAAATGTCTTTTACATGCTTATCCCAGCGCACATGAACAAATATACACACACATACATATAAAACAAATAAAATCGTCGCTAAACAATACTTAACCTCATGGGGGATGCGCTCTGACTTTCTGTACTCTATTCTGTTCTCTATTTCATCCCATCCATCCAATTCCACTTAAAAATAATTCACTGGATTCATTTCATAATGCATTAATGGGTAACTGGGAGTTTGAAAAACTCCTTTTTAAATGATCACTGACTTCTGAATTAGTTCCGTCTCTGAGTGGCCTTTGGTTTCTACCTGATTCCTGAACATCCTTGATTGGATTGTCTCCTTCAAATCCCAGCCAAAAATGATGAGACCAATAATAGGCAGTAAAGAGCGTGTAAACAAGTTTGAAATGATTTTGTGGAAACAGCCACATGAAATTAGTTTAGAACTGGAGATCTCACCCTTGATTCAGTTTAAAAATTTTTTTTTCTATTCTATTCTAATCCCCACCCGCATTTGGATGAAAATCCTGGCAGGCCCGTGCCTTTCTTGCTCTCTATTAAACAGGTGTGCACACGGGCCCATCAGTGTGGACAATGGCAGCGGGTGATCCTTGTGAGTGTCCCGAGACCCTCAGCTCAGTATCCGATTGGCTCTTAAGTAACCAATCTGTTGTTTAAGTCACAAATGCAATCTGAGTTAGGAAATTAGAAGATGCCATCTAGCAGAGAAAGACAAGTCTCATATGCTATCGCTTATACGTGGAATCTAAAAAACAAAGGTGGAAATGAACTTATATACAAAACAGACCCACAGACATAGAATACAAACTTACGGTTACCAAAGGGGAAGGGGGGGATACATTAGGAGTTTGAGATGAATAGATACACACTATTATATATAAAATAGATAACCAACAAGGACCTACTGTAAAGCACAGGGAACTATACTCAATATTT
Organism: Lipotes vexillifer; assembly: GCF_000442215.2. NCBI lineage: Eukaryota > Metazoa > Chordata > Mammalia > Artiodactyla > Lipotidae > Lipotes > Lipotes vexillifer. Next base: position 569,517 of record NW_006784184.1, on the reverse strand, counting down.
TGTAATAACCTATAAGGGAAACGAATATGAAAAGGAAAAAAATATATATGTATATACATATATATAAAACTGAATCACTTTGCTGTACACCTGAGACTAACACAACGTTGTAAATCATTTATACTTCAATTAAAAAAAAAAGTTAGCCTTGAGAAGCAAAGAATGCCCTTACCAGAACATTTTAGCCAGTTTAAAAAAAAAGGCTGTCTAGGGTTTTCATCACAATCCTGAACTTGATTTAACATCACATCAGCCCTCAGTCGGCATGACAGTAGCCTGGCTCCTCTCCCACCTCTGGCGTGCAGATGCCTCTGAAGGGGGTGGGCAGAGGCTGGAGATGGAGGAGTGCTCATGGGAACAGGGCCCTGCTTCCCGTGAGGGGATTGGGACCTGCCAGCTGAATAAAAAGGTACGTGTCCACATCGGGAGAATGGTGTGAGAGGTCCCAGGTTGTGGGAACTGTCATGGACCCTCGTGTTCTGTTCCCTTCTCCCTGGCAGGAGCCCTCTTGGACAGGATTCAAACTGGCTCTGGCCCACCTTTCCTTCTCTGGCCTGGTCTGTGTCTGGCCACAGGACGCTGGGAGTGCTGATCTCGAGGTAGCCACCATCTCATTTATCCTTTTCCTGTGAGTCAGGCAGAGGTCCACTGTCCCGCACACCGACTACCACAATCCTAGCCAGCTCTCTTGGGAAAAGAAGGAAGCCTACTCCTTCCCCCCAGGGCTTGTGTCTGGAAGCATGGTGACAGCCCTTCCAAAAAAAAAAAAAAACACAAAAACTCATCAAATCTTCCCTTGACCCTTTTATGTCTTGAAAGCAGGTGAAATGCTCAGAGCTGTGCAGTGAGCTTTCATTAATTTCCTTTGGTAATCTACATTCCTCTGACCACTAGCTTTGGAATTTCCTACCTAGTGCATCTTGGCACCTCTGCTAAAACTTAATTTTTTTTCCTGTCACTTTATGAAAAATATTTAGAACGACAGGAGGTTATAAAGAAAAGGTAAACAGTTTTGCATCATAACCCTTTGTGTTATTGTAAACCAGGTCAAATCAATCAACCTCAAATAAAATATTCTGTTGCATTATTTAATTATGCCTTGCTTTGCAGTAGATCTGATTTTTCAAAATCAATGTAAACTTACTCTCTGAATAATCTTTTCATATTTAGGATTTGCTACTAAAATAATAGCAAAACAAAATCTGTAATCCACTCTTTTCTGTGTTCACAAATGGAATCTTAAAACAGTTATTCCAAGAAAAGAAGACACGGTATCCTTTTTCTCAGTGACCACAATAGTACTTGGAGGGTTAAGTTCAAGGTATAGATCCCCACACCCCTACCATCCCCCATCCCACCACACTATGAAGTAATGGGAGGTAGACGGAAGCCCAGTTAAGCCATGAATTGAGTCAGGAAAATAAGGGATCACCATGGTGCAGGGGCTCGGGCTGGAGAAAACAGGGCTGGGCGGGGGGGTGCGGTCCATAGGGATGCAAAGAGGACCCGAGGTCTTTTGTGTTCCAGGCTCCTGTCGTCCACTTGCCCACTTCAGCCTGGCCTTCGAGTAACTCAGTGTGTCCCGGTCTCTTTGCATACTGCTAGCTCCTTTCTTCTCCTGGGTCTTACGGCCAGTAATGGGGAGATAATTGTCATTTAGTTTTGATCCAACCTTCCAGGTGGCAATATTTTCCTATTTTTCCTTCTTTTGATGACGATTGAAATATTTTTACAATTCAACAGTTACTCGTTAATAATGAGAGTTTGGTTTGGAGGATGGGGTTTTCCAGGTGGAGGTCATACAGAAACACTTTGTGGATCGTAAAGGAACACGTAGAATAAATACAACCTGAGCAGAAAATATTGCTATTTAAAAAAATAAATGACTTCATCCACTTGTGCATTATAAGGGACTGCAGTTTTTATCTCAGAGAAGATGGCTCTTTTGTTTAAGAAAGCCAATTAATAAGCCTTTGGGTTAGGCTCCAAAGCCTAGTCTGCAGTGGCGGATCGAGACAAAAGAGAATGAAATCTCTCTGCATCATAGAGCAGAAGCCTTGACCCACGTGATCTAATTCCAGAGCTGGGTCACAATTGAAGCAACACAGTCAGAGCTGGAGTCCCGTGTTCGCATCTCTTGTGTCTGTCTTTGCCAGGGTCTAAGAACAGAGCCCGTGGTTCTAGTGCCTCTAGGTGCCCTTCTTCCAAAAACCATCCAGCCTCCTCCATCTGGCAGCCTGCTTCACCACTTTCCCCCTGCCCTCCCTCCTGCAGGATTTGCCACTCATGGGTTGGGTTTGCAGAGCAGTAGCCCCTGGAGGGTCCAGTCTGTTCTCATTGGAACTGTGGCTCTGAGAATTCTCTCCTAGGCTACTGTCTCACCCAGTAGAGGAAGGAGCAGAAGCCTGGGCAGGAGCTCTCGCTTGCTTTACCCCAGATGGGGCTGATGGGAAAGATGATAAACTCTCACACGTCAGTAATTTCTGTTCCTTCCTGAAAGTTACTGGAAATTACCTGGAAAGGAAAAGCATTTAGCCACTCTGGGAACTTAGGGAGTAGGACAGCGGTAGGGTGCGTTGGAGATGGAGTATGATCTATATGGCTCCCAGGAGGTACCCAAAAAGGGGGGCCGGAAGGAGAGTTCTTGTGCTGGGAGGAATTGATGGTTTTTAGGAACAATGGTATCTGGCATTGAATTTGATATGGTTTCTCTTATCGCCTAAAATTTCCTGCTCTTGTCTTAAAATCTTCAGTAAAAGCCTGTTAAATTCAACCACCGGTGTTTCTCTGGGGAATGAGAGGAGGAACCACGGCCCAAGGTTGAGATGGAGCAAAAAGCAGCTCGAGGGTGGAGGCAAGGAGCCAGGGCGAGAGAGGAGACCAGAGACTGGACTTCCAGACAAAAGAAGGGGGGGTTCTGGGGGGCGGGAACCCAGGTGCTGTGAGACAGTGATGCCTACGGGTCATCCACGAAGCAGATCATTCACCTCCAGGAACTAAGAGTTGTCTCAGCTCTTGGGCATGTCCAGCCCTAATGTGAGAGGGGCAGGTGTTCGTTCGTTACCCTCACCTCACCCTGGTCCTCCCAAGGGTGTCCCCGGCGCATCGCTGCAGCCAGCAGCAAAGATAGCATCCTCTGATGACCTGCAGAGCACTGCCTAAGACAGCGTTTCTTCTCTGCGGGAGTAGACACATGTTCTCTCCCTCTCTCTCTCTCCCTCCCTCCCTCTCTCCCCCTTTCTCCCCTTCTTTTGACTGATTCATTTGACACTCCCAAGGCAATCTTTCACTCACAGATTTTCTTTTAACCTCCAATTTATTCCCTTCACTTTTAACTCTTGCTTAGTTGCTTCCAGAAATTTCCTTCTTTCTCTCTCTCCAGTCTCTCTCCTTTGTTTTTCTTCCTGCCCCTCCCTGTCTCTCTTGCTCTTTCTTTCAATGTGTGAGAGCAAAATAAAACTGACTCTAATTATGGAGGATGAGCATAAGTAGTGCTAGGGATACACCTGCAGCAAAAGAAAGGCGCCCCGTAAGTTTCCAAGTGAAATGACACGTCTTGAAGAGCCAGCGCCATCAACCTCAACAGCCCTTGAGGTAACCCCAAAGCCTCCTTCACCGAGCACTGCACGGACTCCATCTACCTCCTTATCTTTCTCCAATTAATCTTAACTTTCCTCAAGAATGAACGTTCATGTCAAAGAAAAAGACATTTCATCTTACTGTTCTACTGTTTGGTTTAATTACTGGTATCGCACAGTGATTGTTTTCTACGAAGTTTTCTTGCAACTATAGCATAGTGGAAGCACATTACGGGTTAGAGAGGCATTTGTGGGCTAGGCCAGAGCACTATTTATAACATCGTTTCTATGGGAAAGCCTATTCCGGGTCCCAAGCAACTCACTTAAAAGTGAACTTTTTGATTATAGCTTGGATCAGAGCTTGCACCTGGGGAAGTGCTTGGTCATGCATCTACTGGATAGGCTTGTAATGGCTGCATCCATACGTGTTTCCATCAGCACACAGCTCTCTTACCTGTTCTCATAACACGTGGCTATTGGTCATGCTCTGGGCAACTTACTGGCTAAAATGCAGAATCACTTGCAAAAAGGCAGGGGGATCCCTATTTTACATAAGGGGCTCCCGTTCACGTATATAGTTCTGGGACTTTGCTTCTGGACACGAGAGGTGGTTTCCAGGAATACTTTGTTTATTCATAGGGAACATAATTCTCTGGAGGCTCAGAAGTCAACCCCTTTTCTGGCGGACCCTGGGAGCAGTGTTTTATGGTGGGAAATGCACAAGTGCTCTTTCCATGGCTCCTGTGGGTCAGCTTGAGTTAGTCAACGTAGCTTTTCAAACCCCTTCACAACAATTATTTGGAGAAGATGTGTGTAATAAGCATCACACACACACACACACACACACACACACGCACGCACCCACACACACACCCCTCCCCATTCATTTTCCAATCCCTTGTGATTCTTTGGCTGTACCAGGGTTGGCCAATGGAGGCTGTTTTCTGAACCGAACAGCAGTTTGCCTTATGGATTGGGAACTTTAATCTTCAGAGCATTTACCTCCAGTGATGATCAACTGGGGAAAAAGAAATTGCCAGAGCAATGCTGTCCCAGGCCCGAGCTCCCAGAATGAGTCCCCTGCGGAGAGCCATTTACACTTAGGATGAAATGTGATCACCTCATGCTTACTGTGGTGTTTGGGGTGATTTGAATTGCAATGCAGTGTATCCAATCCACAGAGTAGAGAAAACTGAACCAGTATCATTAAAGCTCTGAGTGTTGAAATAAGTGGCCTAGGCCTGGCTTTCCTGGCAATAAAAAAATTCAGCTGGTAGCAGCAGAATAAAAGAAGCCCTACTAAATATTGCCTGCGCCAGCTTATCTGGTGGACGATCTAGGGTGCGTGTGTATGTGTGTATGTGTGTACGTGAGTATGTGTATACACACACACATATTGTTTCTTCTGGTCACTGCTTTTTCTCTCTTAGATACATGACTTGTCGGAGGAACCAGATTGTTCCTCTGAGGGGCAGGAATATTTGCAAAGCCTCTAAATTCTTTTCCAGCTCCCTCTGAAAGATAAGGAGCTGAGGTGCCCTGGGGCTGTTGCAGGAGGGTTGTGTCCTCACAGCATTAGCACTTCCTGATATACAGGCACCTTTGAAGCTGCTGGCAGCACCGCCCTTAATGACATTCTTCTTTACGAAGTGCTTGTTGTTAAATATTTATGAGGCCTTGCAAGATGGGCCCCTATCACTGCCTGGGAATACATAAATTCCAGGTTGCTCTGCAGAAGGGGGACCTGCGAGTCGTTCCACCCCCTTCTCTGTGATGCTGCACAGCTCTGGGCTGATGACATCACTGCCTCAGTGGAAGGATGCTGCGGAGGTGTGGGTTCCAGAGCTGGAGCGCGACGGGGGTGGGAGGGGATGGGGTAGGACTTTTCCCGGCCAAGCAGGCTTTGCTCCTACCATCACAACATTTTAAATATTAATAGGAGCCAAAAATACGCTCATAAAAAATGAACAAAACTAAAATAAAAGCAAAGGCGATAGACTGGGGTGGGAGGGACATTTGCAGTTAAAGATGACGAATGAAAGGCTAGTGGCTCTTTTTGTCAGCCCCTCGCGTCTCCGGTAGACAGGGGGTCAGCAGG
>NW_006784184.1:559817-563798 GCF_000442215.2 Lipotes vexillifer | reverse complement strand
GGAGAGCACAGCCACTGATTTCCTGGGCTCGACTGTGTCTACACAGCACCTGAGGATCCGGCCACCTGAAGCTCCCAGTGCAGAAGGGCTGGAGCGGGGCCAGGGAGTCTGCCTTTCTCTGCAGCCCCCAGGTGCAACCGAGCTGTTTCTGGTCCTCCTGGGGAGGCGGGGCCCTCGCAGTGCAGTCCAACAGAACTTTCTGTGATGACCGACAGGGTCCATATCTGTCATGTCCAGTCCAACCCAGTGGCCACCAGCACATGTGGCTAGTGAACCCTCGAAATGTGGCCAGTTGACTGGGGAACTGACATGTTAGTTTTATTCCATTTTAATTCACTTAAATGTAAATAGTCTCATGTGACTTTTGGAGGAGGAAGGAGGAGGTTTCTGCCAGTTGTCTTGGTGGCCAGCTTTTATCAGTGAAAGGTGATGTCTGGAACTTGTCGGCCGCCCAAGGTGAAGACGCGGCGGAGCCCAGGGCACCCGGCAAGCTGAGCCAGGCTGGGCTTCAGCCTTGCTTCCAGCTTCCAGGTGGCACCTTCTTGGCCTGGCTGCCAAACTGCCTCTCTCCTGCCCACCCTGCCCTTGGCACAGATTAGACCCTGTGCCATGTAACCCGGGTGAGGCCGGGGTCCCACCCAGGTCACATGTCCTTGCTAGTATCACAACAGCATGGTGCTGAGCACCCTTTTGCGGACACCCACTCCACGGAGCCTGTGTGTTCCCATCAGCCCCTGCAGCCCACGGACACCCCTCCTCTCTGACTTTGGTTTGGGCTGTTGACAGGCTTCTTGTGAACAGGTGAGGCCGCGGGACATGGAGAGAGCGGGCACCAACTTCAGGCAAACACAGGTTCGAAACCTGACTTGCTTCTTCCCACCTGTGTGGTCCTGGGCAATTGCAACTTCCCTGAGCCTCAATTTCCTCACCTAAAAAGTAGAGCTATGATTGTATCTACCCTTCAATAATGCTTTGAGGAGTAGAGATAATATTTACGGAATGTGCTCAGTAAATATCTGCTGCTGCTAATAATAATAATACAATAATAATAATAATAATAAATTCTATGCTTGATTTCTTCAGCTGGCCCACTGGCTCCATCTCCACTTATTCCTATTATTATTCTCTTTTTTCAATGAGCCCACCATTGATGTCCCCAAATCTTTAAAAAACCAAATAAATGAAGACAGGGTATAAATTCCTAAGAGGAATTGCCAGATTTACTTTATTAAGTAGAGCACATGTGAGAGAAAACACCAGTAGAGAAAAAAAATCTCGGAATTGTTTTTAGGCCTGCTAATCATTGAATACATGAAAAGAAAATCACTGCTCAAACTACTAAAGCATCTGTAAGAGCAGTATAACTCTGTGCTGGTGGCACTGTAAATTGGGGTAATAATTCTGGAAAGTAATCTGGCAAAACTCATTCATTCAGGGAACATGTACTGAGTGCCGACCAAATTTCAGGTATTTTGCTAGGCTCTGGGGATACAGAACTGAGTAAGAGCAGATCTTTATCCATAAAAGTTTATAGAATGAGCATTCTGGAACACGTGTCCTCACCAAAAATGCAGCCTACTTCTTGACTCAGTAACCCCGAAGAAGTAATTTTTAAAAATATTTTCTTAGAGTGATGTGCTTTGCTATGCCATCTATTATAGTGAAAAACTAGCTATTCTCCCAGATAACCAACAGCTAAGAAATGTTTAAAATTATAATAAATTATCAACAGTAAAATGTAACATTGACATTCAAATTACAAACGAGAACTACGGAGACGTTCAAGATAATGTCAAATGAAAAGAACACAGAATAGCATGCGCAAAATACTTTGACTATGAAAAATGATAGATGAACAAATTAAGAATCAGATATCAGTACATGTTAGAAATGGGGTTTTATGGGTTTTTTGTTTTTGTTTTTGCGGTACGCGGGCCTCTCACTGTTGTGACCTCTCCAGCTGCGGAGTACAGGCTCCGGAAGTGCATGCTCAGCGGCCATGGCTCACGGGCCCAGCCGCTCTGCGGTATATGGGATCTTCCCGGACCGCGGCACGAACCCGTGTCCCCTGCATCGGCAGGCGGACTCTCAACCACTGCACCACCAGGGAAGCCCAGGTTTTATGTTTTGAATGGAGCTTTACATTGTGGCAGTCATTAGAGCTGCTGATGCACACGGCCTCCCACTAATCCTACGTCACTGCCTTCCTGCTTCCCGCATCGTGGTTTCAAGGGAGGATGGCAAGTCCCTGACCCCTGAAGTTAAGCAGAATCATGAAACTTGCTTGAATAAATGACATGGAAGTAGAAGGGTCACACAGTACAGCTTGGTGAGAGCTTTAAAAGCCAGTCCTCTTAAGCTGGACAACTCACATCCCCTTCCCTGCCCTGGCAACCAACTACAGTCCCCATGTCAGATGCTGCATCCGCCTGCATCCTGGAGGGAAGAGGTAGGCAGCAGAGTCCTAAACCAGAAATGCGTATCTACCATGAGTGAATGTAAATCTTTGTTATTTTTAGCCCTGCAGATTTCTTAACCAATATCCTGATCAATACAGATATCTGTATGTTTTACTATTTTTTAAATCGTATCGATCACGTATTAATTCTAAAATGATAATGATATGGCCTCGCAGAGCTGTGCCACAGATCACAAGATGTCATGTTTTGACCTTGGAACTCACCATTCAGGGGGCCTCTCCTCCATAAACATTAATGAGTTTGGACATCACTTTCCATGTTCTAATTCGGCAATTCTAAAACGCTGTGGTCTCAAAATCCCTTTATACACTTTAAAATAATTGAAATCCTCAAAGAATGATTATTATGTGTGGGTTATCACGATCAATATTTGCCATATGAGAAAGAAAAACTGAAAAGAGAGAGATTATTTATTAACATAAAACAATAACCCCTTTATAGAAATGTATTCATGAAAAATAACCATAGTTTCCAAAATTAAAAAAAATTAGTAAGAAAATGTCATTATTTTACATTTAGCACATCTCTTTAATGTCTGACTTCAGTTGTATTCTCAGATCCGCTTTTGCATTCAATCTGTTGGAATAGGTTGTTTTGGTTGAAGCAGATGAGGAAAATCTGGCCTCACACAGATGTACAGTAGAAAAAAGAAGTAACCTAATAGGCTTTTCCAGTAACTATGGATATTCTTTGTTACTACACCAAAACTTGACAGGTGGTAGTAGTTTTTTAAAGGTCAACTGCAGTGTGAACTCTGAAACTGTGTCAGTGAATGTCTCAAAGTCCGTTATATAAAAATTCACGGGTCTGTCTTGCACTCTTGATGGATCTTTTACCCATGTGTGATTTTATAACGTCAAGCATTGGCCATTTGGAAAAGTCTGGTTTGTTGAGTTATTCAGATCATCCCAAAGCTGACACATTTCATAATAGAATATCAAAAGTCACATTTATTAACATAACTACTGATCATATCAGAAAAGCATTCTTGAGTATTGGGAAGCTGTCAAGCTCATGGTGGCAGATACACATTTTTAAAAAATTCTGATTTTTGCTCAGAAGCTCATATTTTATCACTGGCAACAAATACTGTCAGTTGTTTTCCTTTAAGTGACAGCTCACTTTGCTCATTTTAAAGAAAATGTCTGCCAAATGCCTGAGTCTGAATAACCATGGCTTGTCTAGAACTTGCTCTTTCAAGCAAAAACTGGGTTCCAACAACAATAAACGTAGCTAGTTGAACCCATAACTCAATCACCTTGAAATAATCATCCTACTTGGTTTTGCGGCATATGTGCATTATGGGTACATCAGTTTCTCAACAGAATATTAAAAGGGTCTGTATTTAAGGGTTGAGATTTAATAAAATGAATAATTTTTACTGTTTCATTAAAGCGTGTTCCTAAGTGAACTGGCTTTTTATTTTTCTTTCTGTGGGCATATGGTGGTGAAGAATAATATACTGGCCACTAAGACATTTTGGTGCCGCTGCTTGATTCCT
>NW_006784184.1:539574-559733 GCF_000442215.2 Lipotes vexillifer | reverse complement strand
TTCCTGCTGAGGAGCCAGCATTTTTACCCACCATTGCTTCTGTATCACCAATGCAGGCATCAATGGAGCGGAAAAGCCAGATAGCATTCTTAGTACAACATGAAAATGATTCTGACCCTCACGGACTCCCGAGAATGTGTTGAGGAGGCCTGGAGGCCTGCCATCGTGCCGTGCTGCATGGGGTGCTGCAGTGCAACGCCAGTCTCCTTCCCCATCCTGCTCTTGGTACTTTTATCTATTGCGCTCCAGTTTCCTTGTCTGCAAAATAATAGTATTCGTTCACTCATGCATGTGTTTGTTCGTTTAACAGATATTTATAAACTGGTACGTGCACCACCTGCGTGAGGCACTGGGGAATCCAGCCAAGAAAAGGCGGACAAAGTCTTTGAACTCATTTCATAGTCTAGATGGGACTGAAACAGTACCTATGTATGTCTCTGTGTGTGTGTGTGCATTTATTTAGATAAAAATGATATATAACCATTTAACAAATCATACATGAGTGAAACCAGTACAGACTGTGGTATGTGCTAGAAATGACATTAACCAAAGCGCTCTGATGGGAAATGTCTGTGGGGCGGGGTGTGGGGAGGACCACAGTGGACCCAGGATGGGCAAGGAAACCTGTGTTCTAAGAAAGAGACATTTGACCTGAGACATAAAGATGAGCCGGTACCAGCAGTCACCTTTCCAACCCTAATTTCCTGTGATCTTGACAGAGCCCCACGGGGAACCTTAGACGTCTCTTTGGGATATAAAAGGGGTGGTTCAAAAGGACTTGGAAAGGGGTTGATAAGATTAATATCAGTCAACATTTATTAAGCACATATTACCTCCTTAAAGCAGGTTTTAAGGGCCTTACTTGTAATAACTCCAGTAACACAGTAACTCAATGAAATAGAATTCTATGATTTCCACTTTGTGGAAGATAAAATCAAGGTCCGGAGGTCACACAGGTAGGCAGTACTAGAGGCAGGATTCAAACCCAGAGAGTCTGAATCTCAAGGTATTAGCCGCTCCCTGCAGTACATAGGAAACACTGTACCATTTCATAAAACATACAGAAACCCCCTAGATGGGTATCTATTATCACTAGTGTTGCTATAAATGCATTTTAAAAATACATGTGTCTAATGGACACCAAGGGGGAAAAGGGGAGGTGGGATGAATTGGGAGATTGGGAGTGACATATATACACTAATATGTATAAAATAGATAACTAATTAGAACTTGCTGTATAGCACAGGGAACTCCACTATGCTGTACAGTAGAAACTAGCACAACATTGTATAACAACTATACCCCAATTTAAAAAAAATACATGTGTCTAAACAATACAAACTGAGTTGATTTTAAAATATTTCAGAAATTACAGGACATGTTATCTATAGACATGACTAAAATTGGAATAGTGGTAAGAGGAATGAAATTTGAGCTATATAGAAGGGGTCAGGGAAGGAAAAGTACTGGGGATTAACTGTCTGCTTCTGGCCTCATTCTGAGCCTGAAGGGGAAGGTTAAGTATCTGAGCTTGTGTAAGGAGCCGGCTCTGTACTGCTGCTCACACCGGAGGGGCTACTCTAAGAGCAAAGCAGGGAGAACGCTACTCACGATGCATGTCTAGGGGGCAAACCTCAGGACCGCTCTTTTTGATCAATTTGCTCCAGCTGCCTCTGCGCTCTGAAAGAGGTGTCCACTGGCCTGTTCCTGAAGTCCTTTCTTACATCTTACAAAAGCCTTCTCTCCTCACACATGCACACACTAATCTTGGCCTAAGGAGGGTTGGTGCCCCAGGTCTGGCTGTACTTCCTGTGAGAGGCAACACTGTTTTAAGAGCTGGTATTTAAATACTTTGCTGGAATGTTTTGTAACTGAGCACCGGGGCGACCTGCAAAGACCGAGGTTTTATTAGCGGTGGCTTCTCGACTTGCTGTGTCACAGGACACAGGTGTGCTTGGTCTTGACTTTCCCTTTCAAGAAACTTCTTTTTCTTGAATAGCGTCCTTTAAGTTTGTTCTAGTTTCTCAGGATGGATTTCAAATCTGGTCTCTCTTGTTTGCTTTTTTAACCAGCAGATAAGGTTCTGGAGAAACCAAACTAGAAGACAATCTGAGTAAGAGTGTCTAGGAAATCAGTAGTTTTCATAATTTGATAGATGATGAAGTGGATGTATCAGTCTGAAAAGGAAGGTTAAGTTGGAGTCAGCACTGTGGAGGATTTTGAGCGATGGTCCCGGTTCATTTTGACAAACCAACTTACGTATCCTGTCAGCAGAGACAATGTGGACTCTAAAATTCTGATTTGTTGTAGATTCATGTCTCCTTTTAAGAGGGCGCGTTGGGCAGATGCAACCTGAACCTGGATGTTGTAATTCTGTTCTGCATGGAACACCATCTCAGCCTCATGAAGGGGATGGGATTAATCATTCCATCAACCAGTGTTCAGGGATCACCTACTATGTACAGGATGCAGGAATCATGCTGGGCACCGGACAGACAGCGAACAAGGAGGATGCTGGCATTGCCCCACAGAGCTGGCTACCTCGCTGCTGCTGTAAGTGACATGTGATTACAGAATTTAGTCCTGCTGACATACAGATGCAATGAAGCCTATGCTGTTAACAAAGATATGAAAAGTCTTTATGATAAAAGGCCTAAAGATATGCCATTATTATTATTACTATTATTACAGCTGACAGTGGGTAATGGTGGTAACAAGACCCACATGTATATTAAGGTTTCCTTGTACCAAAAGGAGGATGGGTTTCTCCTAAGAATCTATTAGATAAAAATTTTAGGTATGAATTCTTTCCTCTTCTCTTTACCCCCAAACACGCAGTTTTCTTGTGCCATGACCTTTCATGCCAAAATTTGGGCAACAGTTCCCTATAAGCATTGTCCTTGGGGGAGGGTGGGCAAGTATTAAAACAAAGAAGTCCATTGTCTAATTAAATATATAATTTAATATGCAGCAGAAACAAAAGTCTTGGAAATGAAAACTTTCAATTTGTAAGTGTTGGGCTTTTGGAGAGAAACAAAGTCTCAGGGCATAAAACGTATTCTATACCAACAATTGGATGGAATATATTACATGATGGTATGAAAGTTAGATTTCACATGACCAGAAAAGATGACCAGAACCCTTTCCGGTTACAGTGGTTTCCAGAGAGATGCGGAAGTGGGCATGGAGAAAAGGTCACCGTTATGGGCCCCACTGCCTACCAGCCCTCTCCACACCATCCCAGAGCTAGTGGTGGGTGGATGGCACGTGATGGACGAATAGCCAGATAAGTTCGACATGAAGAGAAAAGGGGAGGCTGACACATTCCTTCCTGGGTCCTCAGCTATGGAGAGTCCAGGTAAAGGAGGCGCCCGGAAAAATGAGCCTGGGGCCATTTCACAGAATCCTGGCATTCCATGTGGTTCCAGGGAGCAGACGGGAGGTCCTGAGCCCCCAGGGTGGCACCGAAGGATGAGCAAGTGCAGAGAGAATTGAAACGGCCTGTGCTTGGGGCAAAGATGACTCAGAAAGTCTGCTCCTGCCTGTCCCAGGACACGCTGGGATAGTGGGTGTCAGCAGAAGACACCAGGCGAAGTGACAAGGTCCGGAAGAGGCAGGCTGGTCCCATCCCAGAGGGAACTGGCAAAGGCAGAAGATGGAGATAGACCAGTAACAATGCCCTCAACAGCCCTGGATGACGCCCAGCCTGCCAGCCTCCTCTTCACCTCACCCCGGTCAAGGCCAGTCAGGGAGGGGGGGCGCACAGAACAGAGCATTTAGCCAAAATACGTTGTTTTGAACTAGAAGAAACAGACCAGCTTGAAGGGTCCAGGTTAAGTTTTCCACAACAGAGTACAAATGAAGGCTTAGGAAAGCTCAGTAATGGAGAAACATTGACATTCCATCTCAGTACATGTGAATTTGTGACACAGCAAGGTTGTGACAGTCAACATAATGGTTGATTCCCTCGTGGTTTGCACTTTGTTAGAGCTGCATCTGAGTGTTGGCTTAGATGAGAACTCTAAGGTGATGTGTTGACAGCAGGAGCTACAATCACTTAATCTGTAGGTGAACAATGGACAGGGTTTCTAAAGAGTTAACATAGGAAAGAGACGATATATACGTCCTGTATATATTCAATCCCTGATGTGATTTCTGTCTGCAGTGGGGGAAACAAATCACATCCCTGACCAGACAAAGTCTAAGCATTTTGTGGGTGAGTTGAAATTTTTAGTGAGTGCAAAGTTACTTTGGATGACCTGCCAAGTTGATGCCTAGCATGAGTATGCCCTTAATGTGCCCAGATCAATATAAATATGGATATCCCAGTGTGAATTAGGCAGGAAAAGTGGGACAATCTGACAGCCCCTTGCTGAGACACAGCAGCTCCCATCCCCTGGAAGGGCCTGAATAGCTGAGTGAAGCCCTGATGGACTACAGGAAAGAAGACAGCAGCCTGGAAATGCAGATGCTTTGGAGATGTTCGCTTGACAGACTGAAGCCTGTTTGTCATCTGGGCTGTCACCTATCAGAGCTTTAAATAGGAACCTCTATAGGATGTTACATAACCTGCTGGCTCACAACAGCCCCAGTGGAACGGAGCCCAGGGCAGCACGGAGGAGTAGCTGGCTGTGAGATGAAAGATGAGGACCTGCTCTTCTTCCCCGTAATGGATTCCATGCCTCCTGCATCGGCATGCTTGAACACACAGCAAGGGGAAGGAGACACATGCTCTTTAAGGGCTATGCCCATCAAGAGAAGAAAATGAGTCATGGCAAAGTTGGGAACAGAGTGGGAGCGAAAGGAGCAGGTTGCCTGTGGGGCTGGGCACTTGGGACAGTGCCCTGGGCGATGTAGGGACCTCACCCCCTTTCTGTCCTCCATCTACTTGATTGACGCTGCCCCATCCCAGCACCACTGGCCAACTGAAGGCTGAGAGTTGAACTCCATTTCCCCCTTCTGGGAAGGGATGTAGCTTCAGTTGCACAAGACTATAATATGAGTTGAAATGTTCACAGGTTGGAAATCATGTAATGGTATGAGCTTTGGAGATGTCCTGTGGGCACAGTGCTGCTGGTTTGATTTGTACACTCTTCCAAGAAGGACGCAGCCCTCTACTGATCCTTCCAGCAGGGAGAGGTTAAGTCAAGCAGAGCCAGTCAGGGAATAATCAGTACAGAAATACCTTGTTACATGTAATTGGTGTAATCCTGAGAATTTACATGTAAAGTTCGGTGATGAGTTTTATTTTAGAGACCCTGGAGGAGCTGGCTATTTTAAAGAATTCTGATGTAAGAGTAAAGAATTCTATTGTGATGGGGTGACTTACTCGCTATTCCCTAATTTATCTGTTCTGTAAATTTGAATTTTGCATATTAAGTTTTTCTTACCTCACTTACATTACCCACGCACTGCTGAGTCATCAGAGGGCATGAAGCAGAGAGTGAGATTTTGGATGTAAGTTTTCACGTAATCATGATTATTTCACTAAAAAGAAGAGCCTTGTTGATAGGTTAAGGGGCTGTACTCAAGTGTGTGGAATTTTCATGCATTCTTTGTGGCCACCTTGTGTTATGTAGTGGTGACCACATTATCAGGCATGACGGGTTATGTATGGTGCACATAATCTGTAGCTGCAAATTCACGTGAAATGATTGTTGAGACTGTCATACTTTTGCAACGTGGTGGCAGCTCTACCAATAGAGGAGCGGGTATGGCTGGCAATATCCAGTTATAGTACACTATTTACAAAGTGCCAGCAATCATTTCCCTTGTTTAATCTCCTCCCACACTGATGGGTTTGCCCACACAACTTGTGTTGGCCAATGAAATACTAGCAAATATAACTTAAGCAAAGGCTTGAAAATTGCTTGTGTTTTGTGGCTTGCTCTCTCTTGCTCCTCTGGTGAATGCTGTGACTACTACCATGAGAAGGAGCCCAAGCTAGTCTTTTTGACGACAAGAGATGTGCGAATGAGTCATCTTTATTGCCCCATAGACATCCTCAACCAGCAAGTAAGGAAAGCCATCCTGGACCATATAGCCCTAGCTGAGTCATCAGCTGACCACAACGATCAACCAAACCATCCCAGACAAGAGCTGCCTAAGCAACCCATTGGAACTCCTAAAAAAATGTTTGTTATTCAAAGCCACAGTTTTGGGGTTATTTGTTATGCAGCAAAAACTAACGGGTACATGAGGTAGGCACAGTGAGTTACAAGTGTGTTTGTATAAGGGGGGAGGGGCATTGTCTGGATGACTTATGCACTGACAACTGTAACCTGTCAATCAATTGATTATATAATGGGAAATTTGGAAACTAAAGAATTGATTAAGAGAAGTTCACATAGGATGATGGCTGAATTATACAGAGATATATTAAATAATTAACCTAGCTACGTATGTGAATAATTGAAATACTTGTGACACAGGTGTGACATTATCTCACCTTGTAGCTTTAGATAGCTCCTGGCAAAGTCTCAGAGTTGGTCCCATTCTTCACAGGCTTCCCTTGGGCTCCACATTTGTCCCTGCAGTCTGGTCCTCATCTTATGTGATAACAATGTCTCTAGAGTGTGTTGGCTACCAGTGAGCCTCAATATTGCTCTGTATTTATTTAGATCTAATTTATGTCGTTTTAAGCATTTTCCCTTAAAAGCTGCAGCTGCTACTGTTATGTCGTTGTTAATTTTAAAAAATTTTGCTATTCCTATATTTTTGTATGTGCACATCTGCACGTGGCATGGCACTTGCTTCAGTCTTGTTTGGAAAAGTAATTCTACTTCAGTCTTGTACTTTCTCTTTGATGTATATCATTGATCCATGCTGGTTGTGGCTTCCCTGAGCTTCACCAGCAACTGAGCTGTGCTCATTTGCATGACTTTTGGGGGCCATTTGCACCCACTTGTCAATGATGGAGTCTTCCTGTCTCAGCTTGGCTGCTATAACAAAATACCATAGACTGGGTGGCTTAAACAATACTTGTTTCTCACCATTCTGGAGGTGAGAAGTCCAAGATCAAGGCACCGGCTGACCCAGTGTCTGGTGAGAGTTCTCTTCCCAGTTTGCCGAGGGTTGTCTTCTCCTGGTGTCCTTACAGTTCTAGTCTGTAAGCAAGTTCTAGTCTTTCTTTCCATATAAGGGCGCTAATCCCATCCTGAGGGCTGTACCCTCATGACCTCATCTAAACCTAATGACCTCCCAAAGGCCCTGCTTCCTAACGCCATCCCACTGGGGGTTAGGGTTTCAAAATATGAATTTCAGGAGGACACAAACATACTCCCTTTAGTCATTTGTTCCCCTAAGCTTAGCAGTTAGATGTCCTGGAAACTTAAGGGTCTCTGCTCTGCTTGCATGGCTATTTGACCATCCCCCTGCCTGGCCCTATGTTGATCTAACTGTGCTGGCCGACTTAGCCACAGTGACAGTACCCACTGCTGCCCGGCTTGACCCCTTCAGGGACAGCACACGCCATACACTGGAGGGACCACCTCTGTCTTCTCCACTGCCTCTCAGACTCAGCGATTTCTCTCATCATTGCTGACCCTGGGGTCAGTAAATCTTGCATCTCCTCGTAGCTCACTGGGCTGGCTGTGTTTCTCATCCTTTTTGTTTTGAATGAAAAGGCCAAAGAGGGTCCCAATAAGCCTTTTGTGATGGAATTTCATGTGTCAACTTGACAGGGCCACAGGGAACCCACACATTTAGTCAAATATTATCTGGGTGTATCTGTGAGGGTGTTTTTGGATGAGATGAACATTTGAATCTTCAGGCTGAGTGAAGCAGACTGCCCTCCCCCGCATGGGTGGGCTTCGTCCAGCTGAATACAGCGGAAGAGCTGAGCCCCCTGTGGGCAGGAGGGAGTTCCTCCCACGTGCTGTGGGGCTGGGATGGCAGCAGTTTCCTGCCTTCAGACTGGAGCTCACCCTCGGCTCTCCTGGGGCTCTCATCTGCTGACTACAGGTCTTGGGATTTCTCAGCCTCCAGCATTGCATGAGCCAATTCCTTATCATAAATCTCTTTCTGTATAAGACACAGACACACACACACACACACACACACACACACACACACACAGACACACACACACACCCCACTGGCTCTGTTTCTCTGGAGAACCCCAAGTCACTTATCTCTGAAAGCTGTTTGTCTCAGGAGAAAACAACAGACCCTTTCCTCATTTTTTTTCTTTACAAAATGCCACCCTTCTCTAATAGCTATAGAATAAAGTGTAAATGGTCATGCTTAATATACATGATCCCAGGCATGCATTTAAATCAGTGCTGTTCTAGAACAAGCTGTCAAGTAACATTCTCAAAATCTTTAATCTTTTTCTGACCCAAGATAAGCAAATTTTAATGACTTGAGAAGACAGTAACCTGGAAATGGGTCTTCTTATGACCTATTGATGGAAAAAGAAAATCACACGACTGCTTTGGGATAAAGGTGGGAAGCAGATAAAGTAGAGAGGTGCATAGGGTGAGGTGAGAGAAGAGGGGAAACTTAATTTGATCCCTCATTCTGGGTTGTGCTCTAGGGGAAATAAAATGAATTCAGGGTAATCTGCTGTGAAAACGTGGTGATGCCACTGAGTTAGGCCTCCAGTGATTTAAAAATAAAAATTTAGCTTGAGATGGGGGTGGTCTTGGCAGGTCATAGACAGGATGGGCTGTGCTTCTCAGGTGCCAAGGGTGGGAGAGAAACAGCTCCAGGTTCTCTGGGGCTGAAGTGAGAGAGAAATAACAGGGGTCCCGAGCAGCTGTCCAAGGCGGGTGTTGAAGGGAAACTAGGTCAAGCTGACTTGAATTAACTGACTTGAAGCCGTTTCCCAGAGATTCCTCATATGTATCCAATACTACCCCAAGGTTCTCTGTTGCTCTAGTACAATAGTTTGTGTCCCTCTGTTTACTGACTGATGTGCCAGAAAGGACAGAGTGGGGAGTGGCACCCCAGAGTCAAGTGGGGGATGGTCACCCCCATGGCGTGAGGGAAGAAAGAGCGTGGTACTTGGAGGACTGGCGGGTTTCCCAAGACCCCATGAGCACATTTCAGGAGCTGTGTCCTCATGGCTGCTGGCATCACCCCAGATCAGACGTGCCCAGAGGTCCGGGTCGCTCCCGGGACTGTAAAGGGAAGGGCGTTCACAAAGAGAGGTGCTCCTCTGAACATGGGATTTCCTGATCTCGGGGGTACAGTGAGAGGAATGAGGCTTTCTTAGAAATTGCACTCCCCGTGCTGGACTTTCCTTTTTCTTCTTGTGCTCACATATCCCAGTCTCTCAACTGTTTCATGTTTGGGTTCAATATGGAAACACTGGGGAATCCCCCTACCAGTGGAGGCCAGACTGGGAGCTGCCTGCAGCTAGGAGCTTGTTTCAAGCCTTCTCATGTTTCCACCTCCAGCAGCATCTCTGTGTGGCTGAGAAAGCACTTCAAGGGCTGTGCTGGTGTCATCAGCAGGGGAAACCACGTGAGGAGGCAAGGGCTTTGCCGGGGCGTCTCCTGGCTGTGCTCTGGGAAACACGGGCAAAGAAGCATCTGAGTCAGGAGGCAGGCAGGGCCATCAGTGGCAGACACGGTGCCCTGGGCTGGTCTCATGCCGACATGCCCATCATACCTCTACACCCGCAAAGGGTTAGCCTTGCCTTGGTTAGCGGGCCCACCGAGGCACTTCCTCTTTTGCAGTCTGGCGTGTAAGTGTACACAACAAAAGACTAATATTCTAACAGTAGAATGAGAAAGGGAGCGAAAAATCTAGATTTCCCAGAGCTCTACAAGCAGGGGGCTCTTCAGCCTCCCCGTGTGCCTTTACCCAGCACGTTCAAGCAGGTAACAGTTCTGATGCTCTGACCTGTTTGTCTCCCAACTCAGAGAATCACAGTGTGCTTGTGACAGAAGGACTTCTCAGATCATATAAACCAATGTTCACTCCTGGTTTGAGTTTCTTCAAGCAATCATGTCTTGTAACCTGTCAATAAATGTATGTCGGGTTTGCCTGTGTGTGTCTGTGCATATAATGTTTACATTTGAAAAAGGCGGGGATGAAAGAATCAAATAGGTGGTTTACAGCAAGGTAATTCAGAGCTTTTAAGATGTTAGTGTATACTGCAGTATTTCTACAGCATGTTAAGCCAAAACCTCCAATAAGAAAGATACACACACGTAAACACACACACTCATACACAACTTAAGCGAGAGCTTTATGAAACAGTATTTACCCTTACTATGTGTGATGCCCTCTGATATCTTTTATTCTAATTTCTTTTTTTAAAAAATGTGCATTGAAACCTACTTAATTTCATGACAAATTTATTGGTCATGACCTGCAGTTTGAAAAGCTGGCAGAGTACAATTTTCTATGAGGGAGACATATTATTTGATATTTCCCCAATTTATTTGACCGTTGCATCCTTTCTGGTGGAGAGAATGTCCTGCATGTCCATGTTCCATGGAACATGCTTTTTGGAAATGCTGAACTAGTCCAGGCCCTTCTTTTCATAGCTCAGAGCATGAGAACCAGAAACAGGACATGACATGCCCAAAGTCACACAGCAAATTAGTTAGTGGCAGAGCTGGAGCCCAATATCCAGGTGACCTGATACCTAGATTGGCTTGCTTTTTCTATACCCATACCCCGAGGAACATGTTGATTATGGCTATTGCCTTAAGAGATAGACTAGTTAACAGTCAATCAACACCTGCCAACTAGAAGGTAATGAAGGAAAAAGCACAAAGGTGATTAAGACAATATTTCTTCACTTGAGAGACAGACACATACAGGTACCTGAGATATAAGCCAGACCATGATGGATGCTTGAATAAAGCCACGATCAGAGAACATGGGGAAATGGGGGAGGGGACCAGAGCCAAATGAACATGGATGGGAGAGCTGAGAAGACTTTTGAGAGCAGAATTTTAATAATGCCTGGAGAGGTGGCCAGGACTTTCATACACACAAAAGGGAACAGATAAATCAGAGGTAATTAAGGGCACTTCGGGGGAAGAGGCAGCATGAGCAAAGGTAGGGGAGGTACTTGAGTGTAGGGTATTGGGGCAGAGTGCCACTAGAGAAAATGCCTGGTGGGAGGGAAAGCTAGAACAACAGGGGATGGGCATTGTTCATGTAGGACCACAATGCCTGGCTCTATCATTGGTATTATTTTGTAGGCAATATGGGGCCAATGGGATATCTTTGAGCACTATTTCCGGTAAGATTTTTCTGGCATTCTGGAAGTTAGAATGTCAAGGAATATATAGAAGAGAGAAGATTCAGGTATGAAGTTGCTGCAATAGTTTAAGTACAGGGTAATAAGGACCCAAACCAACTCAGAGAAAGTGGGGTTGAAAAGGAGAGTGGGTGCAAGAGAGATATTTAAGTTAGAGTCATGGGGATTTGACAAGTAATTAGGTGACGAGGAGAATAGGGAGCTGAAAGGTCTCAGCACTTGGGTGAGTACAAGGACTATGATAATATTATCCAGTGTGCAGCGCCTTGGAAATGAAATTTTAAGAGGAAGATGGTGATGTCTTTGGAGGAGATGGGGTTGATGAATTTCAAGCCAAAAGATACTATCCGTAACGTTAGAAAAAAAGCCAGTGCTCACGAGGATCATTTGCAGGTTGGCGATTGCCCCTAGTTAACCCAGTCACACCATGGGTTCAGAGCTACTTAGTAATGAACTCTTCCTGGAACTAAACTTGATTAGTTACAAGAGGAGTGTTTTCTGACTTCTTTTCCCTTGAAATATTTTTGCCCTGAGGTCTTTGTGCAATGGGGCTCTTTTCTTCAGTAGCCAGAGATACCAGAGACTTCCTCTAGGACTGGAAGGCATTTGGGTATTTCTGCAGTATTTACAGTATTAAGGTTGAGCATAAATGGGCGAATAATAATAATAGTCATCATGAAATATGAGTGGCGATGAACATGAAACATGTGGAATTTGGTAAAGAAATCAGCCAGACTAAAGTGGAAAAATCATGACAGGTAGTCAAAAGTAAGTTTTTTGTTTTTGTTTTTTGCGGTACGCGGGCCTCTCACTCTTGCAGCCTCTCCTGTCGCAGAGCACAGGCTCCGTTCGCGCAGGCTCAGCGGCCATGGCTCACGGGCCCAGCCGCTCCGCTGCATGTGGGATCTTCTCGGACCGGGGCACGAACCCGTGTCCCCTGCATCGGCAGGCGGACTCTCAACCACTGCGCCACCAAGGAAGCCCAAAATTAAGTTTTCAAGATAGAGAATGGTGAGATGCTGGAGGAATCTTGATGTTAAGAAGAAAAAATGTAGATATGGTAAAGCTGAAAATAGAAAACCATTACCTTCTTGGGGAAATTACATACTGCAAAGATGTCTTTAACGAGGTTTGTCTAACATAAAAATTCTTGGTGAATCAAAATTGGGGAGTTACTCAAGGCAGGGAGACTTCTAAGGTCACTGCAGTAAATTAAAGGAGTTGAAGAGGGTGGTATCTAGTATGAGGAATCTAAAATTGTTCTTTCCAGGATTATCAATAACCTCTATTTAAAAAACATACGATATTCATTTGCTGTCTTCAGTATATTTAATCCTTTAACATCTCAGACATTGTCAATCACCATCTTCTCTCTGAAACTCATCTTTTAAGAAATTTGTTAACTCAAGTATAATATGTATAAAGAAAAATGCACAAATCAAAAGTGCACACATAAATTAGTTTTCATAAAGTCAAAACTCTCATGGGACCAACATCCAGAGAAAAGAATAGGACATTAAGCAACGCCACAGGACTCCCCTTCTGTCCCTTCCTGTTTACTTGCCTGAGCTCCAGAGCTAACCTCTATCCTGACTTCTACCACATCAGTTAGTTTTGCCTATCCAGTTAATCTACATAAATGGAATCATATACCTTTTATTCTTTTGTATCTGACTTCTAGTGCTTTATAATATGTCTGTAGGATGCATCCATGTTTTTATACAGCAAAAGTTTGTTCATTCTCATTGCCGAGTACCATTCTATTCCATAAATATATCATGATCTAAATATTGTAGTGTTACTAGATAGTTGGGTTATTTCCAGTTTGTTTCTACTATGAATAGTGCTTGCTATGAAAACTCTCAGACATGTATTTTGGTGCATACATATATACATTTCTACTGGGTATTCACCAAAAAGTAGAATTTCTAGGTCATATATTCACCTTCAGGAAATACTGCACAACAGTTTTCCAAAGTGGTTATATCAGTTAAACACCCACAAGTAGTATATGTCAGTTCTAGTTGCTTTATCTCATCAACAATACTTGGTGTTATTGGTCTTATCAAAGTAAGCCATGTGGTGATATTTCAGTGCTTTAAAATTCATGTTTCCCTGATGACTACTTAAATTGAATGCTTTCTTATGTGATGATTGCCACTTAGATATCATATTTTGTAAATGTCTGTTCAAACATTTTGCCCATTTTTAACTGAGATTTTGTCTTTTGTCTTTTTTTTTTTAACATCTTTATTGGGGTATAATTGCTTTACAATGGTGTGTTAGTTTCTGCTTTATAACAAAGTGAATCAGTTACACATATACATATGTTCCCATATCTCTTTCCTCTTGTGTCTCCCTCCCTCCCACCCTCCCTATCCCACCCCTCCAGGCGGTCACAAAGCACCGAGCTGATCTCCTTGTGCTATGCGGCTGCTTCCCACTAGCTATCTACCTTACGTTTGGTAGCGTATATATGTCCATGCCTCTCTCTCGCTTAGTCACAGCTTACCCTTCCCCTCCCCGTAACCTCAAGTCCGTTCTCTAGTAGGTCTGTGTCTTTATTCCTGTCTTAACCCTAGGTTCTTCATGACATTTTTTTTTCTTAAATTCCATATATATGTGTTAGCATACGGTATTTGTCTTTCTCTTTCTGACTTACTTCACTCTGTATGACAGACTCTAGGTCTATCCACCTCATTACAAATAGCTCAATTTCGTTTCTTTTTATGGCTGAGTAATATTCCATTGTATATATGTGCCACATCTTCTTTATCCATTCATCCGATGATGGGCACTTAGGTTGTTTCCATCTCCGGGCTATTGTAAATATAGCTGCAATGAACATTTTGGTACATGACTCTTTTTGAATTATGGTTTTCTCAGGGTATATGCCCAGTAGTGGGATTGCTGGGTCATATGGTAGTTCTATTTGTAGTTTTTTAAGGAACCTCCATACTGTTCTCCACAGTGGCTGTATCAATTCACATTCCCACCAGCAGTGCAGGAGTGTTTCCTTTTCTCCACACCCTCTCCAGCATTTATTGTTTCTAGATTTTTTGATGATGGCCATTCTGACTGGTGTGAGATGATATCTCATTGTAGTTTTGATTTGCATTTCTCTAATGATTAATGATGTTGAGCATTCTTTCATGTGTTTGTTGGCAGTCTGTATATCTTCTTTGGAGAAATGTCTATTTAGGTCTTCTGCCCATTTTTGGATTGGGTTGTTTATTTTTTTGTTATTGAGCTGCATGAGCTGCCTGTAAATTTTAGAGATTAATCCTTTGTCAGTTGATTCATTTGCAAATATTTTCTCCCATTCTGAGGGCTGTCTTTTGGTCTTGTTTATGGTTTCCTTTGCTGTGCAAAAGCTTTGAAGTTTCATTAGGTCCCATTTGTTTATTTTTGTTTTTATCTCCATTACTCTAGGAGATGGGTCAAGAAGGATCTTGCTGTGATTTATGTCATAGAGTGTTCTGCCTATGTTTTCCTCTAAGAGTTTGATAGTTTCTGGCCTTACATTTAGGTCTTTAATCCATTTTGAGCTTATTTTTGTGTATGGTGTTAGGGAGTGATCTAATCTCATACTTTTACATGTACCTGTCCAGTTTTCCCAGCACCACTTATTGAAGGGGCTGTCCTTTCTCCACTGTATATTCCTGCCACCTTTATCAAAGATAAGGTGACCATATGTGCATGGGTTTATCTCTGGGCTTTCTATCCTATTCCATTGATCTATCTTTCTGTTTTTGTGCCAGTACCATACTGTCTTGATTACTGTAGCTTTGTAGTATAGTCTGAAGTCAGGCAGCCTGATTCCTCCAGCTCCATTTTTTGTTCTCAAGATTGCTTTGGCTATTCGGGGTCTTTTGTGTTTCCATACAAATTGTGAAATTTTTTGTTCTAGTTCTGTGAAAAATGCCAGTGGTAGTTTGATAGGGATTGCATTGAATCTATAGATTGCTTTGGGGAGTAGAGTCATTTTCACAATGTTGATTCTTCCAATCCAAGAACATGGTATATCTCTCCATCTGTTTGTATCATCTTTAATTTCTTTCATCAGTGTCTTATAATTTTCTGCATACAGGTCTTTTGTCTCCTTAGGTAGGTTTATTCCTAGATATTTTATTCTTTTTGTTGCAATGGTAAATGGGAGTGTTTTCTTGATTTCACTTTCAGATTTTTCATCGTTAGTATATAGGAATGCCAGAGATTTCTGTGCATTAATTTTGTATCCTGCTACTTTACCAAATTCATTGATTAGCTCTAGTAGTTTTCTGGTAGCATCTTTAGGATTCTCTATGTATAGTATCATGTCATCTGCAAACAGTGACAGCTTTACTTCTTCTTTTCCGATTTGGATTCCTTTTATTTCCTTTTCTTCTCTGATTGCTGTGGCTAAAACTTCCAAAACTATGTTGAATAAGAGTGGTGAGAGTGGGCAACCTTGTCTTGTTCCTGACCTTAGTGGAAATGCTTTCAGTTTTTCGCCATTGAGGATGATGTTGGCTGTGGGCTTGTCATATACGGCCTTTATTATATTGAGGAAAGTTCCCTCTACACCTACTTTCTGCAGGGTTTTTATCATAAATGGGTGTTGAATTTTGTCAAAAGCTTTCTCTGCATCTATTGAGATGATCATATGGTTTTTCTCCTTCGATTTGTTAATATGGTTTATCACGTTGATAGATTTGCATATATTGAAGAATCCTTGCATCCCTGGGATAAACCCCACTTGATCATGGTGTATGATCCTTTTAATGTGCTGTTGGATTCTGTTTGCTAGTATTTTGTTGAGGATTTTTGCATCTATGTTCATCAGTGATATTGGCCTGTAGTTTTCTTTCTTTCTGACATCCTTGTCTGGTTTTGGTATGAAGGTGATGGTGGCCTCGTAGAAGGAATTTGGGAGTGTTCCTCCCTCTGCTATATTTTGGAAGAGTTTGAGAAGGATAGGTGTTAGCTCTTCTCTAAATGTTTGATAGAATTTGCCTGTGAAGCCATCTGGTCCTGGGCTTTTGTTTGTTGGAAGACTTTTAATCACAGTGTCAATTTCAGTGCTTGTGTTTGGTCTGTTCATATTTTCTATTTCTTCCTGATTCAATCTTGGCAAGTTGTGCATTTCTAAGAATTTGCCCATTTCTTCCAGATTGTCCATTTTATTGGCATAGAGTTGCTTGTAGTAATCCCTCATGATTTTTTTTATTTCTGCAGTGTCAGTTGTTACTTCTCCTTTTTCATTTCTCATTCTATTGATTTGAGTCTTCTCCCTTTTTTTCTTGATGTCTGGCTAATGGTTTATCTATTTTGTTTATCTTCTCAAAGAACCAGCTTTTAGTTTTATTGATATTTGGTATTGTTTCCTTCATTTCTTTTTCATTTACTTCTGATCTGATTTTTATGATTTCTTTCCTTCTGCTAACTTTGGGGGTTTTTTGTTCTTCCTTTTCTAATTGCTTTAGGTGCAAGGTTAGTTTGTTTATTCGAGATGTTTCCTGTTTCTTAAGATGGGCTTGTATTGCTATAAACTTCCCTGTTAGAACTGCTTTTGCTGCATCCCATAGGTTTTGGGTTGTCGTGTCTCTATTGTCATTTGTTTCTAGGTATTTTTTATTTCCCCTTTGATTTCTTCAGTGATCACTTCGTTATTAAGTAATGTATTGTTTAGCCTCCATGTGTTTGTAATTTTTACAGATCTTTTCCTGTAATTGATATCTAGTCTCATGGCATTGTGGTCGGAAAAGATACTTGATACAATTTCAGTTTTCTTAAATTTACCAAGGCTTGATTTGTGACCCAAGATAGGATCTATCCTGGAGAATGTTCCATGAGCACTTGAGAAAAATGTGTATTCTGTTGTTTTTGGATGGAGTGTCCTATAAATATCAATTAAGTCCATCTTGTTTAATGTGTCATTTAAAGCTTGTGTTTCTTTATTTATTTTCATTTTGGATGATCTGTCCATTGGTGAAAGTGGGCTGTTAAAGTCCCCTACTATGAATGTGTTACTGGCGATTTCCCCTCTTATGGCTGTTAGTATTTGCCTTATGCATTGAGGTGCTCCTATGTTGGGTGCATAAATATTTACAGTTGTTATATCTTCTTACAATTTTTATATCTTCTTCTTGGATCAATCCCTTGATCATTATGTAGTGTCCTTCTTTGTCTCTTCTAATATTCTTTATTTTAAAGTCTATTTTGTCTGATATGAGAATTGCTACTCCAGCTTTCTTTTGGTTTCCATTTGCATGGAATATCTTTTTCCATCCCCTAACTTTCAGTCTGTATGTGTCTCTAGGTCTGAAGTGGGTCTCTTGTAGACAGCATATATATGGGTCTTGTTTTGTATCCATTCAGCCAATCCGTGTCTTTTGGTGGGAGCCTTTTGTCCATTTACATTTAAGGTAATTATCGGTATGTATGTTCCTATTCCCATTTTTTAATTGTTTTGGGTTCGTTATTGTAGGTCTTTTCCTTCTCTTGTGTTTCTTGCCTAGAGAAGTTCCTTTAGCATTTGTTGTAAAGCTGGTTTTGTGGTGCTGAACTCTCTCAGCTTTTGTGGGTCTGTAAAGGTTTTGATTTCTCCATTAAATCTGAATGAGATCCTTGCTGGGTAGAGTAATCTTGGTTGCAGGTTTTTCTCCTTCATCACTTTCAGTATG
Source organism: Lipotes vexillifer (assembly GCF_000442215.2). NCBI lineage: Eukaryota > Metazoa > Chordata > Mammalia > Artiodactyla > Lipotidae > Lipotes > Lipotes vexillifer. The sequence continues at coordinate 541,844 of NW_006784184.1, read as the reverse complement.
TCCTGCCACTCCCTTCTGGCTTGTAGAGTTTCTGCTGAGAGATCAGCTGTTAACCTTATGGGGATTCCCTTGTGTGTTATTTGTTGTTTTTCCCTTGCTGCTTTTAATATGCTTTCTTTGTATTTAGTTTTTGACAGTTTGATTAATATGTGTCTTGGCGTATTTCTCCTTGAATTTATCCTGTATGGGACTCTCTGTGCTTCCTGGACTTGATTAACTATTTCCTTTCCCATATTAGGGAAGTTTTCAACTATAATCTCTTCAAATATTTTCTCAGTCCCTTTCTTTTTCTCTTCTTCTTCTGGAACCCCTATAATTCGAATGTTGGTGCATTTAATGTTGTCCCAGAGGTCTCTGAGACTGTCCTCAGTTCTTTTCATTCTTTTTTCTTTATTCTGCTCTGCAGTAGTTATTTCCACTATTTTACCTTCCAGGTCACTTATCCGTTCTTCTGCCTTAGTTATTCTGCTATTGATCCCATCTAGAGTATTTTCTTTTATTTATTGTGTTGTTCATCATTGTTTGTTTCATCTTTAGTTCTTCTAGGTCCTTGTTAAATGTTTCTTGCATTTGTCCATTCTATTTCCAAGATTTTGGATCATCTTTACTATCATTATTCTGAATTCTTTTTCAGGTAGGCTGCCTATTTCCTCTTCATTTGTTAGGTCTGGTGCCTTTTTATCTTGCTCCTTCATCTGCTGTGTGTTTTTCCGTCTTCTCATTTTGCTTATCTTACTGTGTTTGGGGTCTCCCTTTTGCAGGCTGCAGGTTCGTAGTTCCCGTTGTTTCTAGTGTCTGTCCCCGGTGGCTAAGGTTGGTTCAGTGGATTGTGTAGGCTTCCTGGTGGAGGGGACTAGTGCCTGTGTTTTGGTGGATGAGGCTGGATCTTGTCTTTCTGGTGGGCAAGTCCACGTCTGGTGGTGTGTTTGGGGTGTCTGTGGGCTTATTATGATTTTAGGCAGCCTCTCTGCTAATGGGTGGGGTTGTGTTCCTGTCTTGCTAGTTGTTTGGCATAGGATGTCCAGCACTGTAGCTTGCTGGTCGTTGAGTGAAGCTGGGTGCTGGTGTTGAGATGGAGATCTCTGGGAGATTTTCGCCGTTTGATATTACGTGGAGCTGGGAGGTCTCTTGTTGACCAGTGTCCTGAAGTTGGCTTTCCCACCTCAGAGGCACAGCACTAACTCCTGGCTGCAGCACCAAGAGCCTTTCATCCACACGGCTCAGAATAAAAGGGAGAAAAAGTCGAGAGAAAGCATTAGTAGAAGTAGAAAGAAAGAAGGAAAGAAAGAAAGGAGGGAAGGAAGGAAGGAATAAAGAAAGAAAGAAAGAAGAAAAGAAGGAAAGAAGGAAAGAAAGAAAGGAGGGAGGGAGGGAGGGATGGTGGGAGGAAGGAAGGAAGGAAGGAAAAAAGAAAGAAAGAAGATAAAGTTAAATAAAATAAAGTAAAATATAATAAAGTTATTAAATTAAAATAATTATTAAGAAAAAATAATTAAAAAATAAAAACGGACGGATAGAACCCTAGGACAAATGGTGGAAGCAAAGCTATACAGACAAAATCTCACACAGAAGCATACACATACACACTCACAAAAAGAGGAAAAGAGGAAAAAATCATAAATCTTGCTCTCCAAGTCCACCTCCTCAATTTGGGATGATTCGTTGTCTCTTCAGGTATTCCACAGGTGCAGGGCACATCAAGTTGATTGTGGAGCTTTAATCCGCTGCTTCTGAGGCTGCTGGGAGAGATTTCCCTTTCTCTTCTTTGTTCTCACAGCTCCCGGGTCTCAGCTTTGGATTTGGCCCCGCCTCTGCGTGTAGGTCGCCGGAGGGCGTCTGTTCTTCGCTCAGACAGGATGGGGTTTAACTCAGACAGGACGGGGTTAAATGAGCAGCTGATTCGCGGGTTCTGGCTCACTCAGGCCGGCGGGGGAGGGAGGGGCGCGGAGTGCGGGGCGGGCCTGCGGCTTCAGAGGCGGCGTGACGTCGCAGCAGAGGCCGGCGTGACGTTGCACGAGCCTGAGGCGCGCCGTGCGTGCTCCCGGGGAAGTTGTCCCTGGATCCCGGGACTCTGGCAGCGGCGGCCTGTACAGGCTCCCCGGAAGGGGGGTGTGGATAATGACCAGTGCTCACACACAGGCTTCCTGGGGGCGGCAGCAGCAGCCCTAGCGTCTCATGCCTGTCTCTGGCGTCCGCGCTGTTAACCGCGGCTCGCGCCCGTCTCTGGAGCTCCTTTAAGCAGCGCTCTCAATCCCCTCTCCTCGCGCACC
>NW_006784184.1:534484-539453 GCF_000442215.2 Lipotes vexillifer | reverse complement strand
CTCTGTGCGGGAATCTCCCCGCTCTGCCCCCCGCACCCCTGTGGCTGCGCCCTCCTCCGCGGCTCCGAGGCTCCCCCCTCCGCCTCCCGCAGTCTCCGCCCGCGAAGGGGCTCCTAGTGTGTGGAAAGCTTTCCTCCTTCACGGCTCCCTTCCACTGGTGCGGGTCCCGTCCCTATCCTTTTGTCTCTGTTGTTTCTTTTTTCGTTTGCCCTACCCAGGTACGTGGGGGGTTTCTTGCCTTTTGGGAGGTCTGAGGTCTTCTGCCAGCGTTCAGTAGGTGTTCTGTAGGAGCTGTTCCACGTGTAGATGTATTTCTGGTGTATCTGTGGGGAGAAAGGTGATCTCCGCATCTTACTCTTCCGCCATCTTCCCCTTCGGCCTAACATACTCGATTTTGTCTTTTTTCTAAAATTATTATTTATATACTCTGGATATGAGTCCAGTCCTCTCTCAGTTACATATATTGCAAATATTCCTTTCCATTCTATGACTTAAGTTTTTACTTTCTTAGGTATGAGAACATAAATTCTTAATTTTAACAAAGTCCATTTTATCCATCTTTTTCTTTTGGCTAGTATTACTTACGTTCTTTTCAAGAAATCGGCCTAAATCAAGGTAATATAAATAGTGTTCTTTTTATCTTCCAGAAACATTGTTTTTTATTTTCATTAGAAACTGAAATCCATCTGAAATTTGCTTTTGTATATGGTGTGAGGTAGGGGGTAAAAAAAAAAACACGTTTTTTTCCCACATTGATATTAAATTTATTCAGTGTCACTTATTGAAAAGATTATCCTTTCTTCACATCACCACAGTATTACCGTTTTTGTAAAACCAAACGACTGCATGAGGATTGATTGATTTCTTTCTTTCTTTTCCCTAACCCAGCCTATTTATTGCCTTTGTAATGACTGATAGTACATTTCTCTTAATGCAGTTATTCCAGTTTTTGGGTCACCCACCCAGCGTGTATGGGATCTGATTTTATCTCGACTGCACCCCTCCTACCATATGGTGTGGCTTCTTCTTTGTCTTTGGATATAGAATATCTTTTTTGGTAGGTTCCAGTGTTTTTTGTTGATGGTTGTTCCGCAGTTAGTTGCGATTTTGGTGTTTTCATGAGAGGGGGTGAGCTCATTTCCTTCTACTCCATAATCTATGAGAATTTCTTTCTGGGTTCTCTATAGTTCTTGTATAATACTATACTTGCTTAATTAGTATAGTTTTATAGCTTTGTAATGAGTCACGATATCTAGTAATTCAAGTGGGCCAACTTTCTTATTTTTCCAGATAGCCTTGGTTGTTTTTATTCCTATGTATTCTGGTAATTTTAGTATCAGTTGGTCAATTTCCACCAAAAATTACTGTTGGGATATTGATTAGGATTGCCTGGAATCTATGCATCAGTTAGAAATGATTTAGCATTTTCACAGTATTGAATCATTGAATCACCATCTATACCATTCCTTATTTCTCCATGTATTTAGAATTTCTTGAATTTCTCTTAGGAATGATTTGTAGTTTTCTGTGCATGTGTACCTTTTGGTTAAATTAGTCCTCAGTGTTTGATGTTATACAAAGTTGTAAATGACAAGTTTTGCAATTTTCATAATTTCATTGTTTGTTGATAGTATATAGAAATATAGCTGATTTTTATATAATTAACTTATGTTCAATGACCCTGATAAATCTGCTTATTAATTCTAGCAGTTGTTCTCCATAGATTATTTAAAAATTTTCTAGGCTCACCATCATGCCATCTGTAAATAAGGAAAGTTTTATTATTTTTCTTTCCAGTCATGATACCCCTCTTTTTCTCGCCTTATTGCACAGGCTATGAGTTCCAATTTAACTTTGAAAAAAGGTAGTGATAATGGTTATCCTTGTCTTGTTTTTGGTCCCAAAGAAAAGTCTTTAAACTTTCATTAAATATTATTGGTATAACTTTGTTGTTGTTGATAATTGTTACCACATTAAGGAATTGCCTTTATATTTCTATTTTGGCAACAGTTTAAAAAAAATTTATATCGTAAATTGTTGTTGGATGTCATCAAGTGTTCTGCATCTAATGAAATGTTAACAGATTTTTTCATTTAATATACATATGTGCTAAATTATATTGATCATTTTGTTTTGAATTTTCAAAACTGATTTTGAAAGAGGTGGCTTTTACTCTTTTTTGTAATGTTTTTGTCATATTTTGGCAACAAAAGTTATGTTGGTCTCATAAAGCTAGTTAGAAATAGAACTAATCTGCTGTGAAATTCCTCTGTTGGATTTATAATTTCAGGGCTTTTTTTTCCAGTTTAAGAATTTCTGTTTGATATGTTTATGTATGTGGTGCTTTCTGGCACAATTCTCCATCCAGTCATTCATTTTCTTAAACATATTAATTACAGCTATTTAAGGTTCATTTCTGAAAACCCAAGTCAGTATCCCCTGTGACAGTTTTCCACTGTCTCTTTTCCTTTTGGCTTGTATTTTAATGTGTCTGATAATATATGTTTTTAATTCTAGACCTGGAATATAAAGGATTAGAGAGGCTCTGGATGACGTGATCTTTCTGCAGGGTAGTTCATCTTACTCTCTGGCAGCCAACTAGAGTAGAAATAGACCACATCCATCCCATCAGAGAGTGAGCTAACAAAAGGCAGGGTCCCAGACTGTGAAGCCACCTTCTGCGTCTTTCTTGCTCCTAGGGTCTAGCCCTTCAAAGGTTCTGACTGAGACCTGAATATAATAGATGCTCCCCAAATATTTAGTAAATGAATGAATAAGTGAATGAATGTTGGGAATAGAGGGGAAGAGTAATTGTGATGAACAATGCAGAAAAAAAGAAATGTTTCCAAATAGTAAATTAGATTTAAGGGCAAAGAGGGAGGGATTATAAATAGCAAAACAGTTTTAGACTGTGTATCACGGTATCACTGATAACAGTCAGTCATTGAGAGCAGGCTTGAGGTGTTTGGAATGGAGACACATAGGAAGAGGCAGGGCAGGTTATGAGTTCTGTTTTAAGTTAGATAACATTGGGTGGTATAAGACAACCCAAGGGCAGACTAATGGTAGACAGTTACAAACATGGGATACGGGTCGAGAGGTCTAGGCTGAAGGAGGGGAAAGACATCGCAGCTACTTTCCAGTCCACAGGTTACAGCATGTGCAAATTTCATAAGATTATATAGATTTGACAGCTATTTAGAATGTTATTTATGGATATAGCAAGAGAAATTTGGGCCCAATGAGAACAATAACTAGAACTCAAAAGTTCTGCCTTCTGAAAAGTCCAGTTTTGAATTCAGTTCTCTCCTAAGTTCAAAGAGATTTTGAATGAACAAGCAGAAGATATTTGTTTATTTTTCTGAGAGAAAACTCTCAAGGGGTTATCTTTTCTGCTCATCTTCCTGGGTCCTTTGTAATCTCAGGGCTGCTAAGCATGGTTACAGGGAACACATTCCTTTATAAAGGAAATAATTTTAATGGTTCCTTAATACTCCCTATATAGGCTCCTGGCTATTTGTAAGGTCTTTCATTGGTTAATTCATTCCTGATCTGTGAAGTTGTTCTGTTATTTGTCCTCCTGCATATCTACATATTGATAAAATACATAATACAGTACCAGAGCAGGCAGTTGAGCTGCAAGACTCACCTAGGTAGCCTACTGACCATTCTGTTTAGAAAGTTACTGAACCACACAAATCTATTTAGTAACCTACATTTTTCTGTTGTGAGTCTGTATATATTCCTTGGGAGAAATATTCCAGACAGTCACAGTGATGGCTCAGGACTGCATTTCTCTCTTTCTGGGCAATGATGGAGCAGGAATCCATGTATTTGTGGCTTCAGCTGAGCCTCCAGCACGAATTATAGTAATGGTTCCAGGGGCCCGTTAGTATCCTAGAGTCTGTAATAGGTGTTTCTAGTTCTCATGAAAATACTGAACAAACATCAAGGAAAGATGTTTTACAAGTTGAAGCTAATGCAGAGGGTCTTTAACATTGTTATTAGAAACAATCCAGATGATTTAGCCAAGACCTTTGACGAGGGTGTACACCTGTCTGCCTGTCTGTGGATAACGGGTGGCTGTTCATTACCCATGCTGTTAATTAGATGAAGGATAAGGCTGCGGATGGGAGGGACGTCCATTCCAGAGCATCTAAATTGGGAGAGGGTGAGCTAAGAGATCACAACGACTCTGTCACAGATGGCACACTCGGTGCCCAGGTCAAGCTGTGGGCACAGGGAGAGCAAGAGACTGCCCTCAGGTCGTCTGGCTGCTTTACCTCCAAACTCGAATTGCATCTTCTCCCAGAATTCTCCTTAACGTGAACACTACCGACAATTTACATCATTTTTACTATTGTGATACACCCTTGCCATTATTTTGGGCATTTGAGGCTGGTGCCTTTGTCCATTTTACCATCACCATTACTGAGTTATTTCTTCCTGATAATCCTGGGATTGTGTAACTGCTACAGGAATAACTTGAGCCTCAAGCTGAATCGTGCTTTGGTAAAGTGAGTGCAAAATTCTGGGTCAGTACTATGCAGTCATTTTTTTTTAATTAAAAAGTAAAATAATACTTATTTAGAAGAGTTTAAAGCGACTAATTTACTTTAATGAACAACTTCAGTAACAAATCAAACAATACCAAAATGTTTGGTAAATGACCAAGAAAAAAACATAAACATAGACTCACAAGAGCCATGCATTGTTTTTCTTAATGAACTTGTAACCCTTTTACCTGTCTCTCAAGCCTGTTCACAGCTAGGCTTTACATAAAGCCACTTACATACTCTGGAACAGCGTAGCAAGTTTCCGTTGTCTTTTGCTCCACCTCTTACATGTCTCACTCACAGTTGGGATGTTGAGTCACCGTCCTTGTCTCTTTTTCTTACTGCCTGGACCGTTTCTCCATTCTTACAACACTATAGCACATTCTTTTTTTTTTTTTTTTTTTTTTTTTTTT
>NW_006784184.1:530859-534456 GCF_000442215.2 Lipotes vexillifer | reverse complement strand
TCAGTACGCGGGCCTCTCACTGCTGTGGCCTCTCCCATTGCGGAGCACAGGCTCCGGACGCGCAGGCTCAGCGGCCATGGCTCACGGGCCCAGCCGCTCCGCGGCATGTGGGATCTTCCCGGACCGGGGCATGAACCCGCGTCCCCTGCATCGGCAGGTGGACTCTCAACCACTGCGCCACATAGCTCATTCTTGAGCCTGTCTTCTCATTGCTTGGTGGTTGGACGATTATAAATATCAACAATAACCGACAAGTTCACTAATACTTTTTGAATTCTCTTTATTATATGTCAGATCCATTTCCTAATGCTTTAAATGCATTATCTAATTTAGCATGCCTAGGAAGTCAGTTCCTAGTTTGGGGATGGACGGAGTCTCATGTTGATAAGATAACTGGTTGTCCCCACAGTGAGAGATAGCACCACTGGGGTTGAACATACCTCATCCTTTCTCTGAATATCCTGAGACCATAGTAAACCCTCAAACTTTGATGTGTCGGCAGATCACCAGGGAATTTTGTTACAATGCAGATTCTGATTCTGGGAACTGGGATGGGGCTAGGATTCTGCATTTTTAACAGGCTCCTTGGGGAGGTGCTACAGCTGGTCCTGGATCAACACTGAGTGATAAGGCCCAGATGGAATTCCTTCTTCCTTGAGGAAGGGGTGGGGGTCGGATACTTGGAGGGTATCCTCACATCATCTAAGATCTGGAAGTGTCTCCTCAACTCCATCCCATTGCATTTTCCAAGTCCCAGAGGGAAATAAATTCAGTCTTTCTTTTTCTCTGTTTCCATTTCAACGGACTATCCCTGTGGACATCCACAGGAAAAGCTTTCTCTGTTGCAGGGGGTCTAGTGCAGGCCATTGCCCCTCTGTTTTTCAGCAAACACCCTTGGATGATGAGTTGCTATTGGACAGGAGCAAAACTTTTGATCTTCTTAGAAAGTCACTCCATTGTTTGCTTCAAAAATGCGCCGAGGCTGCCAGTTCCCCCAGTTGAGGCTTTAAACTTATGATGGCCATTTATCTATTTTCAAGCCTTTTAAATTCCTTCTCATTCGTGTGATTTGGGACAGGGGAGAGGGCAGCACCTGAATGGCCACTACTCGCCATTCATTATCCAATGGATCTCTATTAAGCCAAAGAATTTTTTCCCAATTGTTTCTTTCCTTCTAGGGATAAAGACCTCTTTTCACCCATTATGCCTCTGATCATTTTGCTGCCCTTTTCTGAAACTTCACTTTGTTGGCTCTGCTTTCTTTGAGGCAAAGATGATCAAAGCAGCTCTAAGCATGCCAGCAATTTTTACAATAAATAGCATTTTCTGGGTTATTTTTCATTCCCATTTTAATGCAGCTCACTCACCTTGCTTGTTCTTTAAACTGTCCCTGTGCATTTTCTGTGGCTTTATATCAAACAGAAAAGTCACTTCAGATTACATCAGAGTACTTGCCCCTACCGTGAATTCACTTTAACTTAATGTTGAGGTTGGAGAAATTCAGTAAATTGTGTTCTCCACAATGGTTTCCTTTTCCTTTTTTTTTCTTCTTCCTGGAGTTTATTGGAAGCATAGTGGTCTGCCCTGGCCAGAAGTAAATCTGAGAAGAATTGAGAATTTAAGAGTTTTTCAAGCCTTTATCCAATCATAGCCATTCCAATCAGCAACATAGTGTTCCCATAGCCTGTGTTCTTCTCACTTTCTGGGTCTTCCCAGTGGATACTTAATCACCTACCAATGGCATCTATTTCTGCTTTTCCAACTCCGACTACTATGACTACTTGCTACCATTCCTATTAAAGGCTAAAATTTCCTGAACACGTACTATGTGCCAGGCACATTTTAAGAACATCACACATGTTAACTCTATACCACTCAATAGGTGGGTTCAATTATTATTCCACTTTACAGATGAGGAAATCAAGGCCCAGAGAGGCCCATGGTCAGACCAGGATCACACAGCTAGTAAGTGGAGGAGGTGGGATGGAACTCAGGCACTCTGGCTCTGGAGACCCAAACTTTTACCACCAATCTCCTTACTATGTAATAGTCAGTGCATTCAATGCTTTATGTACATGAATTAAATTTCAGTAATAGTATGCCTTATTTGAGGAACTCCACATTTCATTTAAAACTAAATATATCTCAGTCCTTCAGAAAGAGGTATTGATTAAAATAAAGGAGTAAGCAAAGTCCAGAGACTCCATCTACAAATCATAAGGTCAATGCCATGCTTGTCACAGTTGATACTTATGGGTTTACCTCTTGCAGGCTCCATATAGACACGGAGTACCTTGAGGGCAGGAGGTGAGTTTTATTCATCTAGGAATCAGCCTGCAACGGTCCCTAAGGAAGTTCTACGCACTCTTCTCTCTATGGCTGTGGAACTGATGCAAAGCTGCGTGGTATCTGGGGGTGAGTCTGGGGGGCTGGGTATGAGCACCCTGGCTGGGCTCCTCCCCTCATTGCTTGGCTCTGGAAGGTTGCTCCACATAAATGCTATTTTCTCTGACTTTTATCTTCTCTCTGTACTCTGAGCAATCTTCGCTCTGCTTGTGCCGGCCACATTTTGCAGCTTCCTCTGGCTAAACGTTTTTGTCCTTAGAGGGGAAAAAGCTGAATTCTGGCTTCCATGTCACTGTTGACTTTGCAGAGCTGGAGGGAAGAGCTCATTCTCCCTCCAAATTCCTTTTATGCCTATAATTCAACACACTGTTACCATCAGGATTAGACAACTCCCATTTGGTCAACCCAAGAAATCAATTCCATTGACTTTGTTCCTTGTGACCTAGTACACTGGCCTGAGAGGTTCTCCCAGACTGCTTGATATCCTGAAGCTCTTATAGGTGACAAGGACCATTGTCCCCATCCCACATTATATACCCACCTTACATCCCTGGTGGGTGCGGGATTAGTCAAGACATCTGAGTTTTCCCGGTCATACCCCCCATGTCCCTCAATATTCAGAGAGGATGATACTTACCTTGTAAGGTCCTCAGTTGATGAGATTTCACAGGTAAAATGCCAAACACAACACAAGAACACAGTAATCATTTTAACAAGTGCTGCCTGCCCTTTCCTGCTGTTCCTCTAATTCCCTCTCCTGTCTCTATTTCATCTTCACACTAAACTCTGAGCGGAGAGAGTAGACTTTGCTGTGTTTGTATAAAGAAAGTGAAACTGAGGCCAAGAAAGACTTGCCTACAGTAACAGTTCAAGTCACAGGCCCAACACCTCACTCAGTAACAATTGATCAGGGCAGCTTTTATTCTCAGTAAAGTATATTCACTTTCTGTGGTGGGGAATTTGGGTTCTAGGAATCCAAATGCAAATACAAAATCATACCAGCAAGCGTTTAAAATAAAATGGTAACAATAATGATGACACTTGCATTCACTTAGTGAATTTGTTTACTGGCTGTGTTGTGCAAAGCATGTTTATAGGTCTCTTTCCAAACACACTTCAGCTGAGTAACATTTCAGTGGTGTAGTAGAAGGTAGCATCAGTAGGAACTCTCAGTTACAAGTGACAGAAGTTTATTTTATACTTTGTTATAACAGAGACATGGTGGTAGGCAGTGGCTCATGTTGGTTCAGC
>NW_006784184.1:517921-530836 GCF_000442215.2 Lipotes vexillifer | reverse complement strand
GTTCAGCAGCTCAGTGATGTTAGGGCTCAATTCAGCCTGTATGTAATTCTATTCATCTCCTCAAAGTCATAAGATGGCTGCAGCAGCACCAAGAATCAAGTCCTACATTCCAGTTAGGAAGCATGGAGCAGCACAGGGCATTTCTCTTACCAGGGCGGAAAACCCTTCCCTTTTACATCTCTTTGACTAAAGTGGAATTAATGTCCACCTCTGGATTAGAGGCTGAGCTCATGTTTCCTAAAATCAAAGGATCCCCTAAACAAATGTGGGGTGAGGTTCTGCCTGTTAGCAAGGAGAACTGGCTTTTAGGAAGGCAGTTAGCAGTGCCTGACATAAAAGAACATTGGCCTAGAAGGAAAATGAGCAAGAGGTCAGTTCTTTTTCTCCCACTGGCTAACTGATGGGCGTTGTAAAATCCTCACGTCTCTGCTCACCTGCAAACTAAAGACAATAATAGAATACTTCGCAAAGGGATGCAGTGAGGAAATATACGTATGCAGAAATGTTCTGAAGATTAAAAAGTACTGTGAAAAGCAAATTATTATACTTAGAACACTTTTTTTTCATTTGGGGGAATATTAGAGGGGCATAAAACTGTCTTTTCCTGATGGAAGTCACAGCCAAGTAGGAAACCCAAGCTGCTCATATATGAAATATGAAATAATCTAAGGTTTAACTCTCAACTCAAGACAACAATAGCAAAGTTATTACCAGTAGTGTAAAGAGATAATAAAAAGTGATGGTTAAGACTTAAGGATTTGTAAGTTACATATACCTGAGCTGAAGTCCCTATTCCAGCACATCTTAGCTGTGTGATCTTGGGCAATTCACTTATCTTTTGAGTCCCACTTTCCTTATTTTTTTTTATTTTTTTATTTTGCGGTACGCGGACCTCTCACTGTTGTGGCCTCTCCCATTGCGGAGCACAGGCTCCGGGCGCGCAGGCCCGGCGGCCATGGCTCACGGGCCCAGCCGCTCCGCGGCATGTGGGATCTTCCCAGACCGGGGCACGAACCCATGTCCCCCACATCGGCAGGCAGACTCTCAACCACTGCACCACCAGGGAAGCCCTCCTTATTTTTAAAACAGAAAAAAGTTCCTTCCCCACAATGCTTTTAAGGTTTTAAATCACATGAAAATATACACAAAATACTTAGTACAGCGTCTGGCAAAGGAGATGAACTCAGAAAATGTTAATTAATGAATAGTAATATGTGATTTACTAGACATTTCTCTTCCCTCCAACCATTCCCCCATCCGTTATGGAACCAGGTGCCCCCGTCTCCCTGGGAGATCACTGTCTTTTACCATATTGAACAGGTCCTGAATGATCTCAGTCCTCACGCAGGGTCCCTGAAGCTCCAGATTAACCTTTTTCCCAGGATGATTATTGACAATTTACCCTTAGTCTTTGCTTCCTGCCTCTTAACTGATTTTGGATTTGCAATGAGACTGTGCTTCTAGCCCTGAGTTTGCAAATGAAGTCATTCCCTTCTTTGCCTGAATCTTGGCCTCTTGTTACATTGAGTGAAAATGACCCAAACTGAATTTTTCCCTGGCCTGGAAGAGAGCAGGGAATGAGAGATGGGAAAATGTCAAGTCAGAAATAGGGAGACCCCCTTAAACAAGGTCTCCTCTGTCTCGTGTCCAGATCCTATTTCACTCCCATGAATACAGTTAAGAATTTTGGGAGAAAAGGAAGAAGGTGACCAACTGTCATGGGTTTGGGGCATATGGTTCTTTCCATCTTAAAAAGCAGTATTTAACACCTGAACACTGTTATTTGGAGACTTAGTCTGGGGCTGTTTCACTTGTCAGAAATGTAATCAGGAATTGAACTGCTACAGTAGCACACTGCAATTTAAATTAGAATTGCAGGAGGGCTAGACCACAGGGAACAGGATTTTAACCCTTGATGGTTACAGGGAAGGCTGTGTAGACCCCTTCTCTGCTGTAAAACAGGACAGGATTTTAGGTGATGTCAGTTGCTGCCTGTCTCAGTCATCTCTCAGCTGTTGCCACGCATTCATCCTAACGTTAGCGCATTCTTCCCTCCTCCCCTCCTATGCCACACCAGGCTAGAGAAGGCAGGACACCGCAAGCTCAGACCTGTGGGCTGGTAGGGTCTGCAGAAACCTTTGAATGATCGATGGACTCAGGACAGGCCTGCAGACCTCAGGCGCCCACCAAGTTGCAGCTTCCTACACACGGTTCACTCTGGAGACCTGGACGTACCGGTGTCCCTCTTGGAGCTGCTGCTTAACTGGATTTTGTGCCTGCTCTTTCTTACAAACCCCCTTCAGCAATGGCTGAAAATGGACCACAGTTCCCCAGCACCGAGTCGGGTCCTGCTGCAGGTTGATGGTCCCCTCTTCCCAGAAAGCCCAGAAGCCCAGGGGCCAGCCACTGCCCTGAGCCCTAGTGGGACCTTGCACAGGTCGGCCGACCTCCAGTGGCCAGTTCCCAAATCGCATCAGCTTCCTCTTCTCAGCTTCCCCTCTGCCACCCTCCTCCCCAAGACCCCCCAGAACTGAAGACTGGGTGTGCTTTGGAGCCAGTCCACCTGAACTGTAAACATGACATTTTTCTGCATGAACTTTCAGATACCACCCAGTTCCACTTTCCAAGCTGGGCTACCAAACCCCAGGGGTATCAGCAGTGGCCTCTTGCAAGGTATTGGAACAAATATATCCGGTTCAAATCCTGACTCTGTCACGTACTATGTGTCCTTGGGTAAGTCACCACCTTCTCTGAGCACCCGCTTCCTCATCTGGGGATGGAGATAACAAAACGTCCCCATGCAGTCACTCAAGTAACACGCTCAGAACCGCGCCTCGCGCTGAGTAAGTGACAATACAAAGTACCTGTGATATTATGATAGATGATTTGGGAAGGTAAACCTTTGTTATCCTGTGCCTTCAAGTGGCAGTACTTGACTGCAATTTTTTTAAAAAATGGTTTTAAACATTAAAACAAACCTGAACTCTTTGTGAAGCAGAGTACAACATCCACATCAATTTTTAAGATAAAACAGGTGACTTCCAGAAACTTCCATGCTCATTGTGTACTGCTTCAGGCTCCCCCTCTGACAGCCTGGGGGTAGAAGCTCTTTCCTCTGCCGTTTGAGGTATTTCAAAGACCTGAGCAATAAAGTTTTAAGTCAGAAAGAGAAGAATGCAGGAAATTTGTGGGGAGCAGATCCATGTGTGAGCTATGGATAATGATTAAGAAGATTCAGATTGTTCTGGGCTGTTTTCACAATAGACATTTACCACTATATCCTTCATCAGCCCCTTCCAGCCCTTCCTATCAAACAAACACTCCCATCATGGCTGTAGAGGAACCGCCCAAGTTGTAATCTGGAGAGAAGCTCGGTTAGGAAACCTTGCGAGCAGAGATGTTTCTTAAGTTCTTTGCACCTCAGTTTCCTCATCTGGAAAATGGGTGGGTAATTCTTATCTCACAGAGCTGTAGTGGAACTAGATACGTGTTGCTAAGTTTTCTAGCACATTTCCTTGCCCTTCCCAGCATCCCTACTCCTGCTGCCTTGGCCCTGACCGCCTCCACCCCTGACCTGTGCACTGCGATGGCCTCCTCACTGGTCCCCGTTTCTCATCTCTCCACACCCCCTGCCCCTGCCTCCACTCACCCCAGGGCAGCCAGAACGGTCTCTGAAGAACTGAGCTGCCCCTAGAACAGCTCCTGGGTGGATGGAGCGGAGCATGTGGACGAGTCGGTTGTAGCTGAGCTCCCGTTGCACACAGGACGCCCTTTGGTGGACTCCCTTCCCACCGCTGCACAGGTCTGGCTGTGGCAGGGATCCACGGCAGTGACCAACAACCCTCCATCTGCCCACGGTCTGCAGAGAAGCCCAGCCTTGCCTGCACCGTCTTCTAGCTGCACACGACTTAGAGAATCACTCTAAACCAAAGAATGAGATTTGCATATGGGCATGAGGCCAAGACAAAATTAAAAATAATAAAAAATAAAAGAATTTCTCCCTAAGCAGGAAGCCACACAGCCCATAACTGGGGTAGGTATCTAAGGTGCCAGGACTCTGCTACCCAGTGACGCTGCAAACCAGCTTTTTCATCATAAGGGAATGAGCTGCCAATGATTTTCATAGCTTGATTAACACTTTTCAAACTGATCTCCATTGGGTGCAGAAGTGAAGCCCGGGGAAGATGGATGTTTCCTATTACTAGATGTAATGACTGTGAGGCAAGCTAATGAAATCCTTACAGCCCGAGTTTATAGGAAAAACCCAACAAACACAGATCAATACCTGAGTTACAGTTGGAATGCATTGATAAATGGGCGACAGGCTGTGGGCCTGGCCTCCGCATAGGAAAGGACTGCAGGGAAGAGGGCTTGGGGCTTGTTGAGAGGGAGCTGGAGATAAAAAAGTTGAAGGAGAAGGGTCCATCGGCTGGACTGATGGCGCCTAAGGGTGCTGGGAAGAGGCTATGATCTGAGCGTCTGGATGTCAAGGGAAAGAAGCACCAGATGCCCAGGAGGTGAGAGTGAGGGAGAGAGGAGGGCGTCTACCCAGCTGGCTTTGCAGTGAAGGCATCGGGTCCGGAAGTGAGTGACGGTGGGTACTCGTGGCCAATGGCGACCCACCTTTGGGTCATGATGAGAACGGGCAGACCCTCTACCCTCGCTGTCCCTTCCGCTAATTAAAACCTCACCCCCACTGTTTCCCTTCCTAGCGCTCATTAAGATTTCCTTGCCATGCTGCAGACATGCTTTTGTTTCCCGAGTCCTGGGATCAGACCCCTGGCCAGGAAGGCCAGTGCGTGTGCTCAGCTACAGCCTCTGTTCTGCTGCCACTCAGAAGCCACCCTGGGGCAAGGTGACACCAACTGCTGGCCAGGGCCAGCCAAGAAAGTCTCAGCTTCTGACACACTGCCCATTCATTTTCTCAGACAGCATTCCTGGGCACAGCTTGTGGCTCAGGGAAAGAATGCAGGCTAGAAAAATTCATAGCCTTGGCAGAAAACCCTTCACCTCCTCCATGTTCTTAGCCTCTGCTTAAGTTTGCTGCAGTGGAGGCTGCAGTGGCCCCCCTCTCCCCAAGCCCCTCGCTGACTCCCCCACCCCCTCTCGACTGTGTTCATTGTCTGTGTGGCCCAGGAGAGGGATTTTTGTGTGTCTTCTCCTTGCCATGTCCCTAGCTCTGAGCATCCCTGTGTTAGCAGCCCACTGCGGACAGGTGTGCTGGGTGCACGGGCCTGTGACAACAGACGGGGAGACCGCAGTGAGAGACAGACAGGAGCCTGCCCAGCGGGAGGCTGCTGTCAGTGACCAGCCGGGCCTCCAAGGATCCGGGCTGCGGTCCTAAAGCCCACGGCCTTTCCCCATCACTCGGCTGCATCCCAGAGAAGATTCCAGGCCTCGCAACTAGCGGAGCTGGCCCACAGCCTCCAGGCACGGGACACGTGGCCAGAGACTCACGCGGCACATGCCAGCACGTTCACGGCCGCCACCTCGCTGGGCGGTAATGAGAACCACCTGCTGCAAGACAAAGGCAGGAAGAGCAGAGCAGCCCGGCCGTGGGCTGGAAATAGCTGCAGGGCACAGCAGCAGGCTGGCTGGGCACAGGCGGGAGGCCAGGGGCCGGGCGCACCCTCTGTCGCCGGGGCCTGGGCACAGAGCCCAGGAGACGGCGCTTCCTCAGGACCTCCGGCCTTGGCCTGGCAAAGGGAAACGTGAGCTAGCACGTGTGAGCTTTGAACGCGTGTCACACACTGTGCTACACGCCTCCCTACGCTACACTTGATTTGCTGCTTAAAATAACTGCGCGATGGATCTCACTCCCGTCCTGCAAATGAGGAAACTGAGGCTCAAGCAGGCCACCCTCTGGGGAGTGGGGCAGGTGGCTCAGGAAAGGAACGCAGCCCCCGGGCTGGACTGCGCGGAGCTGGAGCCCCGAGGCACCAAGGGAGGTGGCTGCTGCCACCCTGCAGATGCTACGCTTCCTCCTGGGAGCACTCCTGTCTCCCCACCCCGACTCCACCATGACCCACGGCTCAAGCTTTGAGGTCAGGGAAACCATCACGTCTCTGACACCCTCCCCAGCCTCCCCCGTTAGACACTGTAATGGGAGAACCTGACCTAATGCCTAGCATGCTGGCGCCTACCTGGTCGGGACTCAAATATTTGATGGCACACAAATCAATGACTAAATAAAAGGTCTAGAGCAGCACTGCCCAATAGAACCCTTGGCAGGGATAGAGGGGTACTTTAGTCCATGCCACCCAGGGCAGCAGCCTCTGGTCACAGGTGGCCCCAGCTGTCGTGTTGGACATCACGTCTAGAGATGTGGGCTTTCTCTGCTTCCACCGCTGCTGCCATCTGCCAGCTCGTTTAGTCATGACGATGTCGAGGATGGAGACCCAGCTGATTCCACTCTTGGGTGGATCCAGCTTCTCAGAACATGACGAGCTCATCTTGAAATATCTTTGGGGAACTTCCTCCATGTCCGTTAGCTGTCGGTCCCAGCTAGCCACCAGGATCATAATTTTTAAAAAGCGTGAGGATTCGGCTCTCCACGGGCCCCAAAGCCCTCTCGGACAGTAAGGCAGGCTTGTTCAGCAATTCAGAGGACCATTTTGGGTCCGTTTTGCGTCTCAGCTCATTGCCAGGGGAAGCCGACCACAGAGACAAAACCCGGGTGTTAGCAGGCTGGGGGGCTTTTGGGTGGAGATTGTGGTACAGAGCGGGTAGCAGCCAGACCAAAGGCATCTGAGGGGGAGCAGTTTAGCACCTCCCAGGGTGCAAGCACGAGGGCACGCCAATAGCCACCCCAGGACCTGGTGCAGCGGGAAGAGATGGCCACTTGTTTAGAATGATCTGTTCTTCCTTCCAGAGCACGTGGGACCTACCTGAGAGTTGAACAAGGATCAGGGGTGACAGGTGGCAGGAGTTTTGGTCTTAGACTGTAGACGGAGCCGTGAGCCCAGCTCTGAAGGGAACATAATCTAGCTTCCTGCTCTCCAGTGTGGTTCTGGGGAGAAAGCCAGGTGGATCAATGGCCCCTGGGTGATGGGAGGCCTCCGGGTTTAAATGGCAGAATCACCATGTTTCCCAGTTAGTCTGAGCTTCCAGGGGAGGCGCCAGCTTAGGGCACCTCCTGGCTCAGTCCCCACTGACCTGAGAGCTCGCTCTTGGAGAAGTCTTTCAAAGATGCTCTCTGGGAAATGAGGAAGATGTGATTGTGGCTCTCACCCAACCCTGGGGGGCGGGCCTGGGTTCTAGGTGTTAGTGGTTTACTGGAATGTTGAGCATAGCAGGGAGAGACGGGGGAGGACGACAGTCCTCCAAGGTGTGCTGGGACACGAGACACAGTGGATGTCATATGCCTGCTGCACCCCAGCCCCGTGTGTCTCTGCCATCCATCCCCCCACCCTGGGCCGGACACACTTCCCACCCAGGAGCGCTGCTGCTTCTTCCTCCTTCCTTTCTCTCCTGTCCCAGGCCCCCTTTCCTCCTGAGCTGCAAAGGCACTTTCCCTCCCAGCGCCGGGGGGTGCAGGATTCCATAATCCGAGCGCTGACCCCGGAAGGGAGGCCGTGGTGGCTGAGCTAATCCGAGCCAGCTGCCTTCTGCCCAGAATTCTCAGGATGCTCCGAGGAGCGGCTCAGGATGGAGCAAATCACTCGGCCCAAAGAAATGGGTTTGTGTGGTATTTGTTGAGGCAGCTCTGTACGACGGAAAAAGCCTTTTTTCCTGGCTGTCGGAATCTCTCTAGACCGGCCTCTGTTGCAGCCTGAGGGCAGAGCCTTAGCATATAGGGCCTCAGTTTCCTGATCGGTCGAATAAGGGCATTGGGCCAGGTCCCATGCTTATAGGGTTATGTCCCTCAGAGGCCGTCGCAGGGATGGAGGGGCTGGGACCCTGGAACCCACACCTCGGCTTCCTCTAGATTACCTACGCTCTTTTTTGTTGGTTTACATTCCTGTGTAAGATTTGGTTTGCAGGAAACATTTGGGGGCTAAAAATACTTTGAAATTGCTTGACTAGATGGTCTCCTAGGTGCCCTTTCCGCTCCATAATTTTAAGGTAGCACCTGCTAATTGGCTCCGATCGTAAACCCAGGTCAGGGACCAACAGCTTGTGGTAAGAAGTCCTGAGACTCTGTTTCAACTCATTTTAGCAATTTGCTCACTTCTTTACATTTGACACTCGGGGTTACATCTGTAGCTGTTTTTGTGTGTCTGAGCAGTTTTGTTTTGAAGTGAAATCTCTGCACTCTGGGAGGTTGTACAGGGGGAGTCTGCCTCCCGTCTCACTTTCCCTGTGCGGTGGCTACAGGACTATGGTCGGGTCTGTGAGGGAGGCCAAGGTCGTGTCTTTGCCCATCTCTTCTGGAGACTCGTGATGCCTTTGCCCCAGGAGGGGTCACCGCAGGAGGGGTGAGAGTGGTTTCATTCACAGGTCACGGGAGAAGATGTACCTTCCTACCCTTAGGCCAAATATAATGGCACACGAAGCACTCAGTAGTCCCTGAAGGTCACCCATAGGATGGATCCAGCAGCTTTGTCATGAATCCCCATTCTAAGTGCCAAGGCTTCAATTCACCTCTTCCTGCTACCCTGCTTTTTGGGTTTGTGTGCTAGGAATCATTCTGTGAAACCTGCTTTTGGGAAGAGAGCTGAAGAACTCCTTTACCCTCCAGGGTGCTTTGTTATTTTCTTTTTAAATCAACTTTACTAAGGCGTAAATGACATACAATAAAACAGGCCCAGTTTAAGTGCACAGTTCAACAATTCCGAGAACCGTGTTCCCGTGTGACTACCACTCCAATGAAAACAGAGAACATTTCTACCACCCAACCCTCTGTGTACTGTGGGTGCCAGAACGGCATGGTGGGTAAGAGAGGGCAGGGGGTGATGGAGACCCTTTGTGTCTTGACTGGGTTTGAGTTACATGGACTACATTTGTCAACATCCATGCAACTGGACGCTTAAAATGTGCCCGATTTATAATCAAAGAAAGTGAAGCTTAGAAAAATTAAATCCATTTCTCAATGCCACGCCCTAGGGCTGACCCTCGATCTGACCCAAGGACCAGCGGATTTCTCTCCTGTGCTCTTAACTACGCTGCTGTTTTCCCTCCCTTCATTACCATATTCAGAGATGGAGGTGATGCAAACTGGAGACTAGCAGTCTGGCCCAACCTTCTCATTGCAAATAAAGAAGGAAACAGAGCCTGGGAGATGAGGTGCTTTAGGGAGCAAATCAGTGGTGAAGTCCAGACCAGGGCCCACACTCAGCACGCTCTGAGTTCAGGGATGGTGCCACGCATGATCATGCCAGTGATTTCATACCAAATAAGACTTCTCAGATTTCGCAGGGCCTCCACACACAAGAAGAGCTCTTAATGTCCTATTTTATGACAATGACACTTCCTGTGAACATGGAGTGCCCTGCAGTCACACTTCTCAGACGGAACCAGAATGCACAGTGAATCCTGCGAGGATCTTTTGCTAAAGTACAGATTCTGATTTAGAAAGGCTCAGGAATCCCAAAACATCTTTGAAGCATTCAAAAACAAAATTAAGTAAATTCAATGTAGACACTCCCATAATTTTCCTCTCTCCCTACAGAAGACACACAGGCACACACATCATAGTCATAGATCACTGTGAGCTTCTGATACCAACCTCAATTTGATCTCCAAAAACCTTGACTGTAAGACAAATTCTTGGACATGGATTGATTGGTCACACCTACAAAGCACAACTGAACATTTCATTGGCTTACATTTTCCAGCCGGAATTAGATATCACAGGATTGAGTATTTTGATTGACTTTGCATCTGGGTCAGTTACAATTGCAGGTCCCAGGGACGGCTCTGCTGCTCCAAGATGTTTTCATCTCACGTTGTCAGAACCACATTTGGCTAGTGATTAATTGATAGATCCCAATCCGAGTCCAATTGCTCTTCCTTTCTGTCTAGAAGGATTTGGGATTTACTGATTTCCGTCCAAGCTCATCTGGGGAGAACAATGCTGCTACAGCAGAGAGGATGCCACTTGGGGTCCTGCATTGTGTGCTTTTGTTTCTCCTGCCAACTCCAACCAAGGCTTTATCTGCAGTACTTTCAGCAGCTGGCAGGCGTGATTCCTACCTCAGACGAATCTGATTCCCCATCCCACTGCATGTCCTTTGATGGCATATTCATTTAGGCACATTACAGTCATACAGATGCAGGCTGACCCAGTTAGCTCTACACGCGTTGTGAATCCAGTTAATTGTGTATCAACTAATTGCATAATTCATTTATTAATGGACTGAATTAAAATCCAAGTGCTGCAGCTCGTCTTCAGAGCATCAGGGTTGGTGAGAAGCAAGGCTCTGGAAGAATTTCACTTTTCAGAGCCATGATTCTGCTCTCCCCCAAACTTATTCATAGGCTCTCTTTTTTTTTTTTCTAACTTTGAATAAAGAGCCATTTCATGAAATGAGTATGAGATTTTTTTTAAAAGCTACTTTATTAAAATTATTGATAATCCTTGATATCTTGTTGCATAATATTGGGGAACAAATATAGACAGATCACACTGGTGCCACCCAAAAGAATAGTTTTGAGAATATATACTACCAATTTAGAAGGAATTCAAGTTTTTCCTCTGTCCCTCCAGGTACCCCCTCCTGGAATGACCATCCACTGCTGAATGGTCAGGGCTACATGAGGTCTCTGATCACTGGGAGAGATGCACTCTTACCACCTGTGGGCCCCAGAACCCTGGCCTTGGGTGATGGTTTCTACAGGAGGTTGCCTCTTGCTAGCTGCCAGCGGCAGAAAACAAAGGTGCAGGGTGACTTCTTCCTAACAGCCTGCCCTAAGCAACCACCCTACTGTTCCCAAAGTTCTCGCAGTGCTGGTTCGGGGAGCAAATCATCACACTTCTTTCGGTGACTTTTCCACAAGTGTAGGAATAACCCTCTCATTCTGTCTTAGGTTGGGCTTCTCCAGCATTTGAGTGCAAATTCTTTTTTTTTTGGGGGCGGTACGCGGGCCTCTAGCTGTTGTGGCCTCTCCCGTTGTGGAGCACAGGCTCTGGACGCGCAGGCTCAGTGGCCATGGCCCACGGGCCCAGCCGCTCCGCGGCATGTGGGATCTTCCCGGACTGGGGCACGAACCCGCGTCCCCTGCATCGGCAGGCGGACTCTCAACCACTGCGCCACCAGGGAAGCCCCAACCCTTGTTTTATACTCTTCCCCACATCCCAGAGTCCTAATTTTCTGCCTCACGATTAAGTCTCTTCCGAGACAGACTCTCATTGTCTCACATAACTTCTTTTCAGGGAAAGCACATCCATACCCACAGAAGTATATTCTGTCCCTATTTTCTGAGAAAACAGTTAAAACGTTATCTGTCTGTAGGATGTTTCTCAGTATGGGGGTTGGCTAAATCCAATACAGTATTATCTTGTTAACAATAAAATAGTAATACCTTCCTTTCATATTCTTTTTATAATTTGCAATGCAGTTGTATTTCTGAGTTGATTCTACCCAGAACTCCTAAGAGGGAGGCATCATTAGAGATCAGCAAGAAGAAAACCAAATCTCTAACAGGGTAATTTGGACCCTGGGGCAGCATGAAATAGCTAGGAACTCAGTTGACCTGGGTCCCAGTGATGGGTCCTTCGTTTACCAGCCGTGGGCCCAAACATGACTACCTGAACCCCCCGAGACTGCTTCATATTCCTCAGATTCGAGGTGAAATTTGGAATAGTGAATCCATTGGGTTGTCTCGAGGCTTAAATGGGATAATGAAGTCAGGATGAGTCATTGGTACTTAGTATGAACTGACTCAGTTGAAGTCCCCCAGCACATCCACGGCCTGGGCCGGGCTCCTCTGGCTGTGAGGCTTGTCCTTTGTCCCACCATCCAGGTTCCTTGTTAAATCCTGGGAAATTAGCCCAAATCAGGCATTTTGAGGTTGGGTTTGTGCTGAACTTTCTTTTCAACTCCTATAAAACCTGTAGGCCACCTTGGTGTAAGAAGTGGGAGGAAGGGGCTTCCCAGGCCCGCAAATAGAGAGAACGTGATTGAAAAATAAGAATAAAAGCATAAATCGACCCAAATAGCTGCAGCTTCCACGGGTTTAAGAGAATGAATGTCATGTACCCGTCAGAAAACTATCTTAACCAGAATGAATTTGCCTTTTTATGCTGAGAAGAGGCTGAAAAGAAGCTTACAGGGTCTTGATGTCGCTGGCATCATCTTTATGTTTTTCAATGAATAACAGATAAGGGATTCGTCTTATTACAGGAGAAAGGGCCAAATGTGTTTGCGTTCAAGTGCCGAATAAAATGAAATGCATGTTCTCAATGTGAAACTTCATTCTGACTGCCCGTCTGGAGGAGGAGAGAGCAGGAAAAAAGCCTCCCAGACCCACCCAAACTCTCCCCCTGCTTTTTTATTTGTTACTAAAGCAAAATGAGGCCAATTGTTGGAAATTTCTGTGCAGCCCTGAATGCCTCAATGGTGACTCTCACTGAGATTAATGCATTTAATTTACCTCTTTAGTATATCAGAGACGCTATTCAGCAGCCAGTTGGGAGTTCCTGGGCCTAGAAGCTGCTCCGTGATGAGATGCACTCCGGCTGTCTCGACACGGGCTTGTTTGCAGGGCTTTTGTGCAAAGGAAGAAGTGGGGTGGGCCTTGTGTGTCCAGACCCCCGCCCCTTCCTCCATAGGTGGCCATAAACTAAAATAACGGGAAAGGTTGAAATATAAGGCAAGACAAACACAAAAGACCTGTAGTTACCCTCCTTCCACGTGTTCTGTGCTGTCTTCTGTCACGGTGGCCTCACCAGTAAAGGAATCACTTCCATTCAAGGAAAAGTTTCCCACTGGGGGGATGAATTAAGGGGGCTGAATAGTTTTCTTTGTGGTTCAG
>NW_006784184.1:517125-517851 GCF_000442215.2 Lipotes vexillifer | reverse complement strand
TTCAGCAGTTTTTGGCTTTTTGACGTTACGTATCAACTTTGGCATCGCTCAGGATGGAGAGTAGCAAAGCTGCTTCTCCTTCCTCATTTATTCTCAAGTATCCAATGCCGGGCACTGTGCTAGGTCTGGGAATGCAGTCGGTGCAAGACACACTTGATCCAGGTCCTCCCGGAGCTTCTAGCCTGTTAGGGGAGGTCAGCTGTACACAGACAATCACACAGATCTACTTAGTTACAGTTTTGATCAATGTCACAAGAGGAATACACAGGAGACCCAGTCCAGACTGGAGAATTTCAAGAACGTTATTCCATAGGAGGCGTAGGAAACATTAGATTTTGAAGGATGATGAAGGGCGTGTAAGGGCTGAGGCAAGAGTAGAACCCAGGCTTCCGGGCTTCTAACCTATAACTCATTCCCCGGCCTGTATCTGATCATGTTTGTGGCATCTCTAGAATTGAGGCTGTCTTTTGGCAAACACCTATGAGTCTCCAGAGGGCAGGAACTCTGCCTCTTTGATCTTTTTTGTTCCCAGCATTCAGTGTGATGCTTTTTCCCCAAGAGCCCGGTAGGATGAGAGATACTCTCCTGTTTATTTTCAACATTTCCTGGGTGCCTATCCTCAGTGTAGAGTTGTAAATTACTCTACCCTATCTCCTCGAAGGATAGGGGGATATTTAGCTGCTTCTCACTCCACTCCTCCAATCCCACCAGGAGTATCTTCAGCAG
>NW_006784184.1:498990-517113 GCF_000442215.2 Lipotes vexillifer | reverse complement strand
AGGAAATCACTCCAAAGGATTTACCTTTAGAAATGGAAAAATAAAGCTTTCGTCCAAGACTTCCTAGGCAACTTTATGTACGGTTAAAATAGGAGTAAAGTACCTGCCATCATGCCTCAGAGACATTGCAGGCTCCATTCCAGATCACTGCAGTAAAGCAATTATTGCAATAAAGCAAGTTACACAAGTTTGTTTTTTATTCCAGTGCATGTCAACGTTATGTTTACATTAGAGCGGGCCCAGCCGCTCCGCGGCATGTGGGATCTTCCCGGACTGGGGCACGAACCCGTGTCCCCTGCATCGGCAGGCGGACTCTCAACCACTGCGCCACCAGGGAAGCCCCACAGGTGTTCTTAATGACATCTCAAATGGTGAATACTTTGCAGAAGATTTTCAATTTACTTTTCCCAGATCCAGCAGAGGAATCACTATCCATAGCAGCTATAGCCTTTCATTATGTATATCTTAAATAATGAGATTTGTAAGTTGAAATGACTCCTTGATCCATGGGCTGCAGAGAGTATGTAGTGTTAGCAGGCATGGAAGCAACATTAATCTCATTGTCCGTCTTTGTCAGAGCTCTTGGGTGACTAGGTACATTGTCAACGAGCAGTAATATTTTGAAAGGAACCTTTCTTTCTGAGAAGGAGCTCTCAGCAGTGGGCTTAAAATATTCAGTAAAACCATGTGTAAGCAGATGTGCTGTCATCTGCGCTTTGTTGTTCCGTTTATAGAGCACCAGCAGAGTAGATTGAGCATAATTCTTAAGGACCCTAGGATTTGCAGGATGGTAAATGAGCCTTGGCTCAACTTAAAGTCACCAGCTGCATTAGCCCCTGACAAGAGAGTCAGTCTGTTCTTTGATGCTTTGAAGCTAGGTATTGACTTCTCCTCTCTAGCTATGAAAGTCCTAGATGGACTCCTCTTCCAATATAAGGGTGTTTCATCTACATTGAAAATCTGTTGTTTAGTGTAGCCTCCTTTGTTAATTACCTTCACTAGATCTTCTGGGTCACTTGCTGCAGCTTCTGCATCAGCACTTGCTGCTTCACCTTGCACTTTATGTTATAGAGATCGCTTCTTTCCTTAAATCTCATGAACCAACCTTTGCTAACTTCAGACTATTCTTCTGAAGCTTCCTCACCTCTCTCGGCCTTCATAGAATTGAAGAGAGGTAGGGCCTTGCTCTGGATTAGGATTTGGCTTAACAGAAAGGGTCTGGCTTAAGGATCTTCTAGCGAGACCCCTAAAACTTTCTCCATTTCAGCAATAAAGCTGTTTGACTCTCTTATCATTCTTGTGTTCACTGGAGTAGCCCTTTTAATTTCCTTCAAGAACTTTTCCTTTGCCTTCCCAACTTGGCTAACTGCTTGGTGCAAGAGACCCAGCTTTCAGCCCATCTCAGCTTTTAACATGCCTTCCTCACTAAGCTTAAACATTTCTAGCTTTTGATTTAAAGAGAGACGTGTGACTCTTCCTTTCACTTGAACATTCATTCATTATAGATTAACTGACCCAATTTCAATATTGTTGTATCTCAGGGAATAGGGAGGCCTGAGGAGAAGGAGAGAGAGGGCGGAATGGCCAGTAAGTGGAGCAGTCAGACACACACATTTGTGGATTAAGTTTGCCATCTTATTTGGGTGCAGTTTGTGGTACTCCCAAACAATACAGTAGTAACATCAAAGATCACTGATCACCGTAACAAATATAACCAAAATGAAAACATTTGAAATATTGCGAGAATTATCAAAATGTGACACAGAGGCACGAAGTGAGCAAATGTTGGAAAAATGTTGCAATACACTTGCTCAACGCAGGGTTGCCACAAACCTTCACTTGGTAGAAATTGCAATTTCCATGAAGCACAGTAAACTGAGGTGTGCCTGTATGCGGTTCCCTGTGCATGGGTAGATTTTCTCTTGATACTCAGAAAAATCCTATAAGATGCTGCCTCTGAAGACGAAATTCAGCAGGAACAGAAGATGTTATCCCTTCAGAAGGTAAACAAATCTTCTAGGCCAGAGCAAGGTCTCCAATGCAATTTCCCACATGCACTGTGGCATGGTGAGGACTCCCAGCAGGAACACAAGATGTTATCCCTTCAGAAGGTAAACAAATCTTCTAGGCCAGAGCAAGGTCTCCAATGCAATTTCCCACATGCACTGTGGCATGGTGAGGACTCCTACAACAGACAAGAGCAAACACCACCTTTGAAATTCAAATCGTGGATAATATATGTAGAATTTGGAACTAGTGTTTACAAAAGAATGTGAATGCATGTTTCAAAACCAGCTTCAAGTGCAAATGGAGGCTTTCTACGTGACATCGGGAGCTTATTGCTTCTCTGGGGGCCTCGGTAGTTTCCATTTTCCAGCATGGGACCACTGCTGTTGCGATACATTTTTCCTGATTACGATGAAGATGGATGAGGCACTTGGAGAGTGCCGGAGATGGGTATGATCTGAAACAGTGTCATTACTGCTTTGCAGCTCCTGCATGTCAGAGAGAACCGACTGAGGGTGGGACACAAAGCCCTGCCCTCCCTCCCCCCGCACCCCCACCCCAGTCCTTTAATGGCCTGACTGCGGGGTCTGGAGGAAGCATTGGCCCCGCCCACAACCCCACTGGGCTGGTTGTCAATCAGGAATGGTCCCAGCTCTCTCCCCTCCGCGCCCCGCCCTGTGCCATCCCTGTTTCCCCACCGCGGGGGACCCTGAGCTCCAAAGAGGAGACACATCGCGCAGCATGATGTGTGAGCCTCAGAGGGCTCCATCATTCACCCTGAAACGCTGTCACGGAGCCAAGTTAGTTCTCCTGTGACATTAAAAACCTCACTTCAGTGAGGAAAACAAACATAAAGAATACCAGCTAATGACTTTGGAAGAGGCCAGAGAGCGGCTGAAGTATTGTTGCTTTAAATGCAATAGATTTTAAACGGCATTTCCGATAATGACAAAGTTACCCAGTTACAGCGCTCTTCTCATTCCGAACACCTGTCCCGGTGATTCTCAATCCCCGGAGTGACTTTCATTTTTAACAATATTTATTATCATGAGTGTTACCACATTAGATGAAGTCCGCTGAAGCCAGACGCCACGTGCATTGATGGCACCCAAGGCGGTGAGTCCAGGAAGAGGTTTTCATCTTCCTTCAGAGGCTGCAGCTGTGCTGAGCTGCCGTGACTGCCAGTCCCCAGCGGACCAGGAGGTAAGCTCAGAACCACCCTGCAGGATAAGATCACCTGAGGGTCTCACATGACTGTCGTCTCAAAGGGACTCTGAGCCTTTCACAAAGTGCCTTCCGGAGACAAATCTTAAGAGGAGCTCCGCTTGGCGTCCAAAGGCCAGTGCTTCAGGGTTTGGGACAGAGCGGCTCTGTCATGGCCACACAGCAATTCCTTCTGCTCCTGAGAAACTGCTAGAGAAACTTCAGGAAGGCAAAGGGACGAGGGCTCAGACATGGCTTTCGTGCGTCCCTTTTTGCTCTTCAGACAAGACCTGAAATCAGGCAAAGGGTAAGATGTACGGTCCCTGCCTTGTCTCCAGCACAGGGCGTGTCACCTGCCCTTGCGAGTGATCTAACCTGAGAGAGAAACTCACCCACATTTAACTGCTAAGGAGCATGTTATCAAAGAACATTCTTTTAGTCATTTATTAACATTTATGGGAGCCTGCTGTATATTTTATATGTGGCCTCTGACATGCCAATTTGAAGACTGAGACCCTGCATTTAAGAGGGCTCTGATCCTAGTTACTAGGGGAGGTGGCCATGTACACTAATAGTTTAGTTGAGGACGGTAATAATAGTTAGCAGTCTAAGGACCTGGCAGTGTCAGCTGTTCAATCCTCACCACAACCTCCACTCCACACACTGAGGCACAGAGAAATAACTCATCCAAGGTCACATGACACTAAGAGGTAGATCTGGGGTTGGAACCCAAGAAGTTGGTGTCCAGAGTCACGCACTGAAGCACCATGCTCGACAGCTTCCCACAAAGATAGGCAGGGAGGATGAAATTACTACCATTTTTGGCTTGTTTGCATTGCAGGCTAACCGATGTTACAAGCATTTAACATGTGTTACATAATTTAATGCTTAGAACTACCCAGCCAGGTAGTCAGGACTTTGGGTTGTAAGAAACAGATTTAAATGGGACTTAAGTACTTCCCTGGTGGTCCAGCGGGTAAGATTCTGAGCTCCCAATTCAGGGGGCCCAGGTCTGATCCCAGGTTGGGGAACTGGATCCCACATGCAGCAACTAAGAAGTCCGCGTGCCGCAACTAAGAAGACCACATGCCTCAACTAAAGATCCCGAATGCCTCGAGACCCGGTGCAGCCAAAATAAATAATAAATAAATAGTAAAGAAAAGAAATAGACTTAAGTAAAAAGACGAGCTTAACACAAGGCGCTAATAGAATCAAACAGTCAGGGCAGATCCCAGGATCACAATGGCCAGAACCAGGCACATGAGCATTGTCAGGACTCTCCCTCACTCCCTCTCCTTCTCTCCCCCTCCCCTCCTCTCTTCTTTTCCTCCCTCGCTCTCTCTCTCTCCCCCCGCTCTCTCTCATCTCTGGTCTACACTTTATGTTAGCTTCACTCTGACCTACTATACACCAGCTTTTCTGACACAGTGAAGGCAAAGAAGTCTGGAAGCCCCTGACTTACACCCTCACATCTTTACCTTCAGAGTAGAAGGTTCCTCTCCCCCACCCCCAGCTCTTAGAATTTTCTTAGTGAGGACATTGGCTTGTCTTGTATCGAGTGCCTACTCTTAGACTGAACACTATGCCTGATTAGCAAAGAAAGGCCATAAAAAATGCCATTTCTATTCAGACCACACCTTAGGCTGGGGGGTGTGGGAAACAAGTGTTTTTTCAAAAGAAGGGGTGAGAAGGGTGACATGACCATTGACAGAATCATTAGAAACTTAAGAGCCAGCCCGATGTACGTTTATTAAGTGTAGATGTATTGATACCCTATTTGCAGATGAGAAACTGGGATTGAGAGGGGTTAAGTAACTTGCTCAAAGCATCATCTATTGCTCCTGAGGGATTTGAACAGGATGGACGGGGACTGCATAATCAGGCTCTGTGTGGGGCGGCTTAGCTTCTAAACCATCTGGCACATCATTAGGGATTGAACCACATACGAGTCCTCAAGGGAGAGCTGGTCTACGCCCTGCTAACAGGAGGTCTCCATGGAGTGGAAGTTTTTTGCCTGGGTCAGGACAACAGGACGGACGATTGAGTCCCTTCACAGAGATGCGGGGCAATGGGCTCTCTGTGCCCCCAAAAGTTGCTTCGTGGTTGGAGTTTGCGCCTGGGGCTGAACGGTCATGTCCCCTCAAAATGCAACTTGTGTTCTTGAGGCTAAGCCATCATCACCTCACTGGGACATAAGGGCTATTCACATTTTTGTCTGTACCTGGATCTCACAGTCTCAGCCTACAGTTTCTTTCACTTCCCAGATCCTCCAAAGTTTGGAAATGAGAAAAGCCAGGATGCCGGGTTGAACCATGCCCTGCAGAGTTCACAAGGAAGCCGTGTATCTGCAATTCAGGCTCAAGCCTGCTTTAACTTGGGACTTCCCAGAATGCTGGGTTAGTGGTTCCCGTCCCTGAATTCCATGGCCATCTCCACCTCCATCACTCTTCCTAAGCCCTGCTTGAGTTACTTCCTCTAAGAAACTTTGTTTTAATCTCGAAGGACCGTCTCTCTCCTTCGCTAGACTTCTGACAGTCTCTATGAACCACTGCTCCTGCTTTGCATGCGTTTCCTCCTGTCCTCTTTTCCTTAGTCAGGACCTTCACCTGCCCGCCCTGTCCTCAACCCCACCCTGGTCCATGCATGCTTCTTTGTTCTTGTTCTCTCTGGTAGGGAGCCAGTTCATCCCCCTGCTGTCGGACACTGTCTTCTAGCTCTTTCTGCCAAGTAGGCTAGAATCCTAAGAATGTGCCCAGTTTGTCTTGTGAATTTAACTCCAATGACAAAATCACGAGGGCCTCTCGGAAGGCAGCTAGCTCCCAGAATTCACCATTTCTCACCTGGCAGCTCCACCCTCGGGAAAAAGAACCATCCACTTATTGGTAAGTTTCTGGCTCTGGACCCTGCTTTGTCACCTCAGCTTCATCATCACTACAGGGGCTTTGTTAAACGACCCCATAGAACCTGTCGTGTTTCACAGTCTTTTCGGAATAAAGAGAGGGGTTGTCCTTTAATCACAAAAGAATGAACGAGAAAAGAAAGAAACTGGCACAAATCCTTAAGAATACTAATTATGAAGCATATTCCTGGGCCCTGTCCCCTCTAGAGCCTAAGCTGAATACACCCTAAGTTCCCTGTGGTTCAGTCTCAGAGTTCTGTTGTTTTCAAAGAACAGCTTCAGTGTCTGAAAAGTGGGGGAGCTTCTAAAACCTTCATTCAGCCCCTCAGAGGGGTGGTGTCTCTTCGTGAGCCTCTCTGACTCTTCTTTCTGTCTCTTTGCCTTTACCCTGGGTTTTTCTTATGTCCTCAGCTAGACCCTTCTGAACTATTCATTTTGGGGGGGGGGGTTCTCCCATTACCCAGATTTTTGCAACAAAGTAAAGTAGCACGTGGATGCAGCAAGAAGAATACTCCTCTCTAAGCCACGTGCCTGTATATGAGCATGCATGTACGTGTGCGTGTGTCCACCAATACTGTCCTGACTGCCGTCCTGCTACAGAGGAGGACTGGGTCCTTTCTGTCAGGTCAGCAGCTGAGCGGCCGCAGGGCTTTGGCCCGGGGACCTTCTGGTGCTGGTCTGACTCACAGGCAGACCTTTGGTGCTTCTGCTCCCTGGAAGGGGTCAGGGAGGACTGGCTTGAGTCTCAGTTGTTTCAGTTCACTTAGCAGTTACTTCATTAAAGTTTCCCTCCGTAAGAGAAAGATATTCCCCTCGTAGTTTATAACATTTTTTGAGAGTTGCCTCTCTGTAGATCCCCAAGTTAGCCAGAGAAGAGTAAAGGTAATTAAGGAACGCCCCTGCCCTCAAAGAATGTGGACATTAGGGAAGAGGCCTGTCTCTCTGTCTCTCCCTCCCTTTTCCTCTTTTCCTCCCCTTCCCTCTCCCCCTCCCTCTATTTCTCTCACAAGTACATAAACATACACACTCATACACTATAGAAACACTTAAAAACCTACATGTAAGCAGCTATAAAAATAGAATTCCAACGACTGCTCACTTTTAAAGTATACGGGGAGATTCTTTGACAATTCTTGGACGAGGTGGTCAGCAAAAACATATTCTCAAAAGATATATTTTATAGGTGCTTATTTTCTCAACTTGAATAATGTGTTGCTTTTGTCACTACAGAATGTGAAATTATCAGAATCAAATATATGAGTTTCTTCTCAGAATTGTGACCCAGACAGTCTCCCTGGATTCATTCCCTTCTCAGTTCTTCATTGAGCCCTGACTTTGTGCCAAGTACAAAGTCTGGGGGTCCTGCATGCAGAGATGACTGAGACTGGACCCCGTCCTCAGGAGCCCAGAGGTCGCGTGGGCAGTGCCCCTCCAGGCACGTGGTGAGCCCACGGTCCAGGTGCACACAGCAAACTAGGACAGGGGAAGGATACAGCACCTTGGGTAAAGGAGCCATTAAAGAGAATTCCTGAAGGAAGTGATGCCTCAGATGTGTCTCCAAGGGCCCGTAGTCATAGCCAGGTGAAGACATGGTAGGAAGGTCATTGCAGCAGAGGCCACAGAGCAGCAGGGGCCAGAGATGAGATCTGGCTGGAGCAACCAGGAGCGCTTTTGAGTTGGGGTGAGGACAACCTCACAGTGTCCGATGCTCCTGCGGCCTGACCTCCAAAGTGGACAGACACAGAGGCCAGATGATGACGGTCCTGTGAGCCATGAGGGGGATCTTGGATTTTCCCTGCAGGGTGTGAGTGCGGGACAGGAGTGAGTGGTAATTTGAGTCTGGGAGGAATGTCGTCAGACATTTATTTTGCATAGCTCGCCGTGGGCCATGGTTGGATTTGGGAACAGTTAGCAGACAGGGGATCAGTTCGTGGTCTGCTGCACTAATCCAGATCAGAACCAAGGGTGGATAAATTAGAATGAAAGAAAAGGATTCTAGAAACCCCTAGGAGGTAAAACTGGTAGGATTGGTAAGTGAACTTTAATTACAAATCATCTTGGCAAATGTCAACTCTGTTCTTCCACTGGATCAACCCAGAGAGCCATGGAGTGGAGTCATCCCTGAGTCCAGGTCTCTCCAATTCTCAGCATCTGTGGTCAGCCTCCCCCGCTCCACTGTGACCGTGGCCCTAGCCACCAGCACACCTCATCAGGAGACTATCGTCCATCCCGCCCGGCCTTCAGTGTATTCTCTGGACGGCAGAGAGGGCCGGTTAAAACCTGTT
Organism: Lipotes vexillifer; assembly: GCF_000442215.2. Taxonomy (NCBI): domain Eukaryota; kingdom Metazoa; phylum Chordata; class Mammalia; order Artiodactyla; family Lipotidae; genus Lipotes; species Lipotes vexillifer. Next base: position 508,719 of record NW_006784184.1, on the reverse strand, counting down.
GCTCAGAATCCTCCAGAGCTTCTCATTTCACCCAGCAGAAGTCAAAATCCTTAAAAAGCCCTAAAACCCCACATGGCCTCCATCCCCCTCCAGCCTCTGCTCCCTTTCTCCTGCCGGGGTCCCCGCGCTTGCTGTTCCCTGATGAGTGCATGGCTCCCCTCGTCACTTCCCGTAGGTCTTTATTCACATGTCACGGTGGCAAGGCCTTCCCAAGGCCCCGGGGAAAGTTGCAATGGTCGCCCCCAGCCCCGCATGTTCTCCCTCCCCACTTCATGTGTCTCCTTGGCCCCCTCACTGTCCAACATCTAACGAATTGTCATCTCTACACCAGCATTGCCTGAGGGTTCCCAGCTGTATCCCTGTTGCCTCGAATAGCGGGTATTCAGTGGACCCTTCTTGTTGAATAAGTGAATAAGCAAAGGCACTGATGACACGCAGAGAGAGGTGGCTGGTGTTCCTGGTGAGGGTGGGTAGGTAACCAAGAGCGCAGGATAGCAGGGCAGGAGGCAGGTGACCCTGACGTCTGCGTGTGATACACTGTCCAGTTCAAGCCACAGAATTCCCATAGATGATCCCAGAGGACAATGTGTTTGTATAAAAGTAAGAGTGAACTGACTGTTATGACAAACTGAGAAACAAAACCGCAAATGCCCTGCTGCAAGCCAGAGTCGGGACCCAGTGCAGCCCGGGGAACGCACGAGCGGGTTCAAAGCAAACTCCAAAGGAATGGAAGCGTGTACAGGGATGGGGAAGACTGTCCAAGTGTGAGGGCCACTGGGGACAGAGAAGAAGGTAGTGAATTGTTCCTTTATCTTTGTAAAACAAAATGTGCTCAGTCCAGCCGCCCCGTTGATTTCCCACCGTGAAAGAGCTGAAGGTGTCCAGGGCAGCCTGAGTGCCGGGCCTTGGAGCCCAGGCCCACACCTGCCGGACGACCACGCCCTTGTGCCCCAATGTGCTGGGGACTCCGCTCACCACAAGGACAAACTTCTGGGTTTTCTTTTGGCTCCTGGTAGGTACTTATCTGTGTGCAAACACCCACACAGATGCACGAGAGGCAGAGAGTGCTCTGCGTTGCTGAATGGGAGTTTAGGCTGTACGTCCAGCTTGACTTCCAGCCGGCACACCTGGAAAAGACCCAGACACTGGGGTCCGCATCTCAGCCCCCTCTCACCAGGGTCCCTGGGGAGCATTTGGAGCCTGGATGTCCCCACTCCTGGCGAGGTCTCTTCACCCGCATCTCCCCTTCTGCACCCTGCTCCATGCAGTGCACATGGGGCAGATCCCCCCCTCCTGAATCCTTTCCAGTCCTTCCCATAGCTGAGCCTACAGTGTGTGTGTGTGTGTGTGTGTGTGTGTGAGTGTGCGTGTGAGTAGCGATGTATGTTGTCTGTGCAATGTGCCCATGTACGCAGTAATGTCTGCGTGTCTGCATGTGGGTACAGCTGCATTGTCAGATGTTGCATGGCTGACACAGGAAAGCTGTCTAGCACGATGATTCAGAGCATGTGGGGCAGAGTCTTCAGATCTGTGTCAAAGCCTCGCTCTGCCATTTGCTGACTTTTGATCTGAAGGAAGTACACAATGTCTGGAAGCTTTCCTTCTCATCTCGAAAATGGAGAGAATAATACCTGCTCTTCAGGGTTTTGAAAGAATTCATTAGACAGAGTGGGATAGTGTAGGGTTAAAAAGTGGGATAGTTAGTGGTTATTGTTAAAAGTTTAATAAAATGACAACGGACCCTTGATACAGAGTAAAAGGCACATACAAAATTGGAAAAGAAAGAAATATATGGAAAGAGAAGTGTGAGTAGGTTTGTGGCATGTTTGCAGGCCTTGGGAGAGGAGGTCTCTGCGTGAGGATGCCGGGCTGGCCTGGCCCACCCTTACCAGGGTCCAGCGCTGCCAGTGGAGACCCCCAAGAAGACTCCCCCGACAGGCCCACATTGAGCGGAGCCGTGTCCCAGCCAGCTCAGCAGGGCTGCTCTTACTCTGCATTAAGAGTATCTCCTCTTCCCCATCCTTGGATGACTCTCTGAACAGGAGGCCAAGGAGAAGACCAGGCAGGAACAGGTGTGGGGACCAGGTGGCCTCTGCCCACTTCCAGAACGCGCCTGCCTGGGAGATGGAGCCTCCTTTCCTAGGAGCCTCTGTGGAAAGTAAACACAGGATCTGGCTCTCAGGGGCTCTTAAGCCAACCTCCCTGGAAACCAGCTTCACTCAAAAACGTTTAATTAACACGCTCCCACCTTCCTAAAAATAGGAAAGAAAAATCGACAAACACTAAATGGTTACAATCCTTGGATCAAAGTGGTTTTAAGTAGGTTGTACTCAGCTTCAGCCCCTCTCTCATCTCTAATCTCAAGCCAAAGATGTGGACTAATTCTTCAGGAAAGGGCCTGACGTGTCCCAAATGCGTCATATGGACACCTGCACACTTGCCCATGGCGGCCGTGGTCTCTTCCATTTTATATGCAGCTTAATAGCTGGATTCATAGCAAAGGAGGAGCATTTGAAAATCTCCCAAACCCTTGTTCCTTTATCCCTGATGATGGGGTTGTTTGCTAAGCTTAGCAATTTGGGGTGAGGACGGAGTGTGGATCCAGTGAGCCAGATATTTCCAACAACACAGGCCTCAGGGCCTTTGCACTGCTCCCTCAGCCTGGAAAGCTCATACCCTGTATCTTCATAGCTCCCTCGGCTCCTGTGTCTTGATTCAAGCACTGATTTGTCAGGGAGGCTCTCCCTGGTCCAGAATTTGAACACTCCCCGCACAGAGATTATCTTCCCCCTTCCTGCTTCACTGTGTTCCTGCGCACGGACCACTTTCTAAACTGAAGACACTTGACTGATTTAAGTTGTTCATCATCTGTGTCCCTCTCAAGGAGGCTGGGAACAGGGATCTTTTTCTATTTGGGGCTCTGATGTATTATTGCAGGGTCTGGAATAGCGCCTGGCATTTAGAAGGGGCTCACTCAGTATTTGTTGGAGAAGAGGCAGTGGTTAAAAGGCTGGATTTTACAAGAATCGCTGAAACTCAAATCCCAGTTCCGCCACTGACCAGCTCCTGACCTTGGGTACCGCTTCACCTGGCTTCTCTGTGCCTTGGTCTCTTCATCTGTAAAATTGGGTGATGGTAACAGTACCTACTCGCAGAGTTGTTATGACTATTAAGGGGTGCTAATATGTAAGATATTTAAACAGAGCTTGATACATGATGTGGAATTTACAAATGTCCTTTTTGACTATTGCTGGTAACAAGGACACCCAACAGTTACTAAGTACTTCTGTGTGCCGAAGGTCCGGTTGAACGGGCTAATATATGTAAAGTACTTGGAACAGTGCTTGGCACATTTACGTCGATAATAAATATTAACTATCATTTTATCTCGTTTCATACACAAACCACACAGTGAGGCAGATACAATTACTATGCTGATTAAGCTCTGGGAGGTTACTTACCTCTCCCCAAGCCAGCCTGCTGTAAAGTGCAAATCCAGAGCCACCTGCAACATGAGGCATCCTTACGGGGGGACTGACTGGCCTCAGTCACATTTCCAAGGCGCAGGTGTCATTGTTCGCTCACCGGCTGGTCTCTTCTTGACTAGTTGTTACTTTTAATAACCGTAAGGGGAACTCTGAGACTCCTTGGATCACCACGCCCCAAAGTTCAAAGTCTACACAAGTCTATTCTCTCCTTTATAAGGAGGGGTTACAGGTAATTTGTCATCTGGGGACTGTTGAATGAAATTGTTTAAATTGGCTCAGTACAGACACTAAGTCCGGAGTGCGAAGCTTCCAAACCGACCTGGTTTGGGAACTGAGGCTGTGGCTTTCCCCTGAGGGCTTTCAGTGTATGGGCCGCCCTAGAAAATCCAGCTTTCTCATGCTCCTTCCTGCAGGGATGCTGCCTGGCAGAGCGCTCAGACGCCCCTCTCGGCCAGCCTGATGGGCGGGGCAGTGGCCCAGCACGGCCAGGGCCAGGGATGGGGGGACAAGCAGAAGCAAACCTGACACCGTCTTAAGATCTCAGAGTTGAGGGGAATTTTCAGAACTGAGGGCAGGAGTGGGAGACAGTCAGCGGGTGAGCTGAACAGTGACAGTTTTGAGTGGCAGCAACGCCTGCAGGGACAGCCCCAAACAGCACTCCTTGGGAGGATTCAGCTTCTCTTTGGTTCCTGGCCTGAAATCCCCTCTTGCCTCAGCAGGTAGGTCATCACCGCTGAGAGGCATTTGTTTCTGCACCTAAGGAGACAGTGCCCTGGACCTGCAGCCTCAGGGTCCAGAGCTTGTCCCGGGAGGGTGGTGCGGCGTAGGATGCAGGAGAGCCTTTCTGCCCGGGGGCAGGCTACGGATACAGCCCTAGGCTGTGCCTGCATCAGACTCGGTGAGAGAGAAGCTCTACAAATGGGCAATTGGAGAAGTCACCCAGGTGGGACCAGGGAAGGGGGATGGAATAGCACAGGGAGGGAAAGAAAGCATGCAGCCTGACGGGCTCTATTAATAGGAGGAAAGAGAACAGGAGCACAGGCAGCCGAAATAGCAGGTGCGGGGATGAGAGAGACGGAGATGAAGAGGGGATGACCAGAGAGAAAAGAGAGGATCCGGGGTGGGTGGGGGCCAGGGGAGGTGGCCTCATGGAGCTGATACGTAAAGAAGATGTTCTTCCTCATTGGGACGCCTGCATGTTGGCCCAAATGGCATCCAAGAGCTCATTTACTGCCGAATGTCAGGGGCAAGGCTCACAGCATGCCAACAAGGGCAACCTGGGCGAGGGGTTGCAGGTGGCATGAGCATCTTTAGGAATCACCTGAAGACGCTTCCTGCCCCTACATGAGCCTCATAGCCTACTTCTCCTTCCTTCCTTTTATTTTTTGCTAAAATGTCCAAATTTGATGTGTCACTTTGGGGAGTAAAGCACACATTGGTCTCTGTAGGGGAGCTCCTTGAATAACCTATATTACCAAAGAAAGCTGGCGGGTCTGGTTGCCCTCTTCCGAGGGCACCAGAACCTTGCTGAGCTGTCCCGTGGGAGGACACGTGCAGAGTGAAGCTTCCAGCACAGGAGGGGCAGGCTGGCCTTCCTAGCGGGACCCCTGGAGAAACGAGGCCAAGTGAAGAGAGTGTGGGTGTGCTGGGTGGAGGGACAGTCAGGGTGGGTGGTGGCGAGGCCCAGCAATACGAGAACATATGGCTGGGCCTCAGAAAGCATCGTGGCGGCCCCGAGTCACGCCCCGGAGCAGAGCTGTCTCCTGCCCTTTCCTTCCTTTGCTGTTTCCCCTCATGGAGCCGGAAGCTGCTTTTCTCACAGGACATTTCTCTCCCATCTCTTCTTTCCTCTCTGCTCAGGATGGAATCTCAGAACTCCCAAATATCTTTTTTTTTTCTAATTTTTTTTTTATGAAGAAGCAAGTAGTCGTTCAACAAGTTTCTTGGAACACCATAATGAAATATTGGAGAAAAGTGGAACAGCCCCACACAGATTTTCTCAGCGCCTCTTGCTTCAAAAACTACGCTTCCGGGCTTCCCTGCTGGCGCAGTGGTTGAGAGTCTGCCTGCCAATGCAGGGGACAGAGGTTCGTGCCCCGGTCCGGGAAGATCCCACATGCCGCGGAGCGGCTGGGCCCGTGAGCCATGGCCGCTGAGCCTGCGCGTCCGGAGCCCGTGCTCAGCAATGGCAGAGGCCACAACAGTGAGAGGCCCGTGTATCGCCAAAAAAAAAAAAAAAAACTACGCTTCCAAAGCTGTGTATTATAAAACTAAAACAGAAACACTTGTCTTATCCAATAGACACCTGCGTGTCTGTGACATTGCGCGTCACCAGTGTTCCTTGTTTCTGCTTCGCTCTTTTGGCTTCCTCCTCTTATACTGGAGCAGGAAAGGAGGAGGGGGGGCAGCTGGAAGAAGAAGGGGCAGAGAGGCAGAGGGATGCAGATGGGTGTTGTCGAAATTTGGCCTCTGTTCACCGGTGCTGACCAGAAACGTGTAGAGAGAGTTTTGGGTGAAGAGAAAAGAAGCTTTCTAGCTTTGCCAGGCAAAGGGGGCCGCAGCGGGCTCATGCCCTCAAAGCTGCATGTCCTACCCTGGAGGGGGTCCTGAAGAGTCTTACAGTGTTCGAGGAGCAGGGCGTGGTCAGCTCGTGGACATTCTTTTGATTGGTCGGTGGTGAGGTAATTGGGAGTCAGCATCATCAACCTTCCGGTTCCAACCGGTCTGGGGTCTCCGTGCTTGTGGACAGCAGACAGTTAACTTCTCCCACCCGGTCGGGGTTTCAGTATTTGCAAAACAGCTCAAAGGACATGACTCAGAATATTATCTATAATTCTTGAGGAAGAACTAAAGGTCCTTGACTTTGTTTAATAGATAAACTATTATCCTTTTGTCTTGCTTGACTGTTTTCTTTTCTTTCTGCATTTTCTCACTTAACTGATTAAATTTATTCTTTGACTAAAGTTTTCCGATGGACAAAAGGCAGGCAGAGGGCATGGCTGGGGGTCTATTCTGGGGAAACCTCATAGGGTCCTGCTCGGTTCCATGGGGGTGAAGGAAGAGAACGGGGAAGATGAGACACACGGCATCTGGCTGAGTTCAGGGTTCTGGGAAACACATTTAGTAAAAATCAAAATTGAAAATCAGACTCCTCGTCAGTATTTTAAAAATGTTTTTCTTTTGAATAGAGAGGAGAGATGTTGTGGTGTTGTTTGGTTTTATTCATTAGAGAGAGATCACTTTCTGTTCTTGGCATGTAAGATTCTGCTTTGAGAGTGGAGAGGGTGGTGCAGTGGGAGGGTTTGGTATTCTCCGCTCAGAGTAGAAAGAGAATCCCAGAATTAGCAAGTGTGGACTGTCAGATTCTGTTTAAGGCCTTTCCTTGCATCCAGAGAGATTACACCTAAGCCACTTAACGCTAAGTCTCAAGGGCTCCAGTTGGTCCCACTTCTATTAAAAATCTCGCCTAACAGGAGAGCATCGTATTTTTTTTTTTAAGAGGAAAAAGAGAAAAGCTGATGATGGTACAACTCTAGCTCTAAATATTACTATAGTTCTTCTAATCACTCAGTGATGCAGTATGTTTGCCGTCTAATTTCATCCAAAACACCCTAAACTGAAAATAAAGTGCTGTTTAATAGGCATGCAAAGATGTCATTTCATTTTGCTGAATGTTCTAGTAGCAACAACTAATTATTTCAATGTATTTTTTTCCTGTAATTATTTGAAACAGACTATTCAGAGTTCCCCATTAACTTCAAAAATATTTCGGTGTCCTACAGAAATTCAATAGTATAAATTTAAATAGCTTTTCCCCTCCTTTCTTCAATTTGCTGAGAATACAGCTGCATGGGATTGAGTGCGGGAACACTTCCTGTGCAAACAGAAAGCAGCCGAAGGAGAAGAAAGAAAAATCCTATCCCTAAACCCGCTCCTTCTCCTTGGAGGCCCCTTTCCTGCTGCATTCAGTTTCCTTCTGGTTCTCGTGGGCAGGGGATAGAACTAATCCACCAGATGCTGTTTGTAACTTCCTCTGGCCAGAGAGAGGCTGGCAGGATGGGGATGGCAGATACAGGTGCCGAGCTGGCTGAGGAATTGTGTCACCATTTGCAAGGCCACCTGCTCCCAGAACCAAGCCCCGATTCCCACGTACACCATTTGGGGGGATGAAGAAGGGCCAGCCAGACCACGAGCCCCTGGCAGCCACCGAGGGGCTGCCCTGCTGGGTGCAGACATCCCGGCAGCGGTTCCAGTGGCCTTCTGAAAAGGAAGCCAGCAACCACGTGTCTTTCTCTCCCAAGGAACTCTCAACCCGCCAGCCACAGCACGGCCAGCACTGCAGTGAGGACGTGGGGGGTAAGAGAGAGCTGTACACCTCCGAGGGTCACCTCCGAGGGACAGCAGAACGGAGAACCTTGATCCTGTCCAGCTTCTTTATTTGACCCTCCTGCGGCATCAACATTGTGAAGGAAGTTTCCCCGGAGCGAGATGAATAAACTATATATAACAGCAGGTACACTCAGCCACGCGTGTTGGGGTTTCTGTTCTGCAAGGAGCGTATTCATTGCATACAAGTCCACAGACCTTCCCTAAAAACCACGGTGCTCAGAGCCAACATCATGTGGCGATAACACCCTTTCCCGTGCATCCCCCTACGTGGGAATAAGTGACAGGTTCCAGCCTGCGTGCTTGGCCGGCTCTGGGGGGTGAGCGGTGTGGGGCAGGGCTGAAGCCGGCCGCTGCGGGTTGGGCCTCAGCCCACCCACCTCCTGGCTTGGCTTCCTCCCTTCCTTGTGCTGTTCCTCCAGCCCGAAGGGTCCTTTAAGGATCTATTAAAGATCACTTGCACATGACAGAAATGAAAAACACAACATATTTCTAGAATCATGCTGCCTGATCTCTAGCTGTGTGGCAGAGATCAAGAAATGGGGGGAGAAGTTATAAAAAGACATCAACTTTTCTTTCCTATCATTGAAGAGTCCCTACTTCCATGTGTACATATTCTGTCTTCCATTTCATCTTTTCAAGAATATCTTAACAGTATAAAGCAACTGTACTCCAATAATAAAAAAAAAAGAATACCTAAATGCAAATCTCAGCTAGGCACAAGTTAATCAAACAATATTTACTTGAGAGATAAAGAGCTGTAGGAGGAATGATCCATCCAGGAAGAAGAAGTTCTCCTGGCCAGTACAGGAAGCCCAGGGGGCATCACCATGACTCCCAGCCCTGGGAGCAAGGGCCCTCCAGGAATATTGCCATCAGGAAGCAAAGCTAGACAGCAGGACCACATTGCTCTCTGCAAGTGTGCTGAGAAGCCATGAGGTGACTTCCCCGAAGCCTTAGGGTGGGTCCTGCCAGAAGCCCAAGTTTGGTGAGTCCCACCTTGGGGGAATTTCCGACTTTAAAATGTCCTGATCTTTTGCTCATTTTTACTGGCTGAGGGAGTCGGTAAGTAAAATGTGACATTTATATGTACTTTAATGGTGTTCGAAATCCTCGCCTGCGTTGGTTCTCCCAGCACCTTGCGTACCCATTTGGTGGATGAGAAAATATGCTTTGAGATGGATGTGGGTTCCCAACCTCACCCAAGATCTTAAGTGGCTAAGTGGAGGGATGTCCTTGCTGTGACAGCTTCATATCTCCTTTAATTTCTTAATCCGTACCTCAACCTAGATGTCCCAAGAGTACATCACAACCTTCATGTTCTTGCCATTTTCTAAAGTTGTTTATCCTCCTTAAATGATCCCTCCCCATTCCGTATAACCATCAGTGGAGCCAAAAACATCAAAGTCAGCCTTGATTCTTCCCTCTCCTGGATGCTCTGGTCACTCAGGTAATTAGTCGTCATTTTTACCTGCTAAGTGGATCATAAGCCTTCCCTTCTTCTCATCTTACTAAACGTGGATTCCTGTCTGTCATCAGGTTTGTCCGCTCAAATCCATCCTCCATACAGAGTAACCTCTGTCCATTCAGAATCCCACAGCTTGGTTTCCACTTAAAACCCTTCAGTGGTCCCTCACATCCTTCAACAACATTGTAGTTGGGAGTCTGGGGTCCAGACTACTTACTTGTTTGCCACCTGACCGTCCCTGAAGGAGGGCGAAGTCTGCAGAGCCTTAGGGCTCCAGGACATCCAGTTTGAAAGTCACTGGATTATAGAATTAAAAGATCTTTCTAGCGCTTCCCTGGTGGCACCGTGGTTGAGAGTACGCCTGCCGATGCAGGGGACGCGGGTTCA
>NW_006784184.1:489475-498678 GCF_000442215.2 Lipotes vexillifer | reverse complement strand
CACAAAAAAAAAAAAAAAAAAAAAAAAAAAAAAAGATCTTTCCGCCCAGTGAACGCTCTCCAAGCCCTGGCCTTAGCCCACCTCTCCAGTCTCATCCCTTGTCATTTACTGTCTTCCAGTTTATATAACACAGGAAGGAACACTGAGAAAATGATAAATATTATTTTCTATATTTGTTTTACAGATGAGACCACCAAGTCCTGGTGTGCCTAAGTAACACACTCAAGGAGATGGTGTGAACCCCTGAGGCAGGTGGACCAGAGCCCACACTGCTCTTCACGACTAGCCACCTGTGCCCCTCATCAGACACCTCCTGGGAAGGCCGTGCCTGAGTGGAGTCCAGGTTGTTTTCTGTGCCCACAGAGGAGGCAGAATATTTGATCCTGGCCTTCAGAGAATCCAAACAGAAACACTTAAGTGTCCTTAAATGCACTCCAAAAAAAGGGCAATTAATTCAGCTCTGAGAAGGACAGATTCCGATCTATAAAATTTTGACCCCATAAGGTGGCAAGGATAAATACAATAATGTATATGGAAGACCTCTGTGCTCTTGAAAGCAGAGAGCAGAAGCACAAAGACTTGCAGGAGCTGGGCAGGTACCATAAATGATTTTTCTATCCAAGGGGAATGGGGGTGCACAGGGAATCCCCGCCGCATTTAAAAAAGCAGCAGCTACTCAGTTCTAACAGGCTGTTATTGCCCGAGATTCGGAAGGAAGCTCTCAGTACTGCCAACACTTCTGATTTTTAAGAAGAAATCTTGTTTCAAAATGTTGTCCCACCCAATTGTTTGTTGTCATGTATGGATCAAACAAAACACCGGGAAACTGGGAGAGGGCTTTGGCCTGGAATCTGCCAGTTTGCAGCCTCTGCCTTAGAAAGGGCTTCGGGAATGCTGGCTTTGTAGTTAGCGAAGCAGAATTTCACAATGCAAACCACCTAAGGGCCGAGGAATTTGGAGTTGGCAGAAGTGTCCTTCCTGGGAGGGTGCAGTTGTAGTGGACTCAGGAGAAGGAGACCGAGGACCGTCTGAAGACAGGGAAACAAACATCAGAGTGAGCGTCACCAGGCAGGCAGAAAATTAGAAGTGTCGGAATTGATCTGCTCTTCGGAGTCAGAGGACTCAATCAAGGTGGAAAACAGTAAAGAGAAAACTAAATCAGTGAGCTCCAAATGGTTTGTTTGGAGCACTGGCTCCAAAAAGGAGTCGCATAAAATGGTGCCATCTTCCGCGGCCCTTTAGTTTTCTCACTTCCCCAAAAGCCGAGGAAAACAAAACAAGACACTCTCCCTTCACATCGAATTTTGTGGAGGATTCATAAACTGGATTCTCTCATCCTCTTGCTAAGAACCTTTTATGACTTTCCCAACTATATTCAAGGAGATAAAAGGCAAACTCAAAAATTTCAGCAGGTAACCAGAACCTATAAAACAAATTTCAGAAGGATAAAATAGAAATCGAAACATAAAAAAAAAAAAAAGAAGCCTGCAATAAACTGTCTGTCCTCCAAGCCTATTTTACCCAGTCTTCCTCATCCTGTGATGGCAGTTCTGTCTTTCTAATTGTTCAGGCCCATTAGAATCAGTGCTGGCTGCCCACTCTGTCAACGCTCCACACTTGATCCATCAGGAAATCCGACTGGCTCCACCTTCAAAATATACCTGAAATCCAAGCACTTCCTTCAGCTCTGCTACTAATACCTTCACTGAGTCAACGGTGTCTCACCTGGATCATCGCAGGGTCCTCCTGGTTGTTCTCCAGCTTCTACCTAGGCCCCTACATCAGTAAGAATAGGCTACCTGTGGAGCAGAAATAATTATCAATCTCTCAGTCACTTAACCAACAAAGTTACGAGAACACTCACTCTCACGGTTGAAATAGGTTAGTTGGTGGAGGGACTCTGTTCATCTCTTGCCCACCCAGACTGATGAGCAGCCACCATTGCCATCACATGGTGCTGGCAGAACTGCCCAGAGGCCCTGGAAGGATCCACCGGGAGTGAAATCTGGTTACAGCTCACTGGCCAAGCCAGTCACATGAGGGTACAATCCAGCCGTGTCCTAGGAGAAGCAGACATACTCTGTGGATACACGAAGGACCAGCACACACCCCTAGGATCTGTTCTCAGCCCAGCAGACTGAGCCATCTTTTTAAGACCTAAGCTGGAAGGTGTCACCTTCCTGCCCTCCATTTCCTTGAGTCAAACAAAGCCAGAGCTCCTGTGATGACGGCAAGGTGCCACATGACCCCATGCCCCATTATGTCTCTGGTCCCATGTGTCCTACTTTCTGTTCCTTTGCTCACTCCATTCCTGAGCCATTGAGCTTCCTCCTTCCTGTTCCTCAGACAAGCCAGGTGCAGTCCCATCTTTGGGCTTCTGCAGTGTCTATTCCCTCTGCCTAGATGTATATGTGCATGGCTAGTTCCTTCAAGTTTCCATCTGACCTCCTTAAATTTAGTTCTCATATGTCTTCTTACTTAAAATTGCATCCATACATCCCTACGTTTGACCAGGGGAACCATAGCTTCTTAGCTGCATTATCTTGAGAAATTTGCTTAATCTCTCAAAGTTTCAGTATCCTCCCTTGTAAGATTAGACTGATGGTATGTGATTTGCTGGGTTATTATGAAAATTGAATGAGAAAATATACACATGACATTACACTCTTATTTGTCACCAGCATAAGGCTGGTTCCTCTCGCCTATCCCCAGTTGTAAAATAGCACAACAGCCATTTAATGGTATTTTGTAGAATTTCATACTTTGGGGGGTTAGGAGGGACCTTAAAGTTTATCTGGTCTAGTGTTTCCAAATTATCTCCAGATCCTTGTCGATGCAAACCAAAACATAACAAAGCAAAAATAGAACAAAACCAAAACACAACCCCCCTCCCAATTCTATGGCCAAATAAGTAAGGGAGGAAAGTTTCTCCTATTTATGCTCAATTTTTGGAGATTCAGAACTCACATTAACATATTAAAAGCTCTGAGAATCCTTGCGGTGAAGAAACCTGTTCAACTTTGTTTGAACCAACATTCTCCAAACTTAATTGACCACAGAACCCTGCATTTTCCCCTTCACATTACTGCTTATTAACATCCTGTAGAACTAATGTTCTGTTGAACACAACTTGGGAAGTGCTGAGCTAGTCTAAATCTCACAGTTACTTGAGAACTAAGCTGTAGACCAGAGAGGGTAAGTGCTCAGCCCACTGTGGCACAGAGGCAGGGTGAGACTGGACCCTGACCTGGACACAATCCAGGGCCAGGTTCCTCATTTCACACTCATTTCTTGATAAATAAAGTCATCAAAAGTGAAAATGGAAAGACACTTTCTCCTATTTACTGACATTGTCAGACTCACTCTCATGCCCTGGGTCAGAGATCAGGGCTTTCACTGTCCATTTTCATCCCCTCACCTTGTTCTTGCAGCAAGAACTTTTGTTTACCCCTGAGGTCCTCCTTCCACTTGGGATTTCAGGGCGCAGAACAAAACAAAACAAAAAAACCTTTGAGAGCGATGTCCAGGCAGAACTGTTAGTTATTATTTATCTGTGCCCGGGTGTCTTAGTAGACTGTATGTCTAAATGAGGGGGAAAAATGCTCTATAAATAAAGCAACAATCACCCCATGGCTCTATCGTGTGGGAGAGCTCACAGACCAAAATCTGCAACAGATGAGCTGTCATTGCCTAGACCCCCTCCCCACCCTTAAAGCCTACCTACCACATGCTCATGCCTTCTTTATCCTTTTCTCCTCTCCTGGGCAACGGGATATGACAGGTGGACATTTTCTGAGTATAAATGTTTTCAAACGAGATGGACGGGCTGGGTCCATGGGCTGAACATATACTGTTGGGAAACTTAGCTCCTGGCTGAGTGTTAAGGATGCTTTCTTCCCCAGTGTGCCCTAGTTTATTTAAGAACAGTCTATAAGTGCTTCCTCTGGAGCCGCGTCTGTATCACTATTGTTATTCATGTCTGTGAAGATTATGTATTTCAGTAATGTACTTTATTCTCAGACATTGTGACATTAGTTGCAAAATGATGTCTCTGATTGACACTGGGTTGTATGTATCACATACTTTCTTCTCTGATCTTTATGAGATCTTGGTTCTGATTGGCTTGTTTATGCCTCACAATCACACCTTGAGACGTACAGGGACGATATGACGCCTTCTTTTCCTTTTCATAGGTAAGTTGAGGCACAGGTCAGAGAAGTGTCTTGCCCAAGAACAAATGATCAGATGTCTAGACATTTGAAGAAGATGGACTTGAATTCATCCTTTGACTAAGTCCTGGACTGTCTTCACACTCATGATTCCTGACCTTGGAAAGGTTGTCTTAAATATTCCCACCTTGTTCCTGCATGGGCTCCTCGGTGACTTGGAAACTGCACATGGTGGAGGCCAAGGTCAGGGCTGACAGATGTGTAAGTGCCCAGGATCCTAGCCTTCCAGTGAGACGCACGCTGCCATCACCACCGTCATGGCTGAGCAGACAGACTTCCCAATCTATCCCCGGCCCTGGGCTAACTGAATAAGAGAAAGATGTGATCTAACCACAGTACCAGTCCATTTTGTGTGTAATACATTTGTAGGCATTAGTTAACAAGGGATGTGTACAAGTAGTAAAATACATAATATCTCCCAAAATAAGAACAACTTTAATGTGTTAGCTTTCCTGATTATAAAAGCATCACGTTTACTGCAAACAATATGGAAAGTACAGAAACCTATGGAAGAGAATGTGAACATCAATGATTTCCCATTCCCCAAAGGAACCCGAGGCAAACATCTTGGCTGGACTCTCTCCAGGTACAGGTCTCACTCACCTGCCCACGAGCCTGTGCAGGAGGTGACACGGGCCCCTCCATCTCTGCTTTCCGACATGGCTGCTTTAGTACCAGCTATAAACACAAACAAATTTAGTCAATTCTAGAGGGTGCCAATGGAAGAAAAGAAAATCCGGTTTGCTGTGGCTGTAACACATCAGTTCTTAAACTTTATAGGATCATAGACAGAGCTCTCTGAGATTCTGATGAAAGCCGTGGATACTTCTCAGAGGAAAAAAAAAATCTATCCACATACACAGGATACTCTGCATATAACATTAAGGAATTCAGAAATTCTACCTGTAATTCCCCTGAAACCCTTCAAGTCAGAAAGACTCCTGCTGTAAATGAAGAAAGAAGTATTCATAACTCGTATCACGATCCATATTTATATATTTGTTTACTTATGTAATATTTCTCTCTCCCACTAGATTATGAGTTTTACAATAGCAGAGACGGTTTATTTTATTCAAAGATGTACAGGCGGTGCCTGGTAGCTAAGATGTCTCAGTTATTTGTGAAATGAAGTAACAAATGAGCGAATGAACGTGTGCGTACGGGTGTTCCTTCGCACCAGCAGCGACTTATGCATGATATAAATAGGAGGACTGGTTAGGGGGAAAATAGGAAGGGGGGAGTTTTCATCTGCCTTTTTTATACAGATATAAAAAAAGATGGTAGGGTAGGGTGCCATTTTGTGAAGAGATAGTATTAGTTGTTTGGCAGGGGTGGGGATTATAAACTTTTCATCCAGGTAGGGAGGGCAGCAGTAGCCTGGGTCCTTGGAAGCCCTGCCTCATGGTCTCATCACAGGAGGATCTTTTCATCTGCTTGGTAGCTATTGTCTGACCCAGATGCATGATGGGAAGGTATGAGCCGGCACTGCTCACCGTTTTTCCTTCTTCCTGTTTATGTTCTCCCAAATGCCTACTTTTCCCTGAATTCAACACCAGTCTGTTCAGGATCCAGCCTCTGTCTCCCTCATACTCAGTGTCTGGAAGCTCATATCAGATTGTTCACAAACAATGAATTCCTTATTGGCTACATTTCCATGGAAGACAACGCTCTTTACTCCAAATCATTGGTCCTGCCGGTGACTAGGTTTGCCTCTGCAATGCCCCTTGGGCTGCATTCCGCTTCCTAGATTCCTAGATTCCTTCTTGGAAGTTCAGGCTTGAATGTGTCATGCGGCTGTGCTTCAGAGAGAGAAAGAGGGGTTAAGTGATGTACAGAGCAGGGCGTCATCTCCTGGTCTCTGCTGCTTGTCATTACCTTGTTCAGTGTACTCAGCACTAATCGCGCAATCAACACAAATATGCCTGGTGAGCTGAGCAGCGCAAAGCAATAAACTGGATGGGAAGGTTAGATCACAGCCGCGCGAAGTGGGCGAGAGGCACAGGCGTGCGGGGTGGGGAAGAGCCCGGACACGTGGAGTGGCCCTGAGTCGGCCTGCGGGGAAGAAGCAGAGCTCTTCAAGGCAGGACCACAGGGACCTCTCAGCTCTTGCTTCTCTCTCTCTCTTGACGTCACCAGGCTTTGAGACTTTCTAGCTTCTAACCCCAACTGTTAGAATGAGGATACCTGGCACCTGGTAAATAATCAGTAAACACATGCTGATTTACACAGAGGGAATGATTTGATGAAATTATTCAAACATTTATTGAATGTCTCTCTTCCAGAGATGGGGCTAGCGCTCAAGATGCCATTGTCTGTTCTAGTCCAGAGGAAGGGAATTCACACAGAATAATAATAAATGTATAATACGTCGAAAGAGCTGGAGTAGACTTAAGTGACTGTTCCGCGAAAAGTGCAAAGAAAGAAGTGACTCTCCTAGCCTGCGACATCAGGAGAACATCTAAAAAGCGATACGTGAGTCTGTATTTACTTGATCCACTAATATTGAGCACCTACAACATGCCAGGGGTTGTGAAAAGCACTGAGAAGAAAATGGTGCAAAATCATTTTGGGCTTAAAGGAGCTCACATTTTACTGGGGGAAACAGACCAATGAAAAGGCATTTGAGGGTGAGCGCTTGTGTTTGGTTTACTATTGTTTACAACGATGCGTTTGCTCCTCTGTGGGAGGATTATTACATGTGCTCGTTCCTCCCCTGCGTCCTGATGATAGGCTTGGCCATGCAGGGGCTCTGGCCAGTTGAATGTGAGTGTATGTTACCTACACCATGTCTGGTCAGGGACTTTACGTCCTATGGATGCTCCATTCAGTCTCTTATGTTCCTATGTCACCTGCCATGAGAAGAGTATGTCTCAAAAGGGGGCTGTCCCCCAAGCAGGGCCTGAAAGAGAGGCTGCCCTGAGCAGATCTGAGCCTGACCCACAGCCTGAAGCAGAGACTCAGCAGCCAGGTCTTATCTGTAGACATGCAACACGAGCAACAAAGACGTCTCTCTGGTTTTGCTCTAAGCTAATGAGACTTGGGGCTGCTTGTTACACAGTGTCACTTAGAGCAATCTAACTAATACAGTGGTAATAGGGGTAAAGCAGAGACCGTAGTAAGGAAACATGAGGGAAGTTCAAACGCCAGCCTAGAGCAATGGTCAGCAAAGACCGCCTGGGAGAAGAGGGGCATCTAAGCTGAGTCCTGAGCAGAGAAATGTTGGAAGAAGGAGGATGATCCAGAAAGTGGAGACACTCAGGTAAAGGCCCAAATAAGGGAGGCTGGAGATACAACTGAAGGAAGAAAGCCTCTGAGGAGGAAGGAGGAGGGAAATGCAGTCCAGAACCTTGAGGACTGACAGCAGAGGCAGCACAGGTGGAGGTAGGTACAAAGATGCTTGTGTAGGCAAAGCACAGGAGCTTGAGACAATTTCAGGTTGATGTTCCTTTGGAGTCTCTGCTCAGGTGTTACCTTATCAGTGAAGATCCTCTTTACCATCTTTTAAAAATGTCCATTTGTTCCTCCCCTGCCCCCTTTTTATTTTTCTCTGTGACAACTTCACTATTGGACATACTGTGCAGTAGAGAACTTGCTCATTTGTTTGCTGTCATTCACTTCCCACTGGAGTGTAAGCTCCGCAAGGTTTTGTCTCTTATATTCACTGCTGTATTCCTAGAACCCAGAAGTATCCCTTGCTCACGGAGGGACTCAATAAATACTTGTTAAATGAATGGATGGTTGGATGATGACTTCTAGTTTTTCAAGTGAAACAGGAGGCAAGGTCGTCTGCCGAGGGCCTTTGGGGAAGCATAGAAGGAGCGCCAAGCAATGTTAAGAGCCCAGTGGAAGTTGGAGACCTGAGATAATTTGTGAGTTGTGATTTTCTCCAAAGGTTCTTCACAGATCCCATGAAGGAGGGGAGACGGATCCAGGGTTGAAGGTTTTTCAAGGTCAGCATAATGGAAAGAAAAAGATCAAGGACATTTTGGGAACTTGGCAGCAGGAGGTGCTTTTGCTTGAAGTGTTAGATCGTGGGGTCTTGCCTGCATGGAGAAAAGGAATGAAGACAGGAGGGGACAGATGGACAGGGGAGGAGGAGGAAACAGCCCTTATGATAATGAAATGGAGAATTCCAGGCCCAGTGAGTTGCTCATCCTAATGAATGGGGCTATGGGGGAGAGCCCTGTGTGAAATAAGCCAAGTAAGACAGGAGATGTGGAAGGGTCCTATGTACCATATTAGGGGGATTGTTACGGAAAGGGCTCTGGACTTGGAATCAAGACCCAGGTTCACTTTGGACTCTGAAATTTACTAGTGCATGACTCCATGTGAATTATTCTCTCTAGGTATCCGTTTTCTCATTTTTAAACTAGAGATGATAATAACATCTTTCTCGTGGAACATTTATGAGGATTGAATGAAATAAGATATGCAAATGCAACTAGTATATTTAAGAGAATAAATCAGATAACATATGATACTGCATATTGCCTGCATAGAACAAGTGTCCCATAAATATTTGTATTCTATTTTGTTGTTTGTTTGCTTATTTGGTTTTCTTTTTAGGCTAGAGGTTCACCCCTAGAATGTAGGTATGAGCAGGGTATGGGAGAAATGAGAGCTATTTGATTCATCCGGGGAATGTTTTTAATACTAGACATGATTTCAGTATTCCCTCCAACTTCATCCTCAACCTTCAGAGAATAGCTGCAGGAGGTTAGTGCGCTACCTTTAAAAGTTTTTCTGTAGGTGAATAACAGGTCCTGATCTGCAAACACAGCTCTGGCGTTAGTGTAAAAAAAATAGGTGGTGGGGGCTTCCCTGGTGGCGCAGTGGTTGAGAGTCCGCCTGCCGATGCAGGGGACACAGGTTCGTGCCCCGGTCCGGGAAGATCCCACATGCCGCGGAGCAGCTGGGCCCGTGAGCCATGGCCGCTGAGCCTGCGCGTCTGGAGCCTGTGCTCCTCAACGGGAG
>NW_006784184.1:485179-489287 GCF_000442215.2 Lipotes vexillifer | reverse complement strand
GGCCCGGGTACCGCAAAAAAAAAAAAAAAAAAGTGGTGGAAGAGACCGGAGGGCATTACAGAGAGTAACGTTGAGGGGTAATGTAGGGGTCATGTTGAGGTCAAGGTGCTTCTCTTGGCAGGAGACTGGGAAAAAGAGAGGTCCGTTTGACCTCTGATTAACTTTTTGGGTGTCTAAGGAATTAGATATTAGGAAAAATGACTTGGATTCTCTATAGTTTATGTTTGAAAGACTGGTCGAGATTCAAATGCTGAATCTTCCATCATTGGGTATATAACCTGGACTGCTTACATCATCTTTCAGCTCTTTTTTTCTCATATGCAAAATAGAGAAAATAAAACTCGCCGCAGAGGACTACTCTGGTGATAAAGTGAGATTATGCATCCTGAGGGTCTGTCATGGAGGTCCCATCAGGCACTAAGTAAGTGCTCACTAAATGGCAGTAGTGGTGATTGTTGCTTTTGGTGTTATTGGTTTCCGTGGGTCTCTGGGGTAGGGAAATCTCTGAGTTTTACAACAGGTAAATAATCATGAGCTCTGTAGATAGAAAATAATGTTTGGTTAATGTATTATTTAGGGTAGATGATAATCTCCATAATAAAGTGATTCTGAATTACAATGTTTTAAACAAAAGAGAATTTTATTCCTCTCTCACCTGACAGCACAGAGTCTGTGGGGTGGCTCTCCATTCCCAGCAAGTGGGTCTACCTCCAAGTCCAAGGCAGCTGCTCTGTTCTCTCATCTCTAAAACTCAGGGAAGATCTATCACTAGAAGAAGAAAACGAACAATGAGCTACAAAGAAAGGACGGGGTGACAAGGGGACTTGAGTGGGAAAAATGTCAGAGACTCATCCATTTTAAGCATCTCTATGACTTGGAAAATTCTTAGCAAGGCGTGGTTCACCCCTCATCTGCTAAAGCTGAATCAGATGTAACCTGGTCCAAGCGGCTAAGTTACAGAGAGTCCTGGAGCCAAAGACCCAGGAGGTTGATTACCACAGAAGCCCCGTAGGTGGAGAATCAGGTGGCCTTCAGGTAGGACCTTCGTCCTGGTTTGCCTGGGACAGTCTTGGTTTTATCAGAAAAAGTCCCACATCTCAGGAAACCACTCAGTCCCAGGGAAACCAGGATGGTTGGTCAACATTTCTCCAGGTTTTATTTAGAATTGTTTCTTTCATTGTTGCTTCCGTTACTGCCAAGGAAGATGACCGTTCTTTCTCGCATCCCTATAATAGAAACATGGCCAGACACACACCCCACACACACATACACTCTAGAAATTCTCCATTGGGTTGACGTGCCATGGTCAAGCTCTTATGGAAATATCAGGATCAAGGAAAAATATAATTCATTCATTTATTGAGCACTTATTACACACTGACAGTACACCAAGTACTATGTTAAGCACATAATATACAAGGACAAATGAGACATGAACTGCGATTCCCAAGTGTTCACAGTTGACTTGTGGGGAGGTATCAGTAAACTGATGATTACAATGGAATGCGGAAAGTGCTGTGACGGAAAGAAGCTCAGGATACGTAGGAATAGAGGGGAAGGTGTCCAGCCAAGCCTGAGGAAAGTGGGGCAGGTCTCTTGGACATAGCGACCCTGAGTTCCTGCTTGGAGGACAGATACTAAGTTTTTAGGCAAAGTAAGTGTGGGGAGGAAAGTGGGGCTGAGTGTGGGGAGAGAGGGAGGGTAGGATGAAGTGGGGGAGAGAGCTCTGCGAAGCAAAGGGAGCATCTGAGTAGCTGGCACATGGCTTTGGAGTTGAGACTTAAGAAGGAAGTTGGCTGAGAGATCCCTCTTGCCTTGAAAAGCCCATTCCTTCATCACTTCTTCCCACGCTGGGATGAGCTGGTCGTTAGAACTGCGCGTGGATCCTAATGAATCTCTGGAAAGTGAGATGGCGTCTTCTGAAATCAACTCTAACGACGCTCACCATTCTGAGAGCAGGCGGATTAAGTCCATCAGAAGAGGATCACACACGAGTCCAGAAATGTCCCTGGAGTCCTGACTCCCATTCCTCTGCTCGCTCAGCCAAGAAGCATGCAGATAAATACTAGAAAGTGTGAGCTCTCCAAATGCAGGTGAAGCACCTATGAATTCATCCTCATGCTCCAGAGCTGTCGCATGCGGGCCGCATGTCTCTAACGGGGCTGTGTTAAGCTGCTCTAGGGTCCGAGGAAGGTACAAAGTTAGAGGTTCTTCCCGTGGCTTCCGTGAAGAATATTTAAAATGTTGACTAAAATAAGTAATTAAATCACAGGTTGCCATGATTGAGTCCAGTCAAAATCCTACTCAATATTTACACTAACATTTGTCAGAACTTAAGTTGCATGAGCTTCTGCTCCTGAAACCAGATCCTGTCCTGCTCAAGGTCTAACCTCCCAAGTCTCTTCTGTCTCAGATAAGTTATTAGCGACATCAACAGGTACTTGTGAGAGAAACACCTGGGATGCATTTCTTGGCCCTGACTTGAAGAATAATATGGACTGAACTGTGTCCCCTCAAAATTCATAGTGGAAGCTCTCACCCCCAATGTGACTGTATCTGAAGATAGACTGTATCTTAATTAGATATCTAATTAAGGTTTAATCAGGTCATAAGGGTGGGGCTCTCATCCAACAGGACTGGTGTCTTTATAAGAAGAGGAAGAGACATCAGGTCTCCGTCCACCCCGAAACTCCAGGCTGTGCACACACAGAGGGAAAGCCACGTGAGACAAAGCAAGAAAGCAGCCATCTGCAGGCCAGGAGGGAGCTCTCATTAGAAACTGAATGCTGCACCTTGACCTTCGACTTCCAGCCTCCAGAACCCTGAGAAGACACACTTCTGGTGTTCAAGCCGCCTGGTCCATGGCATTTTGTTGTGGAAACCCCAGCAAACTCATCTGTCCCCTTCGGAAGATGTCTTTGGTCCTCCTCAGATGAATCTCTTCTACCAGCTGCCACAACCCCAGCCTCTTCACTGGATAAAGAATAAAAAGAGAAGGACCTGTTCCTGAACCTCAGCCACCCAGAGGGCAACACTCTTGCTGGGAGAATGGGAGGACCCGGTCCTGCACAGACCTCCGCATCCTTAGTTCCTCTCTACCCTGAATAAGATGAGGGAACCCTAGGAAGAAAAATGAAAATAATTGACAGTAGCAGTAGAACTCTGAACCTCCACATCTTGGCAGGGTTGCAGGGGTGTTTCGGAGACTAGTCCAGGTTACAGTGTATCTTTGCTGGAAATATTGCTCCTTTCCTGGTCTGGGGGCAAATGGGCACCTCTGCCTCTGAGATCTCCCCAGGGATCCTTTTTCTCTAGAGAAACTAACGCCAGTCCACCTACACAGGACAGCTCTTATTTCTCAGCCAGCAGGAAGCATCGTCAGTGAAGAACGTTCCCTAATTATCCACACACCTCCCAGCAGAGCACGAGTGTGTGAGCCGGGTCGAGTGATGACGATGCATCTGGAAGGCTCACGGAGAGAAGACGGAGGCGCTCCCTCGCTGGCACTTATGAAGAATTCATGGATATTCTTGCTGCAGCCCCTTCATTTAGCCAGAACCCTTGCATAAGAGTCATGCATAATTGAAAGGCCCAAAGCGTCGGCTTCTCCATGAGAGCAGAGGCCGGCATCCCGCAGGCAGTTGGGTGCACACGCACAGAGGTGCAGCGTGGGCCCTCTGACAGCTTCTTCTGTGGCCTTGGCGTTATTTTATATTTAGTGCCTTATAGTTAGTGACACCCTATCCAGCATGGGGTATTTCTTATCTAAGGAGATGGGTGCTGGACAGTCCCTATGGGATGGACAGTGTCGGGAGGGCCTCTCCATCTCACGGGTGGTTGATCTAGGATCTAGGTAACTGTTTTCTAACTGCAAGCCATGCCACATTATGGGTCACAAAATCAATTTATTGGGTCACGGTCAGCATTTGTAAAAAAGAATGCAGTAGAATAAGAATTTTTGGTATACACACTCACACACACAATGTGTCCTGATGTAAAATGTGGGTCACAATAAAAATTTTGAAAGGAAAGTCATCGGGGTCTGTGAACTTTAAGTCCCTTTTAAACCTGAAATTCCATAATTATATCAATCTTCTACTTCCTGCTG
>NW_006784184.1:478991-485101 GCF_000442215.2 Lipotes vexillifer | reverse complement strand
TCCTGCTGAGCGCTGAGCAAGGCATTGTGGGATTCGAATAGGCTGAAGATGGTCCCTGAACTAGGGCCCTGGTCCAGGGAGGGAAGCCAAGAAATAGTATACTTCCAAGCTCCTAGCCTCGGCCAGGCGCTCTGCTAGGCTCTTTCTTATGTCTTATTTCTTTTAATCCCAGCAAAAATCCTGTGAGATGTGTATTTTTCTTTTCATTTTCTGGGTGAGGAGACGGACTCAGAAAGATGTATGTCACATAGTGATCACGGAATGCAAGACTTCACATTGAAATAATGGGGGAAAGATTACATTCCCAAGTGTTTGCTTCGGGCAATAACGGTCATAGGGAACCCATGAGAGAAGGGATCAGATCAGCAGGCTGACTGGTTCTGTGGTAGCCTTTGTGGACAAGGCCCTTCTAAGTTTGGGGAACAGAACAAAGAAAGAAGCAGAATAAAGTTGAGATCAATTCAAAAAACAGGGACTGCATTCCAGGCTCTGTGTTAGGCCCTGGAACACAGCAACAAGCACCAAACATCCCTGCCCCCAAGGAGCTTAAACTGGAGAGCAGGCTCTTGCAGAAAGAAGCATTTGGGGTATGCTGCCTGTTTTTATATCTGAGAGAGTATTTAGGAGACTCAAGCAATTCCCTGTTACCTGGAACTTATACAGTTGTAAATGGGTGGCCCATGTAAAAACCGTTCTTTTTTTCCCCAGGCTACCAGGTTTCACTGATTAGAATAAGAACAATTTACTGAATAGCACAGAAGGTCTGGAAGAGCCTGGTGCTTTTTCAGAGCAGCCAAGAATACAATCAGGGAGTTTCTCAGGCAGGGAATGCTCTCAATAAAACCCAAAGTTTTAGCCAACCAGCCAGGGTGTGGGCTTGGATGAGGTTCACCCAGGATGCTTCACGTGCAGAGCTGGTGCCAGGCATTGCTCCAAAGACCCAATCATCCTTTGGGTGTCTCATCTTTGCCTCTCAGTCATATGCCTCATATTATTCTGACTCGCCATGCCAGGGCTAAAATATCTCCCTGGTGTTTCACTGGTACCCACCAACCACTTCTCTCCAACATTTTCTCATCTCTGTATCACATCTTCTAACAGAGCCAACCACTGTGTCCTGGATTCCATTCTTTGTCCTATTCTGTGTTCCTTCACCAGCTTTTCTGTTTTTGCAAAAGCCAGCAAAATGTCTCTTTGTCTGTCTCCTCTCTTTTTCCAACTCATGTCATTCCCAATTCACACCTCAGAGAGTGGCTGTGAGGCAACTTTTACACACAGAGCGCATGCCAACTACCTCAAACACCTGCCATCTCTCAAACTAAGCTCCTTTAGGAGGTTTTCCCGGACTGTAGATCAGAAAGGCACCATCTCACCTTACAGAAACGTCCTTTATATAAAACTGCTGCTCAAAATGAATTCAGTGCGGCAGACACACAAAATCCTTAAGAATGGCAGTCTACCTTTACAGTGTGGCCTTAGGACAGCTGTTTCCAATGGGGGAATTCCTTGTCTTTCTACTCTCTTATGTGGTGCTTACAAGCTGGGAGGGTTCAGACAGCAGAGGCAGGACTGGGGTAGACCAATCCATTCACACACAGCTAGTGAATTTATTGTGTGCAATGCCCTGTTGTGGACACACGTACTGGGGAGACAGAAGACGAAAGGAGAGACTCTGTTCTTCAGTAGTTTGCAGTTGAGTTGGAAGAGGGGGATGCAGATGTATTTGTAAGAATTCCTGACAGAGGACAGAATCCTAAGGGAAAGTGACACGTGTGGTTCCCAAGTGCTCCGGGCAGGTGCCTTGCTTGCTTGGTTGTTTGTTTCTCTTTTCTCTCAAGCTCAGCAGGCCCACAGTCTTCCTGGGAACCATCAGACAGCCTCTGGGTTCTTGGCTTCCCCTCCCCGACGCGTGTCCCCGCCTCTCAGCCTCCCCGCCTTCCCCCGCAGTCAGGAGAGGGCTCCCTGAGGATGGATAAGAGTGGTGGTTTCATCTTCCACGCACTGTTGAGGGCTGATGAGTCAGGAGCTTGGAGCAACTGCTGAGGGCATTAAATAATACAAAACTCAGTGTCTGGTTTTCAAAATAACCCAAATAAAAGCAAAATATTTTCTGCCTAATTTTGTCCATGAGAGTTTCTTGGCTCTTTTATTACTTTTATGATACAAATGTTTCATGACCGTCGTTTCAAAAGGATAAACGAGGGCCTTTTCCTGGTGGCACGGTGATTAAGAATCCACCTGCCAACGCAGGGGACACGGGTTCGAGCCCTGGTCCGGGAAGATCCCTCATGCCGCGGAGCAGCAAAGCCCGTGCGCCACAACTACTGAGCCTGCGCTCTAGAGCCAGTGAGCCACAACTACTGAAGCCCCTGCGCCTGGAGCGTGTGCTCCACGACAAGAGGAGCCGCCGCAATGAGAAGCCCGTAACGCACCGCAACGAAGTATAGCCCCTGCTCGCTGCAACTAGAGAAGAGCCCGCGCGCAGCAACGAAGACCCAACACAGCCAAAAATAAGGAAGTAAATAAATAAATCTTTAAAATAAAAGAATATGAAAATATACTAAGTACCATATGAGAGCTACTCTCCACCCCTCCTTCACCCCACCCCTGAGGCGAGCACTGTCTGCCCACTGACGCACCTCCATTCCCCTCTCAAGATACACACGGATACTTATATTTTATCGATGAATGGAATACTATACTCATTGCTCTTTGATTATTTTCATGTAATAATAGCGTTCAGAGACACATAAGTGCATTAGCGATACCCCATTTGTAAACAACTGTATAGCACTCTGTAAAAGGGAAGAACAAAAATGAACCTTAAAATATCCCTTACCACGGCAGTCTATGTGGTGCTTGTTTCTATTATTAGACAAAACTGCAGTCAGCACACTTGTAGCCGGCTCCTTGTGCCCTTGCATGTTTCTCCAGAAAAGAGAACCTCAAGGTAGAATTGTTGACCAAAAGGAAAAACACGTTTAAAATGTTGGTTGATGTTTCACGTGTGGCCCAGTGGTGTGTGAAATGCTCTTCTCTTCACCCTCAGCAACCCTTGACATTATCAGTGTTCTAAAACTATTGCCAATCTATTGCAGGGCGTGGAGTGGAGGACCTCGTTATTGTTTAAATTTGAATACCTCTGCTTACTAGTTGGCTTGAAGCTCTTCTCGCATGTTTTTGTTATTTTAGTGTTTCCTTTCTGTGTATTGTTTACTTGCCTGTTTTTATACTGTGGCGTTGATGGGTATGGAGATGCACTGCATCCCTCGCATATACTCAACTTCCTAGGGACTCCAGCCTCTGGCAGGCTGCCTGTCTTATCATAATGATCGGCAGGAGTGCCTTACAGTATTCCGGATGCCAAATGAAAGCTGCAAATGAAATGGGTTCCAAACTCATCAGCCAGAAGTGAAACTCTGCTCATTTCTCTCTAACTTAATTTGATGTCCACCCTTTCCACTAGGTGGCAGAAGCTGAATCTCAGACCCAACCGTCATGGCTCTTTTCCTTGGCTTGGGGTCAAGTTTCTGGGGCATGGGTACCAAGGTGTTGTTGGCAGGATGCATCTGGTCTTCAGTCACGTTTTGTCCACACTGCCTCCCCTGAGAAAAACTTTATATCCTCTGGTTCTTGACCTTTAAGTTAAAGCTGAGTCATTCTTTGTTCCCACTCAAGGTGACTTGAGTTGATGCTTCAGTGCTATTATTTGGTGCATAGGGATAATCTGGCTGTTTTTGCGCGTGTTACACATGAGAGAAAACTCTGAGTAGCTGTCAAACCCATCCTTCCAGACACACCACACAGGCATTTTTTGAGCCATTGCTCTCCCACCACACAGGGCTGCGTTAAGGAGAGGGCACGTTGGGGTCTTGTGTATCCCTGGGCCTCACTTAAGAAAAAGAGATGTAAGACGCCTTGTTTCTGAGTTTTCTGTCACTTGTACCTCCACCATACACACACACAGCCCCTACGACAACAGCTCAGCCTGTGGCAGGATTTCTTTTTCAAGATAACGAGTTTCTCAATTCTCTTTGTTTCCTTTTCAACTCCTTTTCTTCGGGAAGCCACTAAAAAATCTCGATTGAGAATGGAAACAATCAAATCTGCAGATTGAGATGGTTACAGACACATTTTTCCGAATGTTATTCTATGCCATGTCCTAGGCTTTTGAAATTTGAAAACTGAGAAGGGACCCTTTTGTTTTCTGCATTATTCTGTGTCATGTGTCCTCTGAGGCAGGGAATGTAGAACGCCCTTGCTGCTGCCGAGGTGAGGAGGGGGCAGCTGGGTGAGGGGACAGGGGGCCCACATAACAGGAAGGTAGAGAAAAATCAGTTATTATATCAAAGTATTATTCCACTGCACCAGTATTTCTTTTACTTGTCTTTTAACTTTGTTTATGGAGTCTTTTGTCATGCAGACATTTATAATTTTTGTACAGAAAAACCTGTCAATCTTTTCCTTTATAAATTCTAGGTTTTGTGTCTTACTTAGGAAAGCCTTCCAGTACACAATTTAAAAACACATTCTCTGATATTTTCCTCAAATACTTAAAAGAATTTTGTTCTTTATATTAAACTCTTCACCCCATCTTGAATTAATTTTTTTGTAAGAGCGAGAAAAAAATTGTCTCTGTGTCTGTGTCTATTTGTCTTTCTCTTTGCCTTTTAGATAGACAATTATCATTTTCCCAGCACCGTTTATTTAATAGTGAATTCCTTCCCCACTGCTTTAAAACAATCTTTATTATAAACTAATTGCCCGTAGGCACACAAATCTTATTCTAAAGTGTATTCCAGACACAGAATAAGGATGAGATGGCAGTTGTATGTTTCTTCCTCAGTTGGCTTCCTTTCCTGTGTGTATTTCATGAAGATGAATGTGATTCTAACATCTAAAGAGAATGTTTTCAAGCAACAAGTTTCTAAATTTAAACAAGTGGCTTCATTTTTGATCCACCTCTAAAACAAGAGTGAACCCTTCCAATTCTGGAGGAAAAAAAATGCTTATGCTAGACTCCTAAGGGAGTTTAAAAGATCATCTGACCGTATGTAATTTTATATCTGATGAGACTCCACTGTGTTCTTTTGCTGGTAGATGCATTTTTAAATTTATTTGGTGATTATTTTTCTATTCAGGGTTTCTGCCTACTGAGTCAATGTTGGCAGTTCCATATTCCTAAGAAACCATTTATTTCATCTAGATATTCAGAACTATTGGCTTAGAGCTGTACCTCACATTCTCCCAATATTTAAAATTTAATTCATGTCTTCTTTCTTATTTCCAATAGTGCTTGTATAATATATTTCCTTCGATGATACTGGTCTGGGTTTTATCTATTTTATTGGTCTTTTCAAATGACCAGATTTTATTTTTATTGATCAGCTTTTTTGTTATTATTGTCGTTTCTTTTATATCATTCTCTTTTATGGTTATTTGTTTCCTTCATTGACTCTGTGATTCATTTTCAAATTTTCCCTCGTAGCCAACATTGGCCATTTGCTATGCCTCTGGCCAATGAACACTACTAGGATTTAAGGAAAACATTTGTTTTCCTTTAAAATGGGGCGGACAGAAGCTAACACACTCTTCTCCTTCCTGCTTGGATATGAATGACATGTCTGGAGAAGCAGCAGATATCTTGAGTGATAAGGCAAAGGCTAACAAAATTGTACAACCCTTGGCTGGATACTATTTAAGCACTGGCTTAATTCCAGGAACCACACATTTCTGGACTTGCTTTTTTTTTTTTTTTTTTTAAACATCTTTATCGGAGTATAATTGCTTTACAATGGTGTGTTAGTTTCTGCTGTATAACAAAGTGAGTCAGCTATACAAATACATATATCCCCATATCTCGACCCTCTTGCGTCTCCCTCCCACCCTCCCTGTGCCAACCGTCTAGGTGGTCACAAAGCACCGAGCTGATCTCCTTGTGCTATGTGATTGCTTCCCACTAGCTAGCTATTTTACGTTTGGTAGCGTATATATGTCCATGCCACTCTCTCACTTTGTCCCAGCTTACCCTTCCCCCTCCCTGTGTCCTCAAGTCCATTCTCTATGTCTGCATCTTTATTCCTGTCCTGCCCCTAGGTTCTTCAGAGCCT
>NW_006784184.1:402352-478981 GCF_000442215.2 Lipotes vexillifer | reverse complement strand
TTAGATTCCATATATATGTGTTAGCATACGGTATTTGTTTTTCTCTTTCTGACTTACTTCACTCTATATGACAGTCTCTATGTCCATCCACCTCACTACAAATAATTCAATTTTGCTTCTTTTTATGGCTGAGAAATATTCCATTGTGTATATGTGTCACATCTTCTTTATCCATTCATCTGTTGATGGACACTTAGATTGCCTCCATGTCCTGGCTATGTAAATAGAGCTGCAGTGAACATTGTAGTACATGACTCTTTTTGAATTATGGTTTCCTTCAGGGTATATGCCCAGTAGTGGGATTGCTGGGCCACATGGTAGTTCTATTTATAGTTTTTTGAGGAACTTCCATACTGTTCTCCATAGTGGCTCTATCAATTTACATTCCCACCAACAGTGCAAGAAGGTTCCCTTTTCTCCACACCCTCTCCAGCATTTACTGTTTGTAGATTTTTTGATGATGGCCATTCTGACTGGTGTGAGGTGATACCTCATTGTAGTTTTGATTTACATTTCTCTAATGATTACTGACATTGAGCATTCTTTCATGTGTTTGTTGGCAATCTTCTTTGGAGAAATGTCTATTTAGGTCTTCTGCCCATTTTTGGATTGGGTTTTTTTTTTTTTGATATTGAGATGCATGAACTGCTTGTATATTTTGGAGATTAATCCTTTGTCAGTTGCTTCATTTGCAAATATTTTCTCCCATTCTGAGGGTTGTCTTTTCGTCTTGTTTATGGTTTCCTTTGCTGTGCAAAACTTTGAAGTTTCATTAGGTCCCTTTTTTTTTTTTTTTTTTCCATTTCTCTAGGAGGTGGGTCAAAAAGGATCTTGCTGTGATTTATGTCATAGAGTGTTCTGCTTATGTTTTCCTCTAAGAGTTTTATAGTGTCTGGCCTTATATTTAGGTCTTTAATCCGTTTGGAGTTTTTTTTGTGTATGGTGTTAGGGAGTGTTCTAATTTCATTCTTTTACATGTGGCTGTCCAGTTTTCCCACCACCACTTATTGAAGAGGCTGTCTTTTCTCCACTGTATATTCTTGCCTCCTTTATCAAAGATAAGGTGACCATATGTGCATGGGTTTATCTCTGGGTTTTCTCTCCTATTCCATTGATCTATATTTCTGTTTTTGTGCCAGTACCATACTGTCTTGATTACTGTAGCTTTGTAGTATAGTCTGAAGTCAGGTAACCTGATTCCTTCAGCTCTGTTTTCCTTTCTCATGATTGCTTTGGCTATTCAGGGTCTTTTGTGTTTCCATACAAATTGTGTAATTTTTTGTTCTCTTTCTGTGAAAAATGCCATTGGTAGTTTGATAGGGATTGCATTGAATCTGTAGATTGCTTTGGGTAGTATAGTCATTTTCACAATGTTGATTCTTCCAGTCCAAGAACGTGGTATATCTTTCCATCTGTTTGTATCATCTTTAATTTCTTTCATCTGTGTCTTATAGTTTTCTGCATACAGGTCTTTTGTCTCCCTAGGTAGGTTTATTCACAGGTATTTTATTCTTTTTGTTGCAGTGGTAAATGGGAGTGTTTTCTTAATTTCTCTTTCAGATTTTTCATCATTAGTGTATAGGAATGCCAGAGATTTCTGTGCCTTAATTTTGTATCCTGCTACTTTACCAAATTCATTGATTAGCTCTAGTAGTTTTCTGGTAGCATCTTTAGGATTCTCTCTATATAGTATCATGTTATCTGCAAACAATGACAGTTTTACTTCTTCTTTTCCGATTTGGATTCCTTTTAATTCTTTTTCTTTTCTGATTGCTGGGGCTAAAACTTCCAAAACTATGTTGAATAACAGTGGTGAGAGTGGGCAACCTTGTTTTGTTCCTGATCTTAGTGGAAATGGTTTCCGTTTTTCACCATTGAGCAAGATGTTGGCTGTGGGTTTGTCATATATGGCCTTTAATATGTTAAGGTAAGTTCTCTCTATGCCTACTTTCTGGACGCTTTTTATCATAGTGGGTGTTGAATTTTGTCTAAAGATTTTTTTGCATCTATTGAGATGATCATATCGTTTTTCTCCTTCAATCTGTGAATATGGTTTATCACATTGATTGATTTGCATATACTGAAGAATCCTTGCATCCCTGGGATAAACCCCACTTGATCATGGTGTCTGATCCTTTTAATGTGCTGTTAGATTCTGTTTGCTACTATTTTGTTGAGGATTTTTGCATCTATGTTCATCAGTGATATTGGCCTGTAGTTTTCTTTTTTTGTGGCATCTTTGTCTGGTTTTGGTATCAGGGTGATGGTGGCCTCGTAGAATGAGTTTGGGAGTGTTCCTCCCTCTGCTGTATTTTGGAAGAGTTTGAGAAGTCCATCTCTTTATATGTATGTTCCCATTACCCTTTTCTTAATTGGGTTTCTTATTGTAATTCTTTTCCTTCTCTTGTGTTAGCATTTGTTGTAGAGCTGGTTTGGTGGTGCTGAATTCTCTTAGCTTATGCTTCTTTGTAAAGATTTTAATTTCTCCATCAAATCTGAACGAGATCCTTGCTGCGTAGAGTAATCTTGCTTTTGGGTTTTTCCGTTTCATCACTTTAAATATGTCCTGCCACTCTCTTCTGGCTTGCAGAGTTTCTGCGGAAAGATCAGCTGTTAACCTTATGGGGATTCCCTTGTATGTTAATTGTTGCTTTTCCCTTGCTGCTTTTAATATTTTTTCTTTGTATTATTTTTTGATAGTTTGATTAATATGTGTCTTGGCATGTTTCTCCTTGGATTTATCCTGTATGGGACTCTCTGTACTTCCTGGGCTTGATTGACTATTTCCTTACCCATATTAGGAAGTTTTCAACTATAATCTCTTCAAATATTTTCTCAGTCCCTGTTTTTTTTTCTCTGCAGTAGTTATTTCCACTATTTTATCTTCCAGGTCACTTATCCATTCTTCTGCCTCAGTTATTCTGCTATTGATTCCTTCTAGAGAATTTTTAATTTCATTTACTGTGTTGTTCATCATTGTTTGTTTGCTCTTTAGTTCTTCTAGGTCCTTGTTCAACGTTTCTTGTATTTTCTCCATTCTATTTCCAAGGTTTTGGATATCTTTACTATCATTTCTCTGAATTCTTTTTCAGGTAGACTGCCTATTTCCTCTTCATTTGTTTGGTCTGGTGGGTTTTTACCTTGTTCCTTCATCTGCTGTGTATTTCTCTGTCTTCTCATTTTGCTTAACTTACTGTATTTGGGGTCTCCTTTTTGCTGGCTGCAGGTTCGTAGTTCCTGTTGTTTTTGGTGTCTGCTCCCAGTGGGTAAGTTTGGTTCAGTGGGTTGTGTAGGTTTCTTGATGGAGGGGACTGGTGCCTGTGTTCTGGTGGATGAGGCTAGATCTTGTCTTTATGGTGGACAGGACCACATCTGGTGGTGTGTTTTGGGGTGTCTATGAATGTATTATATTTTTTGGCAGCCTCTTTGCTAAGGGGTGGGGTTGTGTTCCTATCTTGCTAATTGTTTGGCATAGGGTGTCCAGCACTGTAGCTTGCTGGTCATTGAATGGAGCTGGGTCTTAGCGTTGAGATGGAGATCTCTGGGAGAGCTTTCTGCATTTGATATTACGTGGGGCCAGGAGGTCCCTGCTGGCCCAATGTCCTGAACTTGGCTCTCCACCTCAGAGGCTCAGGCCTGACACCTGGCCAGAGCACTAAGACCCTGTCAGATACTTGTCTCAGAATAAAAGGGAGAAAAAATAAATAAGTAAATAAAATAAAATAAACTTATGTTTTAGAAAAAATATTAAAAAGTAATAAAAGAAAGAAAGAGAGAAAGAAAGAAGAGAACAACCAAGCCAAAAAACAAATCGACCAATGATAACAAGCATTAAAAACTATACTGAAAAAACAAAAAACAAAAAAGGACAGTCAGAAGTGTAGGACTAATGGAAAAAGCAAAGCTATATAGACAAAATCACATAAAGAAGCATACACATACACACTCACTAGAAGAGAAAAAGAAAAAATATATATATTTAAAAAAAAGGAAGAGAGCAACCAAATCAATAGGAAAATCTACCAATGATAATAAGCTCTAAATACTAAACTAAGATAAACATAAAACCAGAAACAAGTTAGACGCAGACAGCAAACCCCAAGTCTACAGTTCCTCCCAAAGTCCACCTCCTCGATTTGGGATGATTCGTTGTCTATTCAGGTATTCCACAGGTGCAGGGTACATCAAGTTGACTGTGGAGATTTTATCCACTGCTCCTGAGGCTGCATGGAGAGATTTCCCTTTCTCTTCTTTGTTCGCACAGCTCCCGGGGTTCAGCTTTGGATTTGGCCCCGCCTCTGCATGTAGGTCACCTGAGGGTGTCTTTTGGGAAGTCTGAGGTCTCCTGCCTGTGTTCAGTAGTTGTTCTGTAGGAGTTGTTCCACATGTTGATGTATTTCTGATGTATTTGTGGGGAGGAAGGTGATCTCCACGTCTTACTCCTCCGCCCTCTTGAAGGCACCGCCTGGACTTTTAAGTAAAGAAGAACAACACCTGGTTCTCTTTTTTTTAAGGCGCTGCTTGTTTCGGTTTTTCTGTTTGTTATTTGTAAAGTTTTCCTAACGGACATGTATAGCTACTGAATTTACTTCTAATGCTTCTTATTGTCTAAGAATGTCACTGAAGACTATAGATTTCCTAGGCCACATTCCATGCGATTTACTATATAATGTTCTCATTCTTTCATAAATATTTTGTAATTTTTATTTGAATTTCTGCTTAACCAGGATTTCTCTTTTCAAGTAATTTCCCTGATTTCTCTCTTAAGTCTTAATTTTAATGTATTTTGTTCTGATAACATGGCTCATAGCATTCTGACCATTAAATGTATTGAGATTTTTTTTTTTGGCCTGAACGTAGCTGGTTTGTGAAAATTCTGTTGTGTTTGAAAAGGAGGAGCATTTTCCATTTTTTGAATTCAATTTTTTTCTCTCTCTTTCTATATCTATCATTTACCTATCTATCTATATAACTATATCTGTCTAATTCATTTATTTTCAGATTGTAGATTGTGTTATGAAAATTTTCTGAGAACTTTTTTTGCTTATTTGCACTCTCATTTTTTGAGAATTGTATTAATATTTTTTATTTTAATAGTAGAATTGTCCATTGCTCCTTGCCTATACAAAAATTTTTATTTTGTAACCATTTTGTTCATATCACTAAAGCTCATGACTATTATTTCTTCTTGGTGGGTTGTACTATTGATCCTATACATACCACTGTTTCTTGTGGTTAGTCTTTTCTACCTTGATTTCTGTTCTTTGATATTAATATCTTTGTACCTGTTTTTGTTATTATTTTCCTGGCATATTACTAAAATTTCTATGTTGCTTTATTTTATTTGTATTTCTCCTAAGTAGCCTAAAACCAAAAATTTCCCCAAATCTGTGAATCTCTGTGTTTTGATAAAGTTAATATACTCATACTTATTGGTAGTATAATCTTAGTACTTTTTCTAATTATACCTCTATATTTTCTATTTATCATTCTTTGCAGTTGCTTATTTAGCCCTCTCAGATTTTTTGCCACATTTTTATACTTGTCTGTGTTTTTTTCCTTTTCATTCTTTTATTTCTTCTCTCAAATAGTTTAGATGTTATATATTATCTTTCAATTTTTCTGCAGATCATCCATACATCTTTAACATGGAATTAAATGTATTTTTCTAAAATTACCTAGAGTTAATAATTAGGCTTTTTCCTTTTCTTAAGAACACAGAATTTTAGGATTTTAAAAAAGTTTCCTTGTTTCCTGTTCCACTGCTCTCCAAGCATCAAAACACTTGGTCTCTTCCTTGTTAAGAGCAGCTGATACTTGAGTTTCAGATAAGTATTATTTTTTTCACAAAACAGTAACATCACTAATTTTTAAATTTAGTTATAATATTACTGGTTTCTTTCTGTTATTACATGTACCTGTATTACTTTGGGACTTAAAATACACTTCTTTATCTTCTTGATTATTTTTCGTAATAATCATCCTGTTCAATTAACCTGTCCTGATGCTGACCAGTACCTAGTGCAGATACAGCATCTAGCGTTGTGCCTTCTATGAGATATCTCTTGAATACTGCTTCTGCTTGTTATCTCACTGCCACTGCCTTCGTTTGGGCCATCTCACTTTTGCCTAAACTCTTCCTTTGACCTCCCAGGTGATGGCTCTGCCCCCGCCTATGAGTTAGCATAAGCTAAAAAAGTCCTCTTTTTTGCTGGAAGGCTCTGAGATTCTAGAGTTCTTTTTTTATGCCAGTTAGTGCCATTTATCTTGATCTATTCAGTATCTTTTACATTTATAACCGTTGGTCAGTCTCCCTCTTAAACTGTAAGCAACTTTAGGAAAAAACCCAAATTTGCTAATAGTTTTATCTATAGTACTTGTAAAGTGTCCAGCTCACAGTAGGTGCTAAATCATCACTGGACCATCCATCAAATGAACCAGTGTTTCCCTGGATAGGAGGATGCAGTATACCTGTATCTGGACAAGACACAGAGCCTATCACAATGCCTGCAAAGCTGGGGCCCAATAAGTCTCTTCAACTTGACTGAGAAATGGAATACAGCTCTATATTACATTTGAAGGAATAAAGACATTCGGCACGTTTGCAGTCTGACCAATGTTCTTCTAACGTGAGGAGGTCATTTGGAATCAGTAACTGTGGTGTGAGGCTGGGGTCAGACCTCATGGCTTTCCCTTCTGGATGGATGATACCATGCCACCCTGATCATTTTGCTGCTCACTTTTCTATCTCTAAGATGTGGAAGAAAAATAAAGGTGAGCAAACATACCATCACAACCAATGTAGACGTTAGAATTCTGATTGTCTTTTCAGTGCTTTCACTCTGACACATGATTTGGATAGAACTATGACTGTGAATGAAGTAGGTACACGTTTGGATGTGAGTGTGTGAGCGCGTGTAGTGGTACTTTCAGCTTTTATTAAGACTCTCACCTCCTTGCCCCATGTAGGCGCCTTCCTTGTGCAGTGACATTTCCACAAACATTTCATTTCTAATAACATCAAATACAAACATACTCGTTAAAGCCACGTTACCCGTGTGGCTGCATGATGGTATTTCCGGATTGCTGAAGGAGGTGTGAGCCGTGTCTATGTGCGCACATTCCCATCAGTGGTGGGTGACAGGAGCCTGAGCATGGAGGGCCCCAGAATCTTCCTCTCTCCTAGGAACACCCCGCCTTTTGAAAGGGATGGATTCAGGGAGTCACTTCTTCTCCCACATGTTAGTAGCTAATTTTAAGTATTTCAACATTTTGCCAACATATTACGCCCCCAGAAAGCTTCTCCAGACTCAATGCCAGGGGAATATAACTAAAGCCTAACTCATGTATCAAGTCAAGAATCTACTCAATTAAACAAAAAAATAAGTAAAGAAATCAAAGTTAGAGCCAATACTCATCAGAGTTTTAATGTAAAAATCAATCTTTTGTTTACTTAAAAAAAAGCCAAAATAATTATATTTGTCTACCTGATTGAGCCATAATTGTCTTCTGGTAGGAGAGGTAATATATATTCAGCCACCAACTTAGTGCCGATGGCTTTACGTACGTGCTGTGTTTAATCCTCTGTGGTTCCTTTTGCTCCCCTGGTGCACTAATAGGGCATCTGTAACTCACATGGCTAAAATGTCCTATAAGCAACCCAGCTCTTCCTAACCTCAATGACCACACAGCTATTCTGCCTCTAGGCCTCTACTTTATCCCGATACTTTCTTCTCTCATAAGATGCTATTTTTGTTAATGTTTTTATTATTGTTATTACATGATCTGTGTGTGTATGTGTGTGTGTGTTTTCTTTTTTGCTCTGTGTTACATAATTATGACCAATGTCTGGACCAGTGGAAGGTGGAGAGGGAGTTAGGGAGGTTGGTTCCAGCACCCCCTCCACTGCCCAAGGGGAGCTTCTCTCTCTGCATCTTTTCTCTCTTCAGGACGTACGGGTCCTGCCTTTCATCCCATCGCTTCTCTAAGAGTGCTTCCAAATCTGCCATGTTATCATCACCTCTACCCCAGTCTCCCATCCAAAGACAAACGTGACAATAACAAAGATTGCAGATATTTTAAGAAAGGGTTATGAGATAGAACATGCAAATGTACTTTGAAAATAGAAATTCAGTGTAAAGATGTACAAGAGTTAGTCTTATGGATCTGCCCATAAACAACAGAATGATTCCTTCGTAAGCTGCCTCAAATTCATGTATTTTATTTCCCTACCATTTAGCCTTTGTATCATCCTAACCTAAAGCTTATACAGAATGGTGGGAATGGTCTGCACACAGCGGACGGTGAGTCAGTACTCTTAGCCAGACAAAGGGCAGAGCACATAGGCTCAGTGACTCAGGAATGATTCAGGAGGCTGTCTCTGTCTTTCTTCTTCTAGGCATAAATCAAAGACTCCAGCTTTCTAGGCTGCCAGTTCAA
The DNA here is from genome assembly GCF_000442215.2 of Lipotes vexillifer. NCBI lineage: Eukaryota > Metazoa > Chordata > Mammalia > Artiodactyla > Lipotidae > Lipotes > Lipotes vexillifer. Next base: position 470,542 of record NW_006784184.1, on the reverse strand, counting down.
CACCTTTTATAGGCACTTAATTCACTCAGAAATTGAAAATATATACATACTCTTTAGAGAAAGTACCATTATTCTTCAGCTTGACATATGATTTGATTTTAAGCCTTATATGTCTCCTCTACATCCTACTGTGGGTTAGAACCATTCAAATGTCTATGATGAACGGCTATTGCTGCCTGGGCTGGCCACCTCCCACTTAGACTCTGCCGATACCCTCCTCGAAGAATCATTGCCTCCCCCTTCCCTGCAGAAGCCATCTGTGTAGTTACAGGGACTGCACGTGGACAAGCCAGGTGTTAAGAGTATCACGTCGTGCCTTCTTACCACTAGACCTCCTGTCTCCTGCCTTGCAAAGCAGTGCTCAGGATCACCAGGAAGGCCCATTCTGGCATCCCTGTCAGCACACCCAGCCCCTGGGGTCGCCACCCTCGTTCCCTCCTCCCCTCTCCCCACACTCCCGATTCCACACACACTCTTTTGTTCTCACCATCACCTCTTCTTTCACAGCCTGTTCTTTGCAACAAAGCTGAAGCCCCTTCCCCCTGAATTCACCCACCCCTTCCAGGTATGGTTACACTTTTAAAGATTCAGGACTTTCAGTTACAAAGAATACAATTTGGGGAAGTGAGCACACGGGGCTGTTTTCTTGGACAGAGGTGGTTTCAGGTATCTGTACACATTCTGGAGTAAAAGGAATGACAATGAGGACTTCCCTGGTGGCGCTGTGGTTAAGAATCCGCCTGCCAGTGCAGGGGACATGGGTTCGTGCCCCGGTCCGGGAGGATCCCACATGCCGCGGAGCAACTAAGCACATGCGCCACAACTACTGAGTCTGCACTCTAGAGCCCGCGAGCCACAACTACTGAGCCCATGTGCCACAACTACTGAAGCCCATGCTCCTAGAGCCCGTGCTCCACAAGAGAAGCCACCGCAATGAGAAGCATGCGCATCGCGACGAAGAGTAGCCCGTGCTCGCCGCAACTAGAGAAAGCCCACGTGCAGCAGCGAAGACCCAATGACGAAGACCCAACACAGCCAAAAATAAATAGATATATAGAGATAGATAATAATAAATAGATATTAATAATAATAACAATATTATTATATTATTATATATTATATAGATAATAATAATAAATAGATAAATTTATTAAAAGAAAGAAAAAAAAAAGAAATAACAGTGGATATGGAGCTAAAAGACCTCACTCTGCTCCCAGTTCAGCTTCAACTCGTATGAACCTGAGGATGTTACTGCCCTTCTCCAGACACCGCTTCTCCGTGTGAAGTGACAGTCGGGGACACCCATGGAAACGTTCCTGGACACTGTGTATTTCACAGTCTTCCCCAAATCTGGCTGGTAGAATTCAATAGGCTTCTAGGAGATCATGAAGCCAAACGATTCAGAAATATATAAACCTTTCCTTAGACCAGACTCCTCCTCCCCATAAAGTCTTCCAGTTAGATGTTTACATAGAGGGAAGCGGCCAAAAGCAGTAGAGTGACAATTTATTGTCAAATAGGCCGAGGCATCAACCCCCATGTAGGAAAGTGGGCTGTTCCAGGTACCTCAGGGACCCTTCTACCTCTAGGTTCAAGCCTGGCGCCCACCCTCACACCACGATCCGTGCAGCCTCCTGGGGCACAGGCTGCCGGGACCCACGTGAGTGCCGGAGTCATGCGCATGACCTGTAGGAGCAGGGAGCCACTGGCCCACAGTCCGCCCAGTTAGACAAGGAGAAGCAGTGGGTGGGCAGCTGTCCAAGCCCCAAAGGCTGGGGAGGGCGGGGTCTCCTCTGAGGGAGGGCCTTGATTCACTATACGTTCCGCCAGAGTAAGCTCCAGAAATACCAGTTCCCATTGCTTTCACTGTCTCATACTCCCCGGCAACTCTGCTTCTCAAATTCAGTTCACACCTCTCGGACATCAAGACCTCCCAGGTAAGGCCCAGATGACACGCCTTCTCAGTGCTCTTGGACGCACAGCTTCAAACCCACCAGGTTGGGTCACTTTGATTTCCCCAGAGCCCGACGTTCACCTCCAACCCTTGGCCCAGTGGTCCCCCTTGGCATGGATGAACTGCTCCATCTCGTATTCAAAGTGGACCAGGGCTGATGCCTTTCTCATGCCTCTCGCTGACCACCCTGATTGTTTCACTTTGGGTATCAGTTTCACTTGCAGTGTAGACCAAGGTGAGGTGAAGAGCAGGGTTTGGGTGTTGAGAAGGCCTGGCCGGTGGCTCCCTGTGTGACCGCAGACACGGTACTCAGTCCCTGTACTTGCCGATGAAGGGGGTAAGAGCATTCAGCCTCCAGGGCTGCTGTTAGGGTTAAGTGAGAAGACACATGAAAATGCCAGCACGGCATCTGGCATACAGAGATGCTCACTAAACAGGGGTTTACTCCCTCCACCCCAACCCTTAGGAAGATGGATTTGGTCCATCTTGACTCCGTCTGTGACCTTATTTTAATTCCAATTTGATAACAACACTAATCTTGTAAGTAAGGGACCATAGACACCTCCATCTCTTCCTAGGGCTTCAGACAATATCTAGGTATTTGCCAGCTCTCGGGGGAAATAGTGTGGGGAGGAGAGAGGAGCAAAGGGAGTTTGTGTTCATCTGTCCCCACATGGACCCTTCAGTCCAGACGCTGTCAGTTGCAAGTGACAGAAACTCAATCTGAAATAACTGAAGCAAATAAGGGTGTGTGTCTGCCTTCAGGCTTGACTTGTCCTACTTTCAGTGATGCTTTCTCCTCTTGGTTTTCCTCCTAGCTTTGGTTGACTTTTTTCCTTGAAGACTTTCTCCATCTGTTAGGAAAGTTACCCTCCGGAGAAGCATCTGTTTCCAAACAGTGCCTAGAAAACTCTCAGGGAAGAAACTGATTGGTCAGCCCTGGGCCACTTGCCCACGTTCGCACCGAGAGGGTAGCAGCCCAGTGAAGCCACATGGAGTTGATTCCTGGGGACGAGCAGGACAGTGTGCCAACAGCCCCCACCTCCCACGGAGCCCAGAGAAAACTGCTGGCAGCAAGCATCCGGGGGCAGTGGCTCTCTGTCAAGTTCATGCTGAATATTACCCAGCACTATGATTGGCTTTTGCAAGCAAGCTCATTATAAAGACATTGGAGCCAATGTGTGTGTTGGACGTCGTATCAGGGCTTTCAGAGTCTTCATTTTGGTTAATTCACATCGACTCTGTGAAGTAGATATTATTATTTCCACTTTAAGTACAAGATGGGCGGAGATGAGATGAGATGAGAAAATTGAGAATCGCAGAATTGAAGCTGATAAATGGAATTAGACTCAAATCCAGGTCTTCTGATGTTAAATGTTAAATTTTTTCTGTTATATTACTGTGCCGTATGGCTTCTTTTTGAGATGATGCTGATAACTCGTAGAAACCCAGGCGAGATGACTTGTGCCTATAATTCCAGTTAGAAAACACGGACCGTGTTCCGCCTGTAGGAACGTGGATTTAAATCTCTTGTGTCCTTAATCTCTGTTGCTGCTAAGGGTTCGACTTTCATTGTAATATCAGCTTAGGCAAATTATCAATAAACCAGGGAATCGGCTTTAAGTAGAATTCTCAAAATAGACCCCACAGAATTCCAGCATTATTGGTACCCTGGCCACATCACGTGTGTTCACATCAAAAGTGACCGTATAACGCGGGAGCCACATTCAATGGCTTTCCAGGGAGACCCCTTGGAAATGTGGGGACCGCCTTCCTCCTCCAGCATATGGCTTTCTCCCTCCGGAAGGGCCACTGCAAGTCAGAGTTGGGCCCCCTGCTCCACCCCAGGTGTGGGAGGGCAGGCAGTCCCCCCTGCCCCGGGGGCGGGCTCACCACCACCCAGCCTCGGCCAGGCGGCCACAGTGGGCAGAGGCAGAGTGGAGCAGTGGCATTTGTTAAGTCCTGAACGTTATTTCAGGGCTGCACTTTAGGTTAAAGTCCCCGCGGTCCTTTCCATAACAGCTGAGAGGAATAAAACCCGCTGCCCACCGCCTACGCCCAGCACACACACTCCTCCTCCTTGTGGGCCTCCGTCTCCAGCCTTGGACCAGGCCCACCACGTGTGCGTGGCTGTCACCCTCCTCGCAGGCAGGAGGGCTGTGCTCAGGTTCAGCTGGCCTTTGGACCACGGGGCAGCCAGGCCCACTGTGACCTTCCAGGGTTTGCTGTCTGGGCTTGCCGTCCAGTTCGGCGAGGCGCCAGGTGTGCATGGGCCAGTTCACAGAGCATCAATCCCCATTTGCCCTTCAGCTCAGAAGCTGAAGTGCAGAAGCTTCAGCTCCCGGATGACGAACGGTTCACAAAATGCCATCCCGGCTGCCTCTCCTCAGAAATTAAAGACCTCATCTGTTTCCCCTTCCTTATTTCTTATTCCTTTTCCTCATTTCTAATCTGCAAACAGAAAAATCACTTCTGCGGTAAATTTTTCTTAACTTCAAGGAGTGTGGATGGTGAGAAAATACCATTCTGCCTAGGACAGGAGGCCCCTTTCCTGACGTTAATTTTGTCCTAGGACCATTCACCCTCCTCTGACCCTTGAACTGGGAAGTAAATGGTGCATATCGTGCATCTGGCTAATCCAAGAAGCGAATCTCAGCCTGCAGACACCTGATGAGAAGTACTTGAGCCTCCGAGCTCAGCGGAAGGAGCCCTGATTGTCGAGTGAGGAGCTGGGATTTCCAAGGGTGCCCTCCAATGAGAGCTCCCCCCAAGTCAGGGCCTCCAGAGTCACAGAATCCCTGCACGGCCCAGGCCACCCCATATGGAAGGACCCGGACACCTGCTATTTGGGGCAATTGCAGCAGAAAAGATTCCCAGCCCTGAGGCCCGAAAGACTGAGATTAAAATGGAAAAAGGAAAGGAAAAAATGCAGACTGCTTCGATGTGATCCATCCATTAGGTTAGGGATGGGCCTGGTTGAGCACGCCCCTGGGTGGACCCGCTTTCTCCTCTTGTAACTATATCAATGATCTTTTGAATATCCAACAGGCCTGTGTGGGTGCCCCTGAGTCGAACCCACATCAGAAGAGAGGAAAAGATGTCTTCTCCACTGTGTGCTTCTGTGAAACATGTAGGCCACTGGAGAATTTTACTGCATGGTAAATTCCAGCATTGAAAGAGATATAGCTCTCCAGATAGCTTAGCACTGAGCAGTACTCAGAGTCCAAATTAGACTTTTGGTTTGACAGTCCCTAAGGAGAGATTTCACCTTGGTGAACGTAGGAAGTGCGATTCTGGAATGAAGCTCCCCAGGAGTTTGGTCCACAAGCGCTGAGGGCTCCTCCCTAGGACATGTAGCAGACCACTTCAGTCTCCATTTGACCCAAACGGTAAAACAAATGAAAACTAGCTGATGGTTACGATGTATGGTGATGGTGGGCATGAGTTATAGCTAGTATCCCCATTTCAGACGTGGAGTTGAGATGACTCAGCCAAGGTCCCAAGGCCCCAGGGATCTGAACCAGCTGGATGCAGCCCAGCCTGTGCGTGCGGTCAACAAGCCGTGCTGACCATGACGAGTGTCTGTCGAGTGTGCCCGTGTGTGTCAGGCATGGTTACATTATCTGTGCGTAGAGGGTAACTAAGATGGATCAGAATTTGTGCCAGGGTTCATTTTTTTAAATCTTTTAAAAATTTTATTGCAACATAGCAGGGCAAGGTCAGGGCTCTCAAACAGCTTTCAAGAGCCCCAAAGTTAGGTGGTGTATTTCCATCCTCCATTTTTGATTTATGGTATCGCTTGACTGTGCATCCTTCCCTCTGCTTTAGATCTGGTCTCTACCTCACTTTCAAGGTATAGCATGACTCTCACCATCTCCAGAGGGCTTTTTAAAACTATCGTAGAAAATACCCATCTACCACTTCCTTGCATTCAGGTAAAATTACTAATTATCTGCACCAACCATTTGCAACTCAGTTATTACTAAAAGTAATACATGGGTTTTCTATATGCTCTCTATGGATGTATGTGTTGTTTCATATAATTTTTAATAACATGGGCTATTAACATAGGCTATTAATAGCAAAGGGATGTATAAAGAAGATGTATATATACAGTGGGATATTACTCAGCCATAAAAAGGAATGAAATTGGGTCCTTTGTAGATATGTGGATGGACCTAGAGACTGTCATACAGAGTGAGTAGGTCAGAAAGAGAAAAATAAATATCGTATACTAATGCATATATGTGGAATCTGAAATATTGGTATAGACGATCTTATTTACAAAGCAGAAATAGAGACAGAGACATAGAGAACAAACGTATGGATACCAAGGGGGAAACGGGGTGTGTGGGATGAATTGGGAGATTAGGATTGACATATATACACTATTGATACTATGTATAAAATAGATAACTAATGAGAACCTACTGTATAGCACAGGGAACTATACTCAATGCTCTGTGATGACCTAAATGGGAGGGAAATCCAAAAAAGAGTGGATATATGTATATGTATAGCTGATTCACTTTGCTGTACAGCAGAAATTAACACAACATTGTAAAGCAACTATACTCCAATAAAAATTAAAAAACAAAACGAAAACAATAGCAAAGGGGTTATACGTGAGACTGTCTGATATCTATTTGAGTCCCTTATGGTGGTTAGCATAGGATAGTATTTTAGAGGCTGGTCTGAGAGACAAATGCTCAGGTTCACATCACATCCTGGCTCCATTGCTGACCGGCTGTGGACAAGTTTTCCTTGAGCCTCAATGTCCTCATCTGTAAAATGGGGATGATAAGTGTACCACTTCATAGGTTGTGAGAATTTAAAGAGAAAAATGCATGCAAAACACTGGCTCTCATGCCTGGCACGTAGCAAATGCTCAATAAATGTCAACTAGAATGATTAGTTTATTACTGTGGGCACGCCTATGGATGCTTAAAAGAAATTGGTGAACGTACAGATTTGTTGCAGGTCCGGGTGAGGACACTTGTAAATGTTGGTCTGTGGAGCACTGCACAAGGAGACCAGTCTAGAGATAAAATGCTTGTCCCTTGGGAGATCAGAACATCAGGGGCATTTTGGTGGACGTGTGAATTAGAACGCAGTGGCAGAAAAAAAAAAAAAAAGTTAGCATAGAAAGCCTTTAAAATAAAAAGAGACTTGAGACACGGCCCTTTAACTGTACAGACGAAAGGCCACGGTTCACAGAAATAAAACGACGTGCTCATGGTCCCTCGGTTTGTGTGGAGATGCAACTGGGATCCAGGTCCCCAGACCCCACTGCTCCTTCCACTTAAGTCGCTGGGCTGCACACCTGCAGGGGGCGCCTCTCTCCTTCATGCACAACACAAGGTGAGTGACGCCTCTGAGGCTTGTGCAAAATGGCACTGCTGCTTCCAGTTCACCTGTGCACCCAGCAAATACTTTTGTTCCATGCAGTTCAAGGATATGTACATTCAAATTATTATGGGGGTTACAAGAAGTATAATAATTACTGTGGAAATCTGGAAGAAATACTTCAAAAGTGTGTGTGTTGAGGCATCATGATGGTATGCATGTGTCAGAATCAGCTAAGGAAGGTGCCATGAACAGGCTAAGTTTTCCAGAATTTTTGTTTGCATCACATAACTTGCTTCCCGTAAGAGAAAACCACAAATTAGATCATCAGTTTTCAGGACCTTAGAGTTAGCAGATCTCTCAAAAAGTCATCACATCCATTAGATTATTTCTGTCAGAGTTATATTCTTACCCACCATCAAGGAGATGCATGTCTGCAACTCTCTGAGGACATTTTGCAACCACACACAAAGTCTATACTCAGAAAGTCCTTCAGTGTGTCTAACCTAAGTCTGTCTTGCTGCAGTTTAAATAAACCACAAGCGCTTACATTATTTATCTTAGTGAAAGTGGATTGACTGAGGCACGTAGAATAAACTCACCCCTTGTTCCCTTTTGGAGAATCTTCTCCGTATTCGGACTGCAGTTCTTCTCAAATCTCAGAAGCCCCATCTCTTTTCATGGTATCATACACACATGGATGACTTCAGGAAATAAACTAAGTGAATGAAATATAGGAGTAATGCAGATATTCTGAAACAGGAGTGACAGGAGAAGAAAATAGAAAGTTATTATTTTCAAAGCAACAAAGTAGGAGGTTGATTGGAAAAGGTGAACGATGAGAGAGAGAGAGAGGGAAAAAAATTTGTCATTGAATGATATTTTCATCGGAGAGGAAAATAAGTACCAACAAATGAAATCTGACTCATCTTTGCAAGTTTCACCAAGCTTGAAAATACCCCTTTAAAATTTCCTGTAAGCAGTTGCTGGCTGCGGGATTTTTCCAGTGTAAAGGGAATCTGAGTTCAGGAGGCCAGGGAATGCCAGAAGGAAAGGGATTTTTTGATGCTTGGGGTCCTGAGACTGTCAGTTTAAAAAATGAAAGTAATATAGAAGGGGCAAAGTGGCATTTATCATACCATCTCTCCAGGCTCCTGTCTCTTTAATCAGCTAGCCTGATTTGCCCAGTAAATGATTCCTGAGTGTGTGTGTGTGTGTGTGTGTGTGTGTGTGTGTGTGTGTGTGCGCGCGCGCGCGCCCGCGCGCGTGTGTTGTAGCTCTGTCAATCCTTGGATTAGAACCAATGATTGCAGCTTGTAGGAGGGCTGTCCAGGGCCAGATTGTACGAGGTGTCTCAGTGCCAGAGTATGAGGAGAGATAATTACTGAGAAGTCACACTCTCTCCCATCCTTGGCTTTCTTGTGGTGTCCTTCAGCAAAACAGTGGATTTAAATCTCCTTCCACCAGCTCGAGAGCAACGCAATCTGTCAGGAAAGAAAGAAAGAGAAAAACCCCGAACCTGACAAAAAAGAAGAAAAAGACGAAAAAAAAAATCATGAAAACCATCCAGGCAAAAATGCACAATTCTATCTCTTGGGCAATCTTCACAGCGCTGGCTGCTCTGTTTCTCTTTCAAGGTAAGAGCTTGCTATTGATTTGCCTACAGTCGACCCAGGAATTGTACAGTGTGCTGTTGATGATTCGCAGACTCTCTGAGTCGGCTCTGCTGTGCGGTTGGTTTGCAGGTGGGGGAGAGAGCGTCCGAGCAGCATGGCTGGGACTCTTCATCCTCCCTCCCAGGCTGTGAGGATATTGATTTGATGCTGGCTGCTGCCGGAACGGTCGGTGGGTGTGTGGCGCGGCGGGGGTGGCGGAGCGGGGCGGGGGATGTGCGTGCAGAAGTAAAATGTGTCTGGGGCTCTCGTGCGGTACGTGGCTGTGTGCTGGTCCCCCGGACCTCCGTACATTCTTGCACACACACGATAGATGGAGATACACGGAATCACGGATTCGGAGGGCGACGGGGCTGTTAACGCATTCCTTATGGTACTGGGAAGAAATTACCAGAGGAAACTTTAAATATCTATCGGCCAGTAAACTTGCAAAGCTTCTGCAAGGAGCAAACAGAAAATAAATGCAGGCTAGGCACAATCAGGTACCTGTGCATCGTGGTCAGAGAGCCAGCTGGAAGGGCTGGATCTGTCTGCAGCAGTGGTGGGCAGCGGGGTAGTTTCGCATGTGTTTTGGGGTGTGTTTGTGGAGGGGGGCAGCGGGGCGTGGTAACAAGCAGATAAGAGGCTGTAGGAGCCAGCGGGGCTCTGAAATTCCGGAAAGCTCTCCTAAGTTGAATGGAGAGAGGCACGAAGAGTCGAATGCTAATGTTCGGTTTCTTTCTCTTCTGGGAAGCGGAGCCGAGGGTCTGCAGTTGGGGCCAGGCTTGCTGGGGGTGAGCGCGCGCTGTGACGTGGCCCTGCGGTGCTGGGGTGGCTTGGGATCCTCTGCAACCTTGAGTCCGCTCGCTGCACCGGGTGGCCCCGCGCTCTGTCCCGGCTTTCAGGTCCCAGCAGCCGCATTACCTGCCCACCTGCTTGCTCCCACCCACCCTGTCCTTTGAAGGTCTGGCTTGCCTCTTCCTTTTTTGAAGATCCCTGCACTCCCAGGGACTGAGACGGGCAGAGAAACTTTCCCCGGGTGGTCTAGCACCATCTCCCAGAGGACCCTGCGTGGAAGCTCAGCCCTGGCAGCTGAGTCCCCAGAGGAAAGTTCACTCCCAGGGGGTGGGGAAGGCTGAGGAGTCCCACCCACCTGATTCCCTTCCCCACTGCAGCACGGGGCTTTCGTGGTCCGGACTGGTCCCCACCTCAGGTCCTGCCAACCTCCCTCTGAGGGTGGGCTTTGGGGACTGTCCCCTTGCCATAGTTGCAGGGGTGACCACGCAAGGTGGGCAAAGGGACCAGGCTGGGAAGAATCAAATGCGTGTGTACCTTCGGCTGGGGCTCGAGGGGGAGGAAGGGGACCCCGGAGGGATCTGAGTTGGATGCAAGCAATGAGTTGGATGCAAGCAAGTCCATTGTGCGGGATCTCCTTGCCTCGCCTGCTGCATCCGGCCTCGGGGGCGCCGGCCTCGGGGTGTCTCTCCTCCCTCACCGGGTGGTGGGTGTGAGAGTGAAGGAGGCCACGTGGCGGCAGCCCTGACTGACTCGTCTTACGTAACAAGGAGCTGTGGCAGCATGTGTGTGTGTGTGTGTGTGTGCGCGCGCGCGCAAACCCCTGCTTGTACTGGGTGAACAGGGGCTCAGCCAGTGAGGTCAGAGCCCCAACTCTGGCAGTGGGGAAACTGAGTCCAGAGCCAGGTAGCCTCAGGGAAACAGCTTCTATCATGCTAACCTCAGAAATGGAAACTAACTAGGCAAGGGGTGGAGTGAGGGGTTAGAGAAAGGGACAGGGAAGGTCCCAAGACCTCCATAATTTCCATCTGTCCTGAGGTCTGTGTCTCTTCCATCTGTAACTTCAAACCGGAGACAATGGCCAAAATTCCACCATCCGCAGCCCCACGGGCTGCATGCCAGGAGCCCCAGGGCCATACTGAATTTACATATAAATTAGCATACATGATTTTTTTTTAAATCAGAAATAAATGCAGGGAAGCATAATATTTGCTCATACTTTGAATCATTCCTGAATAGATGGGAAGGAAGTGGTGATGCAAAATTCTCCAGGGGGAATTCTGATTTTGCATTCTTATTGCCGTCTTGGGGTGGGGATGGAGGTGACTTGGTTACCCCAGATCTCCTCACATTCTACCAAATCCTGCTTTTCCTAAGACGAATAATGGCCTTACTTGTGCTACCCATCTCGAGCCAGTTCTGAATAGCCTTCAAAGTGTCACAAAAGAACAGGGCTGCCCAATTTTAAGGCAAAGGGACCCCCGAGACCCCTGGGCCACATGCCAGTTGGACCAGCCAACATGATGTGTGTTTTCTCTTCAAGGGGGTGAGAGCTGGAGTCGGCCAGCTACCTCTTATCAAACTCTCAGAATTACTGAGGCAGCCACGTCTTGCCTGCAGTAATCCACCCCTATTGCATTGACCCAGTGGGACTAGTTAGAATGCAGTACACATTCTAAGGCAATTTTTTCTTCTCTTCTGTTTTTGTTTTAAGCTGGCTCTTCCTAAAGCCGTTACTTCCTGGGTTTCTTGCCTTCTTGAAAAGGTGTCCGGGGCTAGGGGCAGGTGATGGACCCTTCCCTGACCTGCTTCTCACCTCTATCCCACCAGCAACCATGATCCAGCTTAGATGGGGAGGGAGTCAGCAGTGATTAGTGATGGGTGGGAGGCAGGGGGTGATTAGCGCCCTGGGGCTCTGGCCCTAAGAAGATCTGAGGTTGATTAACAAGAGGCCCTCCCAGTTCCTGGGAGCCAGAGTGAGGACCGAGGACGGGATTAGGCGCTGTCCTTTTCAGCACACCGCCCACCTTCTGCCACTGAGAGGCTCTGAAAGGAATGGCTGGTGGTGCTGCAGCTTCTCTCCTTCTCGTAACCCGACCATTTCTCCTTCGAAGGATTAATGCTCCTTTCAACACTTTCCGAGGAGCTTGGCTAGATTCCTGTCTTAACCTTTCTCATTTTCTCTCACCTTCTCACATCCCACATCAACACACCTGCCCACTTATACACAGGCAGGGCAGCGGGGAAGGGAGAGGAGATGGGGCTAGGTTCACCCTCTCGTTCTCTGGGCACCAGCAACATGGACACCGTTCAGCTGGGCGGATTGGCCAAGTTCCTGCCACTCAGAGTAAACACTTGGGTGCCAGCCACAGCCTGAGCTGGGCAGTGCTTCTGAGATGTGAGGGGGGGCGGATGAGACCATAACAATGTTTACTGGCAAAGTGAAAAATCGGTCTGGGATGATGGGATCCTGGGCCTGATGTAAGCATTGTGGGCACTTGGAAGCATGGCCAAAAAAAACTTTGGGGAGACTCTGCAGAGGAGCTTCACAGTGTGGACCCTGCTACCAGGCTTGGAGCTGCCAACTGGGGGCGAGCCATGGGTGAGCCGTGGATGGCACAGCAAATGCAGCTCACCTCCATCCTTCACACGTGGTGACGGTCCTCGGGGCATTTGATCGAGGTGGCCCGAGGGTCCCCGCCGGGGCCATTCTCGGGTCGCAGCTTTACTTGCCAGGCACACAGGCTTGTCCTGGTGCTGCTTCTTCCCTTTGTCAGTTTTAAAGCCAAATATGAGCCCTGGAACCCCTTCTCATCCTGTGACATCTGCCCCTGACTTCCATGATTTCCCAGTGGCCTCTCTCCTATGGTGCTGAGATGAAGGGTGCTGAGCTGTGTCCCTGAAGGGCCTCTCCTGGCCCCCTGCTTGTGTGCGGTGCCAGGCACTGTGTCCTAGCAGCTCCCCGGGGCTCTGCCCCTGCACCCACGCAGTCTGGCAGCCCTGAGAAGCAGTGACCCAGGCTGGGGCCAGCTGTGTGTCGTGGATGGGCCACACCAGTGTTGGCTTTAGCCACAGTTTATCCCTTGGGGCGAGGTGAGCTATCTCAACATCCTAAGCAGTGGTGACATTTCTGAGTCAATGTGGGACACGTGATTCTGGGACATCCAGGAACATGCTGGAAGGATTTGCGATGCTCTTTGCCATCTGCTCCTGGTGGGAGCACTTTGGAGAGGACTGTTCTGTCTAGGATTTGTCTCTGTTCCAGAATTTTTAGGTTTGGAGCTCACGACCTGTTCTTGCCTCTTGCCCCTCGACTAGAATTGATAAAGACGCAAAAAACTCCCACTTTGCTTTATACAGAACCCCAGCAGAGGTCCTACAGACCCTTCCAATACCCTAATGAGTGTGCCTGCCGGATTTCCAGCCGGTTCTGGTGGCCTGAGCACAGCTGGGTGGGCAGCAGGTACATCCAAACTCAAAGTCCCCCATGTTTTCTGTAGGTGGAAATGCTTCCCTCTGTGCGCCCGTCTCCCCACCTGCCTGCCAGGATGGGGAACAACTCCCCTGGGTGTTGTAAGGACTCATTAAGGCTTGTAACGCGGCAAACATGCGGTGCTAAGTGGAGCTCCATGCTGAGCCTGCTGGTGTTTACGCAGCTCCTCTCCTTCTCTTTCTGCTCTACTGGCTTGTTACATGTTTACTTTATGTCTGTAGTCATTTGAAATTCAATAAAACTAATTAAACATAAAACATGAAAACACTCAAAAATAAGGTAATCCATGGTGTACAGGTCGGATGGCGTTGGGTACCACATCTTCCCAGGTGTCTCCTCCCACCTGGTGGCAGAGGCCTCCTACCCTTAGAAGGTGTGCTGGTGAAGACAGGAAGGGATTTAGAAGAAACATGCGGCGGGGACCATACCTCCCATCGTTTTGTAGGAGGAGGCTGTTCAGGGAGGGGCAAGTGGGTGGGACCAATGGCAGGGGGCGGGGCCCTGGGAAGGAGGAGGGTGGAGCCAAGAGTTTCAGAGGGAACAAAACAGCTCTAAGCTGTACTGGCAAAGCGGGGAAAGAAGAGGACTCTATCCTCCGCCTTGACTGATTCCGTCCAGTAACCTCTAGAATTTTAGTTCATGTGTTTATGTATTTGTGTCTGCAACCTTCTGGACTGAGCCCGCTCTTGCTGTGGCAGCTTAAACTTACAAGAGCTTCAGCGAAGAGATGCGTGTGTTCGTCCGCCACCCCTCGCCTTCTCACTCTCCCTGCGTCTCCCTCTCTTCCTCTCCCCTGCCCTCCCAATTCTCTTTCTCTCTCTCCCCTTTTCTTTCTCCCTCTCATTTTACCCTCTTCTCCCTGGGAAACATAATTGATCAGCTGACAGATCTGGGCCAAGCTGGCAGGGCTTTGCTCCGCCTTGCACAGGCTTGCCTAGGAGAGGAGGGGAGTCTGTCCTCCCAGGTCACCAGGAGCCCAGATGACGCGGTGCAATGATAGTGGGGGGACCAAAGAAGCAGTGGCGAGTTCACGCCCCGTAAGTGTGGCTGGGACCCCACTGACAGCGGCGTCCTCAGCTGCTCTGCGTCCCCGACACTCCAGTGTTCCACGTCCCTTTTCCCTTTGCCTCTTTCCTGCTTCTGTTTAGTTTCTACGCCCTGCTTGTTCCCGTGTCCTCGTTCTTCTTTCTGCTTGCCTCCCTACCTTTTCTCCTCGTTCCAAAACCAAGACAGGAGATCTCAGAATCTCCCCCACTTAAGTCATTTTAGAGAAATGGCCTTTTGTTTACTTGCAAGAAGAACAGAAACTCTGCCAGAAGAGCTCTGTAAGTCATTTGCAAACCGCAAGACAAACCGACAACGATTCACATTTTCATTGCTGAGAAAAAAGTATTTCAAGAGAGACTGTCAAGCCGAGAAACCAAATATTGGAAGGCACGTTCTTCAGCTCTGTTACTAAGGACATCTTAGGTTTTACTAAATTTGATTTCTTTCTCTTTTTTTTTTTTTTTTTGGCTTCTCGAAGAGTATTGTCCTTTACAGCAATAAAAGAATGTTCAAAAGATGGACTGGTTTTGGCTTCAATTGCTCATTCAGATTCACTCTCCAGAGGCGCCTCCTTTGCTTCTCCTTGGTGGTGGTGTCACCAAACTCTAATCCAACACAGCCTAGATCTAGTTGTTTATTTGTCCGTTGGTTCAACCACCTGGTGTTTATTGATTTCCTATTATGTTCCCTGCATTGTCGTAGGTGCTGGGAATGTATCAGTGATCAAAGCAGCTAAAGACAGAGTATGGGGACTTCCCTGGTGGTCCAGTGGTTAAGACTTCACCTTCCAATACAGGGGGTGCGAGTTTGATCCTTGTTTGGGGAGCTAAGATTCTACATGCCTCGTGGCCGAAAAACCAAAACATAAAACGGAAGCCATATGGTAACAAATTCAATAAAAGACTTTAATAATGGTCCACATCAAAAATAATCTTAAAAAAAAAAAAAAGAGTACAGTCTCCCAGATTTGATTTGATTTGCCATTCTTTATAATCACATTGGGAAGAACCAACAGGACCAGAGGCAATGGGGGCACGTTGCGTGTCATGGCCTCCTGCACAGTTGCTTGTGCAAATTATAATGGGCGGGAAGAACGCAGCAACCCTGGATGCTTGTTTTTAGATGGGGGGCACTGGGGGAGGAAGCTCCACCTGGCTCTGGGTCCATCATGTAACAGCTGCTGCCTCTGCTACGCCACCCTGACTCCTGCCGCAAGGGGCTCAGGGATGTGTGATGCTCCCTCAGTTATAGCACAAGGATGGCGAAACCTGGCGTGAGGTAGTTGGCTTTGCGACTGTTGGCTCTTGTCATTCGAGTTATTGGTTGATTCTCGGCACTGCTGCCGTCCTGTCCAGTGGCCTGCCCAGCACGTTTGTGCCCTACCTTCTGCATAGAACTAGACGGTCAAAGGGGGCAAGCGGGGGGCCACTTACACAGGGCAGGGTCTGCTGAGGCAGCTGGTCGGGGTGAGGCAAATGCAGTTCAGGGGACTCTGAGGGATTCAAATTTCAAGGTAGACTTAAGAGGACCTCCCTTCTGAGAACTTATTTTTTTTTTGCTACCCACTCATCACACCCTAATTTAGGGTTCCTGGAATAGTAGGCATGCGTCGTCATTCATTTGTTCTCCTCTGATACTCCAGCTGTGGTTGGGACACAAGTCTTCTTTCAGTTGTCAACTTGTGTGTTCAGCCTCACGTACCCACAGGGAATCGAGCTTTACTTCCGCTCACATTGTGTGCTGTGGCTGCCCCGTGGATGCTTTAGGAACATTGCTTACCCCACTGCTTCCATCTGCATTTGCATGGTGGTGGTGATTCTTCCTAGCTTTTCCCCTGTAGGAGAACGGGTAAGTACCTTTCTCACGGATCCATGATTCTTCCAAGTCAGGCAACCTGGAGCAATTCTCCCTCTTCTGACCCTGTCTCAGATGTTAGAAGGTCCTCAGTGGGTAGGTGCAATGTGTCTTTATTTGCAATATTCCCATTTTCTAAGCCAGTGGTCTTAAAATGTGTTCTACCATAGAATCACCTGAGGAGCTTTATAAAAGTGTCAATGTCTGGACCCCATCCCAGAACAATTACACCACAATCTCTTTGTGAGCTGTCTGGATATTTTTCAGAGCTCCCTAAGGGGTTCCAATCTGTGGCCAGGTTTGAAAACCATACCTCTCAAGTCATCCGAAAATGTTCTCCAACCTGGAATAAGACACATCCACTCCATGAGCCTCAGTTGTTTCATCTCTAAAATAAAGCAGTTGGACCAAAAGATATTCGAGTTTCATTTCAAGTCTCACATTTTGCAATTCCGCAAATCGTCTTTTTGAGTCTAGTCCTTGAAAGGTAGTGGTGCTAGAAGAAAATATTCAGAGGCAGTCTCTGTTTGTAGGAAGCTAAGAATATGAACACAGTCACAGACGGACGACCAAAGTCGGAACGTGTGAGTGGTGTGTGTGCACACAAACACTGCACACTGTATCATACATACTGTACCACATATCCATACACGCATGTGCTTCTTGATCAAGAAGGCATCCTTCACGAGGGAAGAAGGGATGAACGAGTCGCGGCATTTCAGGTAGGGGGACTCAGGAAGGATAACGATCAACCCTATAGGAGACATTCAGGTGCTTTGGGATGTGTGAATATGGGTCGGGAATGAATGTGCTAGAGGCGGATTTAGAGCGAGCTAAGTGACGGTGAGCCTTGGCAGAAACTCCATTCATAAGTGTGAAGCTTTGCATTTCTCTCTCCTGGCCTCCGCTCCCGCTCGCTCCCCAGGAACTGGCTACGCAGCCTGCTGCTTCCATGGCTCTCCTTCTCACAGGCAACAAAGGCTCCCGTGCTCAGAACCCCAATGGCAATTTGGCAGCTACTGTGTTAGGCAGGGTGATGCTGGCCCTCCCCTCCAAGCCAGGTCAGATCCTGAAGTGCAGGCAGGAGTGAAAGCTTGCCTGTTTTGATGGAGTCAGCAGGTGTAGGAGGCGCGGGGGGAGCAGAGCTCTCATGCAAATTTGTACCAAGTGCAGTCACTGGGTAACTCACAAAGTGTTCACGCTGCTGTGTCAGGCAAGCCAGAGTCGCAGCCAGCCGAGCCCAGAGGAACATTCAAGATGGTTTAGTTCAATCCCTCTCTTGGAGCTCTAACGCCCCAAAAGTGCAGCTGCAGTGGTCCCCTAACTTCTGTCTCCAGTATGGGGGGAACTTGCATCTCTCCAGAGAGCTATTGCGTCTGACCGTTCAGGAAGACAGGGAGACAAAGGAGAATCTGTCTTCTCATCGATTCCAGCCATTTGCTCGAGGTCTGGAGAGAGCACACAACATAGTGGCTGGGTTGCCTGGGTCCAAACCTTGGCTCAGCCACTTCCTAGTCTGAAACCTTTGGCGATTTAATCAACTTCTCTGGGTGATTCAGTTTCCTCTTGTATAAGACGGAGCTGCTTCTGAGTCTTAACGTTTAAGGCTGGCATGAGGATTAAATAAGTTACTGCCGATAAAGTGCTTGGCACATAGTAAGCTCTCAATAAACATCACCTAATAGTATTATGATTGCTGCTAATACTACTACCCACAGGACAAGGCTGATTTTTCTTCCACATGACTTTCCTTCAAATATTTGAAAACAGGATTCCCTCCCCTTCTCCCTTAGTTAAATATTCCAAGCTTTTCTCCTATTTTCTGTATAACCATTCATAGATAGGCTGCTGATGGCCCTTTTCTAAAGTTTTTCTGGCTACTTTATGTTCTTTTTAAGGTAAATCTCTTCCCAGTGTGCTCTGAGTAGCCCAGAATATTACAGGATGTGGCCTCTCCTGATTCCAGATCAGGATAAAATGAAGTCTCAGCTCTTTGGAAAGGCACGACCCTGGGGCGCCGGCCTCTCCCCTAACCCTACTCCCGTTCCGTGGATTCCTAGGGGTTTTCTGAGGTTTCCGCCTCCTAGTACGCATGCTCTGCTGAGGGCTGCCCTGTCCACCTGGAAAACGCTTGTTATGACTCACAACAAAACTCCAGGATCAGCGTCCCTTTGAAGCCCCTCCTTCTCTATTCTGCCTCCACTGCTCTGGCACTTCCTTCCGGCCTTCGTGTCCGCTGACATCTGTGTGGCTACCTGCTGACACGTCTGTCTGCCTCACTGGACTGTGAACTCCTGGAGGCCCGGGACTGCCTTGTATATCTGCACACTCAGCACAGTACTTGACACACAGGCGACCAGTGCTTATGGATAGGACAAAAGGGGAGAGAGAGAGAGAGAGAGAGAGAGAAAGATGCCCTTAGGTTTATGAGGAGCCACAGAACCCTGTAGACTCAGGGTGAGCTGTAATTAACCCTTCCTTCTCCTATGCCTGTGTTGTACTGTGCACATGGCAACCTGGCCTCGAAACTTACCCTTTCTGAAGTCTTTTTATTAGATTCAACTCATGCCTTCCTCCGACAAGATCTTCTTTGGACCCTGAATATGTAATCCCACACACCAGTAATCCCTCCTGGTTATAACCAGATGTAAACCAGATGTTATAGGTGTCCAGGGAGCGGGAGATGAGCTCACTCTTTCTGGCTAAACTCACCCAAGAGCAGGAAATGGGACCTCCAGGGGTCAGCGGGTCAGAAGTGTGGAGGAAGGGGCTGCTCTCTGAACCACTTTGGCATCAGAGGGGGCACCAGGGGCCAGGGAAGGGTGCACCCGAGGAAAGAGAGTGACTGGGTAGCTTTGTTTATCTGGGGAAGGCAAAGTGGACGAGTGCTTCTTTAAACCTACTCTGCCTCTTTCTTCACCATCCATCCCCCGCAGGCCATTTGACTGTCCTCTAAACAGCCAGAGGACACCTGGCCCAAACATGAAAAGATTGACAACCTTTTTTCTCAGTGCAATTGGTGATGCACAGACATCGGCAGGTAGATAAACCATTTTGCCCAGTCTGAAAGCAAATAAGAATAATTATTCTATATTTCTTCTTCCTTTACCCATAAACCTTCTGAATAGAAGGATCTGAATGTCTTATCACCACTTTTTCATTACTTTCTTGCACTGCTGAAGCCTTGTCCAAGGCTGCAGTAGTTTAATCATCAAACCCAGAAGCGTTTTCGGACTTCTAGAATCGCGGGAGGTACCTTGGAATTAACCCGATCTCCCGCCCAAGACAACCATCCCACCTGAATGATGTTCGCTAATTCCTGTTGACCAACTCCAGGATTTCTAGAGAGCAGACGGTCACTGCCAGAGTCGTGGTCCCAGTTCCGGCTGTCTATCCAAATCGCCTGTGGAGATTGTCATAAGCAGAGGCCCAGGTTCAACTCACAAAAATTCTCATTAAATGGATCAGAATGGGGCAAGATCACCTCTGCTTTGAAACACCTATGACTCTACAGTGCAGATACAGTGGAGATCAACTGACACTAGCCTCCCTTTGTATAGTGGATAAACTCTGTGAGAAAATACTGTTCAGTATAAATTCTATCCTTCGTCTTTACAGGGCTCTAAATTTGTTCAGGGCAGCAAAGTGCCTGTTTAGAATACATACCTCTGAGATTTCCTTAGAGCTGAGGATGGTCATGCCCTGCAGGTCAGGCCAATGGGAAGTGAGCAGAAGTTTCCCGGGTGGGAGTTTGAGGGTTATACTGAGGAAGGCTGTGCTTTGTGAACCTTACTACCCACCTCCCCCAGACTTTTCTTGACTGAGAGCCTGGCATACTACCCGGGGGTCCAGGAACCAACTTGCAAACAGGAGGACAAAATGGCATCAGAATGCAAACACATCCAGAATGGTAAAACAGGAAGCTCTTAGGTTGAACTGAATGGACTTGTTGTTTTAGTAAATCAAAAACAGCTGAGTATGAACAATTTCACATGGCTCAATCTAACAGAAGGACCCCAAGTTCAAGATAACATAGCAGCGATGCCAGCTCTGGAATACCTATGTCCACACTTATTATTTATGGGGAAAAAACCCCCCCATATAATTAGGTTTCAATTACTTGCAGTTGAATACAATCCTGGACAATCTATGTGGAGCAAAAATCTGCCTCTTCCTAACTTATGCCAGTTAGAGCCACTCAAAATACAAGTCATATTGTGTGATGCAGTTTCTTTCTAAGAGAAGACTGTTATGGACCCAAGTTATCTTATCTTGACATTCTTAGTTCCTTCCCGTCTTTATCACGGGCATAACTTCTAGACCACTAATCATCCTGATCACTATCTTCTAAAGTTGCTGCAGTTTGATAATGATCCACTAAAAGGCATCACCAGAGAGATTGTTCCTGATGTGGTCTGATCGGCAGGGTGTGGAGTGGGCTATTACCTACCACAGTTTGGACTTTATATCTAGAACCACTTTATTATTATATTCATTTCTTTTCAGATATTCCACGTGATTGCTCATTGGCGTTGCACTCATTCCCCTGACTAAAATTATCCAAGACCTCTCCCATCCTTGCTTTTAAGTGCATGAAATTTCATTTCACGTGGGTCCATTATTTAAATCCATTGAGACTATTTTTGTATTCTGATAAGCTGTCACCATCAGCTTTGTGTCATCCCCAAGTGATATAGACTTGTCATGTCCACATCACCAAGGTGAATGATTAAAAAAAATCATAGATTCAAGGGCATGGCCGAGTTCTTATTTACATTTATATTTCATCCACTCCAGAATGATTTATTCAGACCCTACTGTGTGCTGGCCATAAACAACGGGTCCTACTTCTTATACTCAGTGAAGTGAGATAATTCAATACAACACGCTATGTGCTGGGATAAAAGCAAGTCATGTTTGCTACGGCAGCATCTAGATCTCTGGGGTCAGAGAACTCTTCTAGAAGGAAGAGATGTTAAAGCTGAGACACAAAGGTGAAGAGATTCAACCAGGTGAGAGGAGAGAAAAGTGTTACAGTGAAAGGAAATGGCATAGGCCAAAGCCTAGAGGCAGGAGAGCATGGTAGGAATTTAGGAATCCAGTATCCCATCTGGCTAGACTGAATGTGTTTGTATAGTTTGTGGGGATAAAGCGGGGGTGGAGGGGCAGGTTGTAGGTAGAAAGACAAGGGGTGTAGGTACAGAAGTAGTCGCAGGTCAGACCTTGAATGGCTTTGTGGTTCCTGTTAAAGAGTGTATTCTGAGGGAAGAAAGGGTGTGGAAAGGCTGTAGGCCCGACAGCAGCATGATTAGCTTTGCAGGTTTAATCGTTAAATAACAGTATTTGGGTTACTTAAAAATGTTAAAATGTTCCTCTAGTTGCAGTGGGGGAGTGAATTAAAAGGGGACAAGGGTAGAGGGTATGGCAGCCAATCAGGCATGAGTTAACCAGGTGAGAATGCGTGGCGGAGACGTAGAGACACGGGTATCCAAGGGTCCTGGACTTAGAGGGTGTGACCTGGAGATGGAGAGCAAAAACAATGGTGTGTGAGAAAGGGAAATGGAAGAGGACTTCCAGTATCCGGGTAAATGGGACACAGACAGGTTTTAGGGGAGTGGTAATGAATGCAATTTGGGTCATGATGGTTTTATTTGTGCACACAGAGCACTGCACTGTGAAGTTAGCTGGACGGGTCTGGAACCCTGGGAAGTTATCTGAGCTTGAACGAAGATGGTCTTCAACATTTCAACAGACACAATTAATTACACAGGAAGACAGCAGAGAGGAGGTGAAGAGAAACGGGGCAGACAACTAGGATTTAAGGATTGGGAAGGGACGCAATCTTGGGAAAACGATTGACGAGAAGTGGCCAAAACATGGGAGAAAAACCAGGAGAGGATGATGGCATCGGGGTCAGAGGATGTGTGTTTGGGGAAGGCAGGAGCGTTAGCCTAATCCAGTGCTG
This sequence comes from Lipotes vexillifer, assembly GCF_000442215.2. Classification (NCBI taxonomy): domain Eukaryota; kingdom Metazoa; phylum Chordata; class Mammalia; order Artiodactyla; family Lipotidae; genus Lipotes; species Lipotes vexillifer. The sequence continues at coordinate 448,436 of NW_006784184.1, read as the reverse complement.
CTGAGGATCAAGTAAGGTCCGACTTAGGGATGAGAATATCTTCTATCCTCTTGGGAGAACAGTCTTGTGGGCTGGAGCCATAGTGTGAGGATAAAGTGGGGTGAGAATAAAAATGTGGATAATTCTTTCAAAATTTTTTAAAGAGAGAGAAAGCAGGGAGACCAAGGGTGGGCTGCAGTTGGAGAGAAGGTTGTTACCTTTGTAAGATGGGGAAGCCGGCTCTGAATGCGTGTGGTAGGGGCTGCTAAAGGGGGGGCATGAAGGGAGGCACAGGTGGTGCCTGACTGGGTGAGGGCCCTCGGGGAATGTAAGGGGTGGGGTGGGAGCAAATCTTGAGCACGGGCAGAAAAATGGGTCTTAAAGAGAAGGGGACAGACCAGTATCGTTAGCATTTAAAGTAAAGAAGGAGCCACATATTTGGAAATATCCATTACCATTGGATTCAGCCACAAATGACAACAATACACAGTGAGAGTGGTTTAAAGAAGATAGGAATTTATCTCTGTGGTTACAAAAACGTTCCACTGTGTTCCTGGCTGGAGTTCCTGAGGGACGCCCTCCTGTCTGTGGTTTGGATCCATTGTACATGGTCTAAGTTGGCAGCATCCTTGGGCCAGGCCGTGAGATGAAAGAGAAGAAACAGAAGGGGCAGAACACACACGTGGACTGTATCCCAAAGAAGCTCCCTCCCTGGAAGCCCTCACAGGACACCCTTCCTCACACGCCCTGGGCCAGAACTTGGTCACACGGCCACACTGAGATGCAGGAGAGGGTGGGAAAGGTACCATCCACTTTGGATGACCACATGCCCAGACAAATTCAGGGGCCTACAACCATGGAAGAAGGGGGCTGTGAATATTAAGAGGCAGTTCGCCTGTTGTATGAAGGGGGGGAGGTTAAACTTCCCTTGACAAGGATGCGAGAGGCCCTCAGCCTAAACAAGAAACACATGGTTAAGGCATCACCACTCTCTGTGATCTCACCCAGGGTTTTCCACATCTCTAGTCATTAGGGAAATGCAAATCAAAACCATAATTTGATACTACTTTATGCCTATTAGGATGGTTATTAGTTTTTAAAAATGGTGATGATACAGAGAAACTGAATTAGGACCCTTGTGCACTGCTGGTGGGAAAGTAAAGCGGTACATCCACTGTGGAAAACAGTTCTTCGTTCCTCAAAAAATTAAAAATGGAATTACCGTATGATCTAGCAATTCCACTTCTAGGTATATACCCCCAAAAGTTGAAAGAAGAGACTCGAACAGACATTTACACCCCAATGGTCATAGCAGCGTTATTCACAATAGCCAAAAATAGAAGCAAGCCAAGTGCCCATCCATGGAGGAATGGATAAACAAAATGTGGTCTGTACCTACAACCAAATATCATCCAGCCTTAAGGAAATGAGTGAATAAAATCCTGACACAGGCTATAACAAGGAAGGACCTTGAAGCCATTGTGCTAAGTGAAATGTCAGACACCAAAAGGACAAATATCGTATGATACAACTTCTACGAGGTACTTAGAATAGGCAAATTCATAGAGACAGAAAATAGAAAAGTTACCAGGAGCAGGGGATGGGGAGTTATTATTTCATGGGTATAGAGTTTCTGTTTGGCATGATGAGAGATTTGGGGAGATAAATTTGATGGCTGTACAACACTGTGAATGTTCTTAATGCCACTGAATTGTATGCTTAAAAGCGGTTAAAATGGTAACTTTTATGTTATGTGTATTTTACCACAATAAAGAAAAATGGAAAAAAGAGAGAAAGTTAGCTGTCTTTGGCACTGTATGGATGCAGGCAAAGTTTTAAGCTTAGCGACAGGAAGCTGAGGAAGTTTATGTTTGATAGTTTTTATTTTCTCTGCGTATAATTCGGGGAAGGTCTGTGTCTGCATGCCTGTGTATGCAGGTTCCTGTGTATGCCTATAGCTCTGGAAAAGCTGGCTTTTCCAGGAAGCAGAAAAGGACTGAACATAGTTGTTTGCATAGTAATGGAGAGCACTGGCCAGCAAATCAGAGGGATTCCACGTAGTATTAATCACTCCTTTCCTCACAACATTCTTTTTTTCTCTGGATTTTAAAATGATTGTTATCATTATTTTTTATTGAAGTGCGGTGGCTGATGTGCAATATTATATGTTACAGGTGTACAACAGAGTGACTCATAATTTTTAATGGTTATACTCCATTTATAGTTGTTAGAAAATATTGGCTATATTCCTCTTTTCTCTGGATTTGTAAGATACGATATGACCTACCCCCAACTTATTTCCATCTCTTTTCCTGGTTCATGCCCCACCGTCTAGGAGATGGAGAGGCCTTCTCCCAGACATGGTCAGAGCTCATCTCCAGCTCAGTTCTCAAATTAATTAACTCTGCAAGGAATTACACAGGTAGAGTTTTACATTGCCAGTTTACAGAACCTGTCTGTGTAAAATATATTTCTTGATTTCCACATCGATCAGAATATCCTTTTCTCATCCCAATTCCATCATTAACTCTAACTTTAGAAATCGAGGGTGTTTTTCCTTTTTCCTGAAGGCTTTATTTTCCTCATCTGTAAAATGGGATATTTAAACTTCCTTAGAATGTAGTTTTCACGTTTACTTGAATTATCCTGGGAAACTTGTCACTCAATTCATACTGGAAAAGTAAAGCCAAGGATCTTAGGAGGTTTCTGAACAGTGTAGGTGTCAGTGTCTCTCCCTCCCCATGAGGGCATCTGCACCCCCTCCCCTCCCCTCCCCCCTCCCACTCCCACAGTCACTCACAACTCGCTTCCATTCTGTCTCTGAAGAGTCCCTGCGTCTCCACTGTCGGCTCAGGCTGACATCATTGTCTATGGACTAACGCTGTGTCTGAATGGGTCTCCTGCTGCCAGTTTGCATCGCAGTTCAGCCCTTCCTCCATCTTGTCCATCATTAATTATCTTGCTACAAAAGCAAATTTTGCCACTTCAGTCCTTTGCTAAAAATCTCCACTAGCCCACAGGGCTCTCAAGATAAAGCCGGAGTTCCTTAACTTGGCAGGGTCCTTCCCTATCCTGCCCTATCCTGCCCCAGCCTCGGTCCTGCTCTGTCTCCCAGAGGCCTCCTCATACTGCTCTCCAGCCCCACTGACCTGGACATTGACCTGGACACTGACCCCAACGCTGACCACAGACACTGACCCAGAAACTGACTATAGACACTGACAGGACACTGATACCCTTTCACCTCTCGGTGACCTTGCAGAGCTGCTCTCTGCCGGGTATGTCCTTCCTGCAGGGTCAGCACCGTGCAACCCTGCACACACTTGTTTCAGCGTTGAGAGGGACGGACAGAAGAGGGCCAGGAAGAGAATTTAAAAAGCTGAAAAAGGAGAACAACAGGGTTTTGGGACCTGCTTTAGCCCACTGATTCTATCCTTAGGGGATCCCTCCCAGAGGTTTCCTTGTTAGGAGTCGGCCTTGGAGTCCAGGGCTTCCGTCCAGTCTGATGTGAGCAAAGTCCCTGAACCAGAAAGTCTGGGACTTTCTAAAAGGCAGCTCCCTGCGTCTCAAGAAGCCTTTCTGGAGGGCAAGTCACCCTACATTTCGAGAACCGCTGACGTGAAGCAGTCATGCAGCACAGGTGAGGAGCTCTGATTGGAAGGGCCGCCCCTCAGGGCTCTGTGGGCCTCATGGGAGGGGTCTCGGTTTCTCTGGAATATTCCCACCTTAGGAAAGAACCACCAGACAAAGCAAGCTTCCTGGTTTGGAAGCTATGGAAATATGTAGACTATGTAAGTAAATGCAAATTCCCCTTTGCTCGGGTTGCCAGAGTTAGTAAATAAAAATCCAGGATGCCCAACACATTTAAATTCCAGATAAACAACGCATAACTTTTAATTATGCAGAGCACATACTTATATTAAAAAGTTATTTGCTATTTATCTGAAATTCAGATCGAACTGGGCATCTTATTTTTGTTCTGTTTTTATCTGGCACCCTATTTTTGGTCCATACACGTTCGGTACCTAAGGAAAATAGCCTGATCAGAATTTGGAGACTAAACAGTGAAAGTAAGTTTTCACAGTTTATTTTCTTTTTAATGGGGAGGTACATGGTTTGGCAGGGGAAAAAAAGGACGGCTGCTTTTTCTGGCTCATTGGATTATTTGTAAAATCTACATTTGGGAGAGAAAGAGAAGTAGAGAGACAGAGAGAGAAACAGATGGTGGTTGATAATGGCCCATGTTCCAGAAAGTTCCTCCCCTCTGTTGAGAAAACTGAGCACCTACTATGGTCCACGCCCTGGATCCACACCCCCGACGACAGAAATGAGGGGCAGCTTCAGGGAGACTGCATCCCCTCCCCTCCAGGCTGCGACTCCTGACAGCTTTTCTACAGCCACTCCCCACCCCCTTACCTGTCCCAGGTGGCAGGATGCCACCTCAGAGGGCGGGGCTGTGGTTCAAAGACTGGGGGATGAGTGACAGGCATCCTAACGGGATGCAGCTGAGGGAGCCGCTTGCTGACAGAACAATTTGCTGGCGCCCGGAATATCCACCCGGCTCGGCGAAGCGGAAGCCCGGGCGTCCGGAGGAATTTCAGGATTTTATCATTCGCCGGGGCGTCACGTTTTCTGGGAGCTGCACACTTCCCACGGCACTTTTCCAGACCTGCAGCCTTGACACGCTACCCATAGAGGCTTCCAGAGCCCCAGGAATAACAGGCAAAAGTATTCCCTTTTTCTCCCTCCTGATCCACTGGTGTTTATGTAAATGACGGAGAAAGCAGTTTTCGGCTTATTTCCGAAGCTTATTAAGGCTTCGTGAGAAGCCTGTTATTGAAAAATCAGAAACTGCAAAGCAACTTCTTAAACAATGAATTAGCAGCTCAAGGAGCGCTTGTAAGGCCAAGAGCTGGGTAACTGGCTGCCTTGCAAATAGGAACTCCCCCGGGGGTTCAGTCATCAAACACGTGGCAACAGGCTGTCTGTTTCAACACAGTGAGTAATCAAAGGAGATGTGCAGTTAATCCAAATATAACAGAGAAGTATCGGGGGAAGGCCAGGAAGAGGAGAAACTAGAAGAAAGGTGAGGGGCGGACCAGCGCTTTCCGACCTGGAGTTCCATGTGTCCCTGGGACAACTTTGGGGGCCCAGGAGGGCTGATCCACCAGAGCCCTTGAGGCACCAACTACCCAGAGGCTTGGCTCTGCATTGACGCAAACCAGACATTGAATCCGGCACCTGCCTCTTCTGCTTGGCCAGCGAGGTAAATTTTGGGAGGGAGTGAACTTGCGTTTGCTGATTTGCTTGAGAATTCTGAGTCCCAGACTGGTTTGAGGGGCAGGGGTCAGTCAGGTGGGGATGGACTTGTTACATCTGGAGGTGCTGGTTTGGTGGTGGTTCCACGTCGTCCTTCAGGGGACGGTTCCCAGTGTACGGCCACCAGGGTGCTTCTCAGAGTGTGGTCAGCACCTCCTGGGAACTTCTCAGAAATGGCGACTCGGAGGCCCTACCCCCGCCCCGCCCCCCCCAGGCCTGTAAACGCTCAGAAACTCTGAAGAGAGGCGCAGCAGGGTGCGGATGAAGAGGCCCTTCAGGTGATGCGGATCGTTGCCGTTGCTCTAGTTTGAGAACCACTGACTAGTGTGATCACCTGGATGCCCCAGGTTCTTCTGCAGGCTTGCCTGGGAGTGAAGCCCTGGCCAGTTCCAGATCCTGGAGCAATTCTGGGCTGACCACACCCTGTCCTGGTCCCCTCACAGGGCTTTGGGGCTGTGGGGAAAGAAACTGAACATTTATTAAACACATCCTAGCCCTCAGTACCAGGCACTGGTAAATGTTTTATGTGTGATATTTTATTTAATCCTCTCTACAATTTGTGAGCTGGGTGTTGCAGATAGGATTTTATTGCTGACAAAATTGTGGCTCAGAAAAGTCAGCTCGCCAGGGTCCAGACGTTTCCGGAGCCTATGCTCTTTTCACTGAACCCTACAGCACCTCTGACCCATGTGTCATCTGCCCGCAGAACCGCCTTGGGTGCCACCTACACAAAGCTCATGCCAGCCTGGCAGGGCCGGCTCTCCCTTCCACCCTCCCCCACCCCGCCGGTTCCTTGCCTCATGTTAATTTCCCACCTGAGTACCGAGCACTTTATAAATAGCAAATCTAAAATGAATTTTCTACCAGCGATCATTAGCTCCCTTGACATCCATTTAAACATTCTCGCAAGCAGAGTGAAGTGACAAAAGGGATTGATTTTTACAGTATACTTAATAGGGGAAAGAAAGAAAGGTGTTGACAAGTCCTTTTTTTTTTTTTCTGTCCTGATATCACGAGGAATTTGAAATCAGTCAAAATGACTTTTATCTGCAAAAAAGAAGGCTAGGACTGGGGGCGAGAGGAGAGAGGGTGGAGGGTAGCAGCATCCCAGCTCAGCCCATTCCTGCACCCGTGACAGGTAAACATGCAGTTAGTTAGCTCGTGCCAACCACCAAGATGAATATGTCAGATTTAATGTTTCACAATATATAGGGTCCAAGCCGGGGAGGGCGCGGGGCCTGGTGGGGGCTGGGAGCGAGTGGGGAGAGGGAAAATCAGCCATCTTCTGCTGAAACTATTGGAAGAATAAATGTGTTGATGCAATAGCTGGAGTTGGAGAAGGCTGGCATATGAGGCACTGTAGCTGAAAATTCAACTTTGATTTCAATTTTCATATTTGTCAGCAATAATTAGATTCACGAAATGTTTTGCCACTGTTCTAAAATACTAATAAGTAGGGGCCTTTGTAGTGTGGTTAATGGAGTCTTTTTTTCCTAGTGGGCTAGAAAAATTCCATTAAGGCGAAAAGTCATACTATATTACAGCACTTCAACATCATGGACCTGGCTGCTGCAGTAACGTCATCCAAGACTGGAGCCCTCTATTTGAACCAGAGCCCTTGGCTGGGAAGGGGCTTGAGGCTTCATACGCCTCAGCTGTCCATCGTTTTCGACCTGCGCAGACCTCCGTGGGTCATGGGGGAAGCCAGCCAGCCAGCCAGCCAGCCAGCCAGCCAGAGACAAAAAGAGAAGCAAATGCAATAAGGCGTCGTCGTCGAAAGGATGAGCCTTTATAAGCATCGCCTCCTGGAGCAGGTAGAAGAGAGGACAGGAGTAGAGGGTGGGCAGGGGGGCAACTGTCCCTGGCTGGGAAGTGTGGCTCCCGCCCGGGGAGAGGAGATCCGTTCTCTGTCCATCGTCAGACTCCCTCCTTGTGGTTTAATGCTGCAGCCCCACCAGTGCAGAACCTACATACCTGTGTGTCCCGCTCCTCCCAGGCCCCATTCTGCTCAGCACAGGCTGGATTCTCTGGGCACAGGGTTTGATTAAAAGGTTCGAGGTCTAAGATTTTTGAGTGACTTCTCCCTGGGATGTCTCAACCTCTCTCTGATGTCCCAGGAAACTCCCGGCAGGAAGGATGTTTTGGGGGTAAATGTCTGCCCCTGCCTGGGCAAGAGTGTAATCCCCACATTCTCCAGAGAGTCTGACAGAGACGGAGGGTGGGGGACCGCAGCATCCTAGCCTCCGTTGCCCCCATCTCAGCACCACTCCCTTGCCATCACGCTGGGCCCACTCAGGTGGCTGGCATCTCTCTCGGACCCCTGGGCAGACTGCGGCTGCAGAGACAGCGGCCTCTTACCTGGTCTCTCGGAATCCAGTGAACTCAAGGACTCCGCTGTGATGCTCTTTAACCCTCCGCCCCCAAGTTCTGAAGAGAAGCCCCCAGCTGTCAGTCCTAAGGCCTCCACCTCCGCAGCAACAGAAGAAAGCAAGCCCGGTGGACGTGTGTGTTCTCCCCCACCGGCTGCCGCACTCCCCCTCGCGAGAAACTATGCTTTGCTCGGCCCAGGAGTGGAGTGACTTGGGGCTGACGCACCTGAGCCGTGACCGGGAGATGGGCGGAGGATTGTGTGCATGGCAGGGACCCGACCAGGACAGCAGCTCCGCCTGGATAAAGCACAGCTTGCTGGAGCCACTCATGGTGAAGGTAGGGTACATCCGTCTCGCGAATGCAGGGTCCCCCTCGCCGTCACCCTACCGGGATCCTGCTTTCCTGGGCCTTTGGCCCCGTGCGTGTCTCTCGTGAACATTGAACAGGAGCCTGGGCTCCTTCCCCAAAGCTCACACACCTTCCTCGGCCCAGGCCTCTCCCCCCTCCTCTCCGCCGCCGCCTTGCTTCTCCCCAATGGCACGTGCTAGATCTTATCCCTGGGCAGCACTTCAAGATGAAAGGAGGAAGGGGTATTACATCCACCAGTGATACACATGGCAATTGGGAGACGCTTTTGTTGTGTCATTTCCTACTTCCTTCAGACTATTAAGCAAACAAAAGCGCTTGTGGAATGAGAAATGTAAATGGCCCATGCAAGCCGATTAATCCTAGATGTACAATTCCATTAATAAGGCCGCTTTTTAATAGGCGGCTCTGGCGACAGCAGCAGCGGGCAGGCTAGGAATTGATGTGTTCTCTGTAATTGTATTGCAACTAATAGGATATGAAGAAAATGGTACCAGAGAAGCAGGTCTTTCAACACCATTTTCCAATCAGCTGAAATAATGACTTGCAGGGGAAAGCCTTGAAAAGTACCAACACGCAAAATATAACATCATCCAGGACTACCCATTATTCCAAATACTAGTTTAGGGTTCGTTATTTCTCTCCTTCTCCTGACCTCTCTCCGTCTCCCTCTCTCTTCCACCACGGTAATAACCTAAACCCAGTTCCCTGGCAGGTAGAGCTCCAGGGAGACCCGCCCATCCATGGCCCCAACTTTCCCTGACGCAGGGATGCAGGGCAGGCTGGCTGGCTGAGATTGTTGTGCCAGCAGATTTGGAGGTCACGGTGGGGAGGGAGAGAGGCAGGGTGCTGTGTAAGGGAGAAGACCCTAGAAGGGACCCAGTGCTGGCTCTTAGACTAGTTAGTTGAGTACCTTTGGACCAGCCCCTTCACCCCTCTGGGTTCCCTTCCAGCTCCAAAATGCAGGGAATCTGAGTGCGTTTTCAAAGAGCGGGCTAGGAGGAAGCTGGCCTCCCAGCGTTCCAGGGAAGAGCAGAGCCGATGACTGTGCTTAGGACCTGAATGCCCGTGGCCCGGAGGCTCCGCGGGGCCCAGGCGTCGGCATTTGACGTGGCTTCTCCACAGGGCCCCGCCATGCATCCTAGTCACGGATAAACTTGTTCATTACTCCCTGCTTCGCGCTCTCATTCGACAAATATTGACGGGGCGCCTCTGACGCGCCAGGCTCTGCTCTAGGTTCTGAACAGGCAGCGGTGAGCAAAGTGGACCAAAACCCACCCCTGTCCTCACAGCACGTGTGGAGTCTGCAAGGCTTTCGCTGAGCACTCGCCGTGGGCTGCAGCAGGCCTGGGCCTCCTTGCTGGCTGAGGCCACCCCAGGATCCCAGGACAGGAACCAGAGCTCCTGGCCTCTGCTGTCCCTGCCTTTGCTGTGGGCACAGTGGAGCCAGGGCCCCCTGCCAGCCCCTCGCTCCCCTGCCTGCCTCTCCAGGTCACCGGGTCTCTCTCCTGCCCATTTGTATGCGGACTCTGACCCTCGCTTGGTCGCAGGCTGGAGAGTAAATACAAAAAGAAAAGGCAAAGCACATTTCAGTTGAAATCCCCAAGGAAACTGATGTGATTGCTGTACAGAAATGGTGCCAATAAGGGCAGAGAGGAATATTGCTTTTATAGCTTTGGGGACATAAAACATTTAGGAAACGTGATTGACTGGCAGGGTCTAATTTATCATTTATCTCATTCCCTCTGCTCCCTGGCTGTCTTCTCCCAACACACGGGCGGACATGTACAGGCAAACTTTTTTCCCTTTTTTGCTTTCCTTTCTTCTTTTCTCTCGGAGACTTGGATTTATCATCATTCTGTTAAGCGGGAGAACTCCTGTGGCTATTTATAATTAACGCTCAGAAACCTGCCAATCCATTTAATGACACTGGCAGGTCACGGCCCCCTTATAGCTCTCCATTAATCATCATTAGAACAGCTCTGAGTTTTTACATTCTTTTTAAATGTTAATTCACCTCTGTAATGCTCCTTTTAGTTAAAACTGTAAAGAGGCAAGTGGCTGGTGCCTCGGTGCTGGCCCGCTGGGGAAAGGCGTGGAGGAGTTTGATAAAGCCTGGTTGGCTTCTTCTGTGCTTTTGTCCTCCACCCGCTATGGGGCCAAGGCAACAACCTCTGAGGGGCTGCTCACCCAGGGTCCTGACATGGTTTGGTAGCTCCTAAAGGTGACAGGGCACAAAAGTGTCCAGAGGTAACTGGGGCTGAGAACTGCCCATGTGGCTGTTGCAACACTCACAAACACACAGCACATGAGCCACTAAAAGGGGTCGCATCACAGGAAGAATCCTCTCTGTGTCACGAGAGTTCGCCACCCGCCTTACTCTTGCCACTAATGGGCTCTGAGACTTTGGGCAAAACATTTCACCTCCCTCCACATCTACAAAACGGGGCCCGTGTCTGTCCTGCCTAACAAATGAGGTTAAATCCGCAGGGAGTAAATAGAGTTGAAATTGTACTAAACTTTTAAAACTGTGGTATCCATGCAAAGCGTCAGGTCTTGCCCTTCCCCGCGTCTCCGCACATGCATCCTGCCCTCTCACCCTGGGGTCATTCATACCTGCGTATGTGCTCTCAAACCTCCATAGCCATTCCATTTATGTCTTCTTTCTCAAGCTAGAAAAGTATATTTTAAATCATCAAAATCTCCATAGCAGAAAGAATGTTAAATTGGGAAGGGCGGGAATCTAAGTTTGAGTATATCCACTCTGTTACTTATTAACTGTGCAACTCTGAGCAGCTTCACCTCTCGGAGCCTCAGGTCTCTTATCTTTGGACTTCATGTTGCCCCTTGACCTAATAAAGCCTGTGATTTTCTTGCCAACCCCAAAGGGCCGTGGCAGGGACAAACTGGTCCCTTTGACCGTCTGAGCTCTTAAATTCTCCTTGTCTTGTGAAGCAACATGGCCTAGAGTTTAGAAGTCTAACAAAAGAAAACACAGGTAGATGAGAATAGAGAGTGTGTATTTAATTCATTTTTGACTCTGAGTTCTCTTGATACCATGCACCTATGTGCGAGGCATTTGGAAGCTCAAACCATGGGCTTGACCTTATTTTCAAGGTTACCTCAAATCCAGAGGTTGAGCTGAGATGACCCCTTAGGACCTGTAGGGTACCAGGCACCTGATCCTTTTTAATGCTTCTCCATAGTAGGTCCACCTCACTTCATGCATGAGTAAACTGAGGCTCAAAGAGGTAGTGTGGTAGTTCAAGGTTCACGTAGCTTGTACATCGCAGGGTCACAGGTCAAAGAGGTAGTGTGGTAGTTCAAGGTTCACGTAGCTTGTACATTGCAGGGTCACAGGTCAAACCCAGACCTCTTGAATTTAAGTCCAGCTTTTCTTCTGGTTTTTTGATATCACTTCATCTTGCCTCCCTCTCCCCACCTTGATGAATGATGATTAGGTGATATACCTTGGATGAAATATAGACATAATCTAGCAGCTGCTCCTGTACTGGCATGCACTGTAACTAGTGACCTTTGATTTGGGCTAAAAACTTCCTTTCCTGGGTTCCTTCCTCAGTGTGCTTACATCCACATGGGCATTTACGGTGTGGAAGTGAGCTTCCGTGGGGTCTTCTACAGGGAAGCCCCCCGTGCTTAGTGTTCCCCTCTGTGTGGTCCCAAGGCCCATCCTTATAGGGACCGCCGTGCCTCCCCTCCCCTCCACAAGCATCACTGACACTCCAAGAAGACACCAGTCCCCAGGCTGGGCTTTGGCCGTCTGTTCTGCCCATCACTTGACAATGCAATAAAACCTGCTTGACAATCATGTCTGCACAAAGGGCAGAGAGGGCTGCACAGCAAAAAGCTGTGTAAAATTCCTTCCTGCAAAGGCTGCATCAAGAATTCTCAGGCCAAAAAGAGCTCTAACAGCAAGCGGGGTATTGTGTCATCTCCCTCCTTCTCATTTCACTCCTTTGCTTTATAAATGGATTTGTGTCAGTTCTTACTTGGTACAAGTTAATAATAATAAGGCCTTATGGTGGTGCAATGCTGTACACATTTGAAAAGGCTTTCACAAATCTGTCGTCTCTTGAAATCTTCATGGCTGTAGTCGGATTTTAGAACTAAAGGCCTTAGAAAACACTTACCTCAACTCTCTCAGCTGATTATTATTGATGTATTTAGTTTAGTTTAAGTAATGTATCCTCATTACATATAATTTGGACACATACAAAAATAGCTTTAAAAAGATTTAAAGTCACTCACGCACGATTACATTTAATGTATTTTCTTCCCATTTTTCCCTTATCCTCTGCCATAGTTTTTATTATATAGCTGTAATCATATCATTTATATCTCATTTTTTCTTTTAAGAATAGATCAGAGGCAATTTTCCATGTCGTTATTTAGTATTAGGGAACATAATTTTAATTGGTTTCATTACATTGTATCAAGTAGATGTACTGTACCATTACCCTATGCATGGACATTTACGTTGCTCTAATTGGGGGCTGTTATAAATAATGTTCCAGCGAACATCTCCATGAATATAGCCTTATTCCAGTCTTAGGATTGTTTCCTTAGACCAGATCACTAGAAATCCCACTGCCACCAATTCTCTTAATACCCTCAGGGAAACTGAGGCAGAGAGAGATGAAGTGAGTCCAGGTCCCACGGACTGTCAGAAGAGCAGCGCTTAGGCCGCAAGTCAGGTCTTTTGCCTCCTGGTTTCACATTTTTTCCATTCAATGGCAGTCTTTAGAATTTCTAAATAAAAGGGCTTGAAAATGTCTTGGGTGTCCACAGAAAAATAATTTAATTTTTAATATAAAATAAAATATTGTGGTTGAGAAAAAACACAATAAGAGCTACCATGAATTCCGAAGCGCTTGTGAACAATGTATATGGAATCAAATGCAGCAGCATCCCTGTGTACTTGGAAATACCACAAGCTGTATATGCTGAGAAATATCTGTTCCATCTGCTGACAGTGCTTGATGTACGTGTGGATTCTGAATCCCTCTTAAACTCTTGTTGCCTCTTCACATCCCACCCCCAGCTAGGTCCGTTGTTCTTTAAAAAGAAGGCAACCGTCCTGAGTCTTCTGCCAGGATATCCGTTCCAAGCTAGAACCCATGGGAACCACAGTTACCTCCCTCTGGACCTGTCCTGCCCTCTTTAATTCAGGGGTAGCTGAGTGGTAAAAGAGAGACAGAGTGGCTATTCTGAATACTGAGAGTTGGAACAGACCTGCAATAAGTTTTAGGTAAAGATTTCAAGGCTTTGCAACGGGAAAGAATAGTCTCCAATAATAACAATGGTTTAAGTGTACTGACTGCCTACTAGGTACTGGGTATGATCCTAATTGCCATGTATGCATTATTTTCGTTAGTTTTCACGGTGTTTCTGTGAAGAGGGTGCTACATTCGTCATGATTTTTCCAGATGAGAAAACTGAAGTGGACAGTAGTTCGGTGCACACAGAAACTAGACATAGGGTGGGGCTTAAAGCCTAGGAAGCGTGGCTGTCAGTCCCCTCCTCTTACCTGTGCAAACACAGCCTCCTTCACCCCGTGACTCCGCAACACTGAGAAGTGTGATGAGGCAGGTCGTGGTCCTTGTGTGGTCAGCTCACTCAGAAGCCAGTGATGGGGTGAGGGAGAGTGTGACTCTTGGGACCGGCCCTGTTCTTTTTTTTTTTTCTTTTTATTTCAAGATACTTTTTTTTTTAAACAGGTCTCAACGCTAAGCTTCTTGCCCATTCTGCCGCTGTACAAGCTACAAACACTTGCTCAGCAGTTGAGGGGCACTTTTTAGTAGCATGTTTGGAAAGTGAATAAAAATCCGTATAAAACAAATATTCCAATAGTTTCCATAGGAACAGAGATAACTGTGACCCCATCGCCTAGTCTTCCACGTTGCTGCATCTGTGCCAGCGGTACTCACATAGACATCTCAAAACTAGCAGTAATTAAGTGGTCCCCCCACCAAACCCTTAATTCAAGCTAAGCTTGCAGTTAACACCTACAAGAATGGCATCTACACATTAACATGAGCTGCTCACAGGCTGCTGGGTGATCTTTGTTCCCCTCTTCCAAGCACAGGACACAGGCACAGTGCCAACACCGTGCTCCCCTACTCTGGGTGGGAAGTCGTGGTTCTGGATTTGTTGCATCAGTTGCCATGTTGACCCTGACATCACTTAGTAGATCTGACCTTCCTCTTTACCGGCTGGCTCTCCAGAATCACAGAGACAACACTTCCTCCTGCGTAGACGTGGGTGGGTGGGTGTCCAGGCAGCAACCTCTTTTGACCTGAGCTCTGTGCCCTGCATGATTCGGAAGGTCATAATTGATGATCATGATTACAGCATTCGCGTGGACCACGAAAAATTTTCAACATTTAACCATTTTGATGTCCACTAACGTCATTTTCATAAGGCTTATCTTATTATATGTCTGGGCCTCATTGCCTTAGCACAGCTCAGCATTGGTTGGTGGCATATTGCAGTGAAGGGGGGACGGTGGGCATATGGCTGCTGTACCCACCCCCAGCCAGCATAGGGAAGCTGCAAAGGGACCCCGCACAACCTAGGGTCTTGCAGGATGAGGAAGCTGTGGATAGATGATTAGAATGTCATGTGTCCCTTCTCTCCAGTCTGTCTTCACTGAGCAGCTGCAACTCAGGTTCTGCTCTTAGTAGCTTTCATGAGGACTCGTGTTGGAGTTCTGACCTCCTTTTGCTGAGGACCGTACTCCTTTTCTGAGATGTAAGGCACCAGAGGAGCACCCTCCAGAAGCATGATCTTTATCTCTGGACAGCACCTTGTTCTAAATTCCTGCAGTGCTGAGCAAAGCACGGGGTTTAGAACTAGAGAGACCTTGGTTTGAGTCCTGATTCTGCCACCTGTTATGTGGCCTTGAGCAGTTTGTCTCTTCTCTCTTAGCTTGGGTTTTATCAACTACAGGCGATACCAATGATTAAGTTCTGGAATGTGTGTAAAATTGTCCATGCTTCATGGCCTTGGGGCACATTTTGCTCCCCTTTCTTTCTGAATATGGTGAACTGGGAGGATGCCAGGGAAGGAAGTCTGAGGTTATCTTTTCACAGAGAAACTATGTGCTGAACCGGAAGTTGGCCCCAAAGTTCCAACAAGCACAGGTATGTTTGTGTGGACAGTGGACCACAGCATTCAAAATGTCACGTTTTAGAAAATCTAGGACATGTGTTCCTTATTATTTAATCTCTCTCCCTTGAGCTTGGAGTAAAACCAGTTTTCTGCCTCCTCACTCTGGGCCTAACCTTCTAAGTTTCTGGAGTCTGATACTCAGCCTCCTTAATAAACAGCCCCCTCGCCGCCCTGGAGATAGGAAAACATAGAAAGAGTGAGGCATATATAGAGACAAACAGAAACTTAGAGAAAAAGACAGTGGAAGTGGCATGGAGAGAGAAGACAGTAGATAGATAGATAGGTAGATAGATAGATAGATAGATAGATAGATATTAAAACCCTTAAAATCCCAAAGTCAATGATATTTGGTGATCAGAAAAACCTTTAATTAAAAACAAAATCCTATAGGCCTTATAAAGCATCCCCACTAAACTCCCAGGGCACCTAGATTTACCTGTTCCCATGGAAGGTCCACATCCCATCAAGATCTGTAGCATTTAAGCGTGCTTGCCACACTCTTGCTCAGGGGAGACTGCTCGGATGTCTCTTTCAGTTGTTTCCTTTGGTTAAAAGATGGGTTTTAAAAACAAGTAGGCAAGGCTTCAAATCCCCGATGAGTCCTGTGCTGGCTGTAAGTTATTTGACCTCGTTAAGTCAGCCCATAATACTTTAGTCTTAGTGTTGTCATAAAGATAAATGAAGTGATATATGGCTGTGCTTGATATGTAGCGTGTATTCAGTCCATAGAGACACTTTATTTTAATTTCTGATGTTTAGATGTGTCTGTAGCGGCTACTTCTTTCTCCACCTTCCATTGTGTGTCCTTCATGCTCACCAGTGTCCCCCTTCTTTCTGAGGACATTGGGTATTTGGACGAGATGTTCTAATTGGAGCAATTAGAAATGGTAAACTGAAAGAATTCCCTTCAGACATATTTTATCATGAAAATCTCCTTCCTTACCCCATAATTATCTCATCATCATGGGAGTCAGATCACTGGACTTATTTTTTTTAATTTAAACTAAGAGTTTCGGCAAGAGAGAAACTAAACCATGAGTGCTGTCTGCTGGGTGGCCTCTTAGTTTCAGATGGAGGTAAGAGATGCTTAGCTGTGCCTCGCTCAGCCATCAGGGTCTTGGCAGAAGTCACCTTGCTGCTGTGGGGTGGCACGCCCTGTGAGCCGAGACTCATTCTGAGGTGGTTCCTGGATGTGGCATCATCTTAGGGAAGAGAGCTGGCAGGGACTGGGCAGGGTCTCCACTGGTTTGTACGGGTGGGAGCATTTGGCCTCAGTGAGCCCTCACCAGAGTCTATTTCAAAAATAATGTTATAGATGTAACACCATGAAAATTGTGTCATATCTTAAATACAAGGATAAAATAGTAGATCCACATTTAGCAATTATTGGGACCTCTGTCACACTGCTCAGCCCCATACACAGAGCACCTCTAGGATTCCAAGTCTTGTACTGTATTCAGAGAGAATGGTCATTGGGGACCATTTCTTCTCTCCCCTAGAGGGGTTAACTAGGTCAGAGAGGAAATAGCACCAACTGTCAGAGGATCCTGCTTGCCCAGTGGCCAAATGGAGTTTGGCAGATGACGCCCCTTGGGAAAGCTTCAAGAAATGAAAACTAAGGGGAAAAACGTGTTACATGAATACCCACGTCATACTGAGGGAAGTAAGTCAGACAGAGAAAGATATATTGTATAACATCCCTTACATGCAGAATCTAAAAAGAAATGATGCAAATGAACTTATTTACAAAACAGAAACAGACTAGAAGACTTAGAGAATGAACTTAAGGGGGAAGTTCCTTCCCCTCTCCCCTTCCCTGGGGGAAGGGTGGGGGGGAAGGGATAGTTAGGGAGCTTGGGACTGACATGTACACACTGTTATATTCAAAATGGATAACCAACAAGGACCTACTGTATAGCACAGGGAACTCTGCTCAATATTATGTAACAGCCTAAGTGGGAAAGGAATTTGAAAAAGAATAGATACATATATCTATTCAGTATAACTGAATCACTTTGCTGTACACCTGAAACTAACATTGGCAATCAACTCTACTCAAGTATAAAATAAAAAGTTAGAAAAATGAATACCTATAGAAGATGGGCCCCAATAATGGGAGTCGTAGGAAAGAAGCACATGCCAATAAACCGTAGAGTCGGTGTAGATTCAAGTGCATGCCTATGCGGGATGGAAAGATACTTGGAAACAACCTAGAACTGAACATAAGCCTACAAGACAATACTAGTACCTGGAAAGTAATTCTTAAAACAAAGCATATATTAGAACCCTTATTGAACTATTTTTTTAATAAATTTATTTATTTATTTTAATTTTTGGCTGCATTGGGTCTTCGTTGCTGCGCTCAGGCTTTCTCTAGTTGTGGTGAGCGGGGGCTACTCTTCATTGCAGTGCACAGGCCTCTCATTGCGGTGGCTTCTCTTGTTGTGGAGCTCGGGCTCTAGGCGCGTGGGCTTCAGTAGTTGTGGCACACAGGCTTAGTTGCTCTGTGGCATGTGGGATCTTCTGGGACCAGGGCTTGAACACTTGTCCCCTGCATTGGCAGGCAG
Source organism: Lipotes vexillifer (assembly GCF_000442215.2). NCBI lineage: Eukaryota > Metazoa > Chordata > Mammalia > Artiodactyla > Lipotidae > Lipotes > Lipotes vexillifer. The sequence goes on along the minus strand of NW_006784184.1, from coordinate 430,644 downwards.
ATGGCAGATTCTTAACCACTGTGCCACCAGGGAAGTCCCCCTTATTGAACATTTATGGTATCTGCTAGTATCCCAGAGTGTTCTATGGAAATGATCAAAAGGTCATATCATAGGGCCTATGAGGACCATCGTGAGGAAATAGGATCTACAGCAGGATAAAGAAATTTAAGGGATGACTTAATACAAGCTCCCAATTAAAACAAAGGGCACTCCATGTGGGTGACAAGCAGCTGCTTTTCATTAGGCTTTGGAGACTCGAGAAGGTGACACCTGATTTAACTGCAGCGGGGAAAGCTTAGACTGCGTGCAAAGAAGGACCAACTCATCCGTTTACACTTCTCCCAGATCTGGAGGTCTTTAGGCCTCCTGGACGGTGGTCGTGCTCCGAGAAGAGACACTGCTTTCACTCCCCTCAGATGGGCTCACTCCTTCTTTCGGGAAGGTGTCTCTGTCTCTGCCATGTAGAATACTGAGACCCTCCATTGCTCACCAAAGGTAACCCCTTGTCTCAAAGGTTACAACAGCACGTTACCAAAACTACGGACCCCACAATTTTTTGCCCCTCTCCTCTTTCCACTTTGCTCCTTATTTACCATGAATGCTTTGGGGCTATAATCCCTCCTTTGCAAACTCCCTCAACCCCCTCGTTCTTGTTCCTTCTGTTGTATTTTCCTGGCAAAACCGCAAGCCTGGTTGAAAACAGCTATCCACATCTTCTGATCCTGGACTTGGGAAGCCAGACCTTGCTGGAACAACAGAAAAAATAAAATGTGATGTCATTTTAAATCTCAGTGGGTACTTACTACTGACTGGGAATCCTACTGTGCATTCCTGGGAGGTTTGCTTTCCTTTCCTCTGAGACAGCAAATGTGTACTTTCTCCCCTCTACTCAAAGCTGGAGCTGACTCATCTTCCAGATACCAAATCTTCCTCTCTACCTGCCTCTCATTTCCAGACCCATCCTTCCCTCCTGTTATAATAGAAAAAAAAATCCCTTTCAGAATTTATGCTCTGGGGCCTCTCCCCTCCTCCCTAAGGATTGCAAGCTTGCAATTCTGTCTACTTTCCATACACACATCATGACTTCTTTCCTCTTCACTGGACCATTTCCACCTGCACTCCCATCTTTAAAACAACAACTGTCCCATCAACAACTTCTCCTGAGCTCACATCCTCCTTCAGGTACGGACATACTTTGCTCCTCCCCCTCCCAGTAAAGCTTCTCAAAAAGAACGAGATCTCTATGTATCGTCTTCACTTTTTCGCCTTGCTCTTTCTTCCACTTTTCTGTCTGGTGTGGGTCCACACCACTTCACTCCACCTGTCCTCAGCAAGGACATCAACAGCATTTATACTTCCAGTTACAGCGGTCAGCTCCCAGCCTTTGATCTGCCTCTCAGAGGCACTTAACATAGTGGACCCTTTCTTCGTTTTTGAAAATGTTCCTCTTGGCTTCCTTGGTATCACAACTCTCTTGGTTTTCTTCCCACATCACTGAGCACTCCTTTTCTGTGTCTTTTTCTGATTTCTTCTCCTCTGCCTCATATCTGTGTGCAGGTTTGCCAAGGGCTTGGTCCTCAGGCATCTTCTCTCTCCACTTTTCTAGGACAGCTCATCCAACACCATGGTTTCCAACACCTCTCTATACAGTTGACCGCCATATATGTATCTCTGGCCCAGACTCTGCCCGTGAACTCTAGATATGTAAAGACGTCTCAAACTTAATATATCATTTCATTCATTCATTCATTCATATTTTCTCACCTTATCAAAATCTCTGAAATTGGAATGGCTCCTACAATCAATGACATCCTCTCTGTTTGCCGAGTGGAGAGGTTTAGCTGCCATTGCCTGCACGAGCGCAAACTTGGCCACGATTTCTTTACTTCCTTGAGTGATGTGCATTGTCAGTATGACATGCATTCGCTTTATTGCCTCTTAAAATTCTTCAAAAACTGATATTTTCAATCACATATTGATTTAACATTGAGAAGAAAATCATGTATTCAGAAATTCAGAGAGACAGAAGAGCAGGGTGTAAATTTGATAATAGCCAAGTCCTATTTGTCTTTGGAAGAATGACCACAACAATCAAAGGCTTTATAGAATCTAAGATAGAAAGGATGCCCACAGTTGACAGTTTTGTTGTTGAGATACATACAAACTTCAACGTAAGGCAGAGGGAATTGCTAAGTCCTTTGCAGTAGAAAAAGACTTCAGATCTATAGAGCTTGATATGACCAGTTGAAAGTGTTTGGCTTTTCATATCTTATTAGTACTTAAGGGAATTGTGTGTCTTAGAAGACATTGCACCTGCCATTTGATGCATCCAAAATGGAATTCATTATCCTACCATCTTGCACCCCATGGAGAGGTGGCTCTTCCCTCAGTTTTTCTAACTCACTGACCGGCACCCTTCTTAACATGTTCCTTAAACACAACACCTAAGAATTATCCTTGTTCTTCCCTTTTGTTCACCCCTAACATCAAACCTATCTGCTTTTCTTGTTATTTTTGCCTGTAAAATAAATCTCCCATCCATTTCCATTCCCTTCACCCAAATGCCTTCATCCAGGGGGTCATGGCATCTTGCCTGGACCATTGCAAGTAGTCAATTCTGCTGCTTTCACACTGCCCATCCATCCTGTACCTCATGAGCCTGACAATCCATTCTCTAGCCTAAATAATGCTTTCTAGCATAAATTGGACTTTATCACTCCCTGTTTATGCTAAGAATAAGATCACATTCCTCCCTGCAGCCCCCAGACTCTGAAGTCGTGGACCTTGCCTGCCTCTAAGAGGTCCTCATATATCACCACCTTCCCCAGTGACTTTGCTTCAGGATCTCGGCCCATCCTCTGTCCTCTGTTTCTCACACTTGTCTTTACTCCAGGACCTTTCCATTTGCTAGGATTTCTGCCTGGAGCTTTCCCCCTCCAGACCTTCCTGGGCAGGGCTGCTTTCTGTAATTCAGTCTCCGAGAGGCCGTTCTCACTGAACCTGTGTAAATATGCCCCATCCTTCTCTAGCCATCATTCAGTACAACTTCTCACAGGGCCCCTACTAATTTCTGAGGCTAGCTTGTTAATTTGTTTACTTGTGTATCGTTTATTTCTTCCAACCAATATGTTAGTTCAAGAGAGAAGGGGATCATCGTCTCCTTTATTATTGTATCTTGAAGACTTCAGGTGGAGTTTGGTGACTAGGTGATGATTGATCAATAATGTTAGAATTCATGAAGGAACAGATAGTCCAGCTTTTCTTCTAGGAAGTAATGTCTCCGAATGGAAGAGTGATAACTTTCCTCAAAAACATAAAACGTAACACCCTTGCAGAAACTGAGAAATTTGTTAAACCTCACTTACCCTCTGTTTACTTATTTGTAGAGTGGTCATACAGAAATTCTTATCTCGCTGGGCTGTTTCTAGAGTGCAGTGGAACAATTTATGCAAACAAATATTTTGCCAAATGGGAAACCTTATCATGTTACTCTGAGAATGGGATGAAAGCTCTTGTCCCCCACCCAGGGCGCTGGCCTGTAGTCTAAGAAAATGCACAGATGTGCGTTGAACTCTACACCTAATACTTGCAAAGACCGCAGGTAAAGACACCTTTCCCCACACAAACACGAATTGTTACCTTGGTCCACACTGAGTCAGTTTTCAGGTTGATTACAATGATTTGGAAAGTTAAGGTGCTTACTCTTTACAGTTAATGAGCCAGGACACTGTTTTATGTTGTAAATATCGAAGGCCCATTCTGTTGCTAGTTCCATGCACTGGTTCACTTCTGAGAGGCTGCCTCCACTTTCTGTTTCTATCAGTAGCCTATGTGTATACGCCAATTAAAAGACAGAAGTTATCAGAATGTTTCTAGCGAATAGTTACAAGACTGGGTTTAAACAAACAAACAAAACAAAACAGAAAAAACAAAGGCCCCCAGGAGAAGTCCTTAGTGGCTCGGTGTGTCTGTCATGGGATTCAGTGTGTTTTCATCCCCAATAGATCTGTTAATGTAGTCAGAAAAGAGCATCACAAAAGGAAGCCCGGCACTCTACGCTGTCAGTACTTACACAAGGGCTGCATTCGATGGCCTGGAGGCAGTACCGTGGCACAATTGTGGGATTATTTTATAGCAGCTCCCAGTCTGCACACCAGAGAGCCCAGTGGCCAAGGACAGAAAGGGAGCATGCAAAAATGATGTGGGAAGCCTGTGCCAGGTGCAGAGAGGGCAGAGAGCATGCAGGGAGGAGCCCTGGGGGGAAGAGCAGTCCATGGACGTGGAAGCTACCAAGGTGAAGCTCGACACCCTCTCTGCTCTGGGCTCAGGATTTGTCACACTCGCTGCCTTAACTCAAAGACTCTGAGACGGTCCCTGGTTGATTGGATGTTGAGAGGCAGGAGCCACATGGTCAGAAACCTTCCTGGGATCACACTCAGGGGCTCTCTGGCCTCACGGCCCCATCATCTGGCTCCTGGGCAGGAGAGAAGGTGATGCAGATGAGGTTGGGACCCTCCCCTTTCTCCGAGCAAATATGTCAATAGCATTTGGGTTAATGAACTGTGCCTTTCAGTAAATGGTTCTTATCTCACCACAGTGGTGCTAAATTGTCAGGATTTTAAATTAACTTAATAGTTTCACGGATGGTACTTATTCACTGGTTACCCGGAAAGTGAATACGGCCCCCAGCCTGGGTTTCTTATTGAATTATGCAACAGTTAGTTATTTCATTTGGGTTTCAGGTGAAATGTTTAGGATTAATGTGCAATGCCTCAACGCCCCCCTTCATGGGCATTTCTAGGCCTATCCTGAACTAAAAGCCCACCATTCATCATTGGGCCACTCTGTGTTCTCCAGGCTTCTAGGCCAGGTATGGCCAACAGCCTCTTGGAAACACCCTCCCTGCTGAGAGGGACACCAAATGCCCATCTTGTCTTCCTTCTGTTCATATGTACAAATATTTACTGAGAGGGGCAAACCCCTACCCTGCCTGTAGGAAGCTTATCATCTATGTATTAGAAAGCTATAAATATATAAGAGAGGGATTTATGAAATTCCAGAACTTCTGAAGAAGAAATTAATTCTGTCCTGGGGAGAGGAAGAATTGGGGTAAAACTTCACAAAGGTAACATTTCAGCAGAGCCTTGAAAAAATACATAATATTTATATGCGTGGAGCTGTGAAGAGCAATCCAGGTAGATTTTTAATCCTGTGCTTGTCTACCTTACAGTGATCAGCTTGTAGGCCAAAAGAATTGCCACTTTTATTTTTTTATTTATTTATTTTAACATCTTTATTGGAGTATAATTGCGTTACAGTGGTGTATTAGTTTCTGCTTTATAACAAAGTGAATCAGCTATACGTATACATATATCCCCATATCTCCTCCCTCTTGCATCTCCCTCCCTCCCTCCCTCCCTCCCTATCCCACCCCTCCAGGTGGTCACAAAGCACCGAGCTGATCTCCCTGTGCTATGCGGCTGCTTCCCACTAGCTAGCTATTTTACATTTGGTAATATATATAAGTCCATGCCACTCTCTCACTTCGTCCCAGCTTTCCTTTCCCCCTCCCCGTGTCCTCAGGTCCATTCTCTACGTCTGCGTCTTTAGAATTGCCACTTTTAAAAGAGCAATTACTGTGAGACTGAAGTTCTTTGCCAGAACCTTATGAAATATAAAGTAGCATCGTTTCCATTTTACAGATGAGAAAATAGGCTCAGAGAGGGTAAATACTTTGCCCAAAGCCACACAGCCTTAGGCACACAAAGATTTTAACCAAAGCCCAAGTGGCCTGGTAGCACTGTTTTGGAAGCAATTCCTCTATACAGGAATTTACTCCAGCGGGCTCATCCTCACCACAAAGCAGATTCATCCATCAATGCATCAAAAATTGCATTTGGAGAAAAAGAAATGACTTCACATACAATGAACAGATGGTAATTCTGTGCAAAGCACGGTGCCTGGCAGGTCCTGAGGCAGATACCCAGGCAAGGATGGCAGAATCTGTACCCTCCGAGGAGGTCAGGACAGGCAGAGGAGGCTCGCCATCTCTATAGACCGGAGACATGTGATCCTGGATCCTGGACCAAAATCACCCGTGTTGGTGGCGAGCAAATAAGGGAAGGTGACGGCCAAATGCTAACTGCAGAGCGGAAGGTACAAAGACTGGGCAGTATTAGCATCAAAGGCCGTCTGAGAAGCAGGAGGATGAAGGGGGCTTATAGGGACGCTGAGACGGGCACTCCCCCATCTGAACTTGGAGCCCTCCATTGAGCCCTGGTTCAAGCCCCCACAAGGCCATGTCCATGGCCCCCAGGTGGGTACAGCAAGCTGAGCTGGGCAGACACAGCCAGGGAGGGCGGGGTTCCTTCTACAGACAGGGTGTGCGTTCCCCAGCAGCCACCAGTCCTGCCCAGCTGGGAACTTCAGGTGTCTCTGCTGGGGGCAAGGACTCTGCTGTGACTGCGGAGAAGCAGAAAACAAACCCGGCCCTTTCAGCTCCTTGGCAGGTCCCTGGGAGAGGCACAAGGGGGCCTGCTGAGTGGAGTGACCTTGAGACAGTCAGGCGGGCGTGTGAAGTGTTGCAGCAGTGCTGGGGCAGGGGCAGCAGCCCAGCCATCAAGGAAAGACTGTGTATAAAGGATCCCTTCTCCCTTTCTTCTGGCGCAGACACAGGCCCCAACTTCATTCTGCATTCATAAAGCTTCCCTTGGAAGCGCCTTTAAGTACTGCTGAGGGCGGCTTGAAGAAGCATGTTGGAGGGTCAAACACACATCTCCTTGGGCTTTCTTTCATCTGCCTCAAAACCAAAAATCTCTCCTTTTTTAATCGCCGCCTCCTGTAAAAAGGGCTAATCTTTTGTTCGCAACAGTCTCCAGTGGCCCAGAATCTCAGCAATTAATACAGGAGAGAAGGGAGAGGAGGCAGGGGCTCCAGCCCATGGGAAGAGGGAAGCAGGTCAGAAGGGGAGGCTGCAGGATGTGGCGGGCACTGGCCAGGGGTCCCAGGAGGGCAGAAGCCTGCGAGGTGCTGCCTGAGCAGGCCTGGCCTCAGAGAAGGGTGCTTTTCGGGTGCAAATCTGCTCCTGTGGCCGACCAGTCAATCCAAACTAGCGCCTTGGAGAAGGGGCCCGGAATGAGAAAGGATTTCACCTGACTGCGTACTTGGACGCCCCACTTCTTCCTCCTGGGACCCTTTCTCTGATCCCCTGTAGCGGCCTCTTTTTTGTAATTACTTTGTCTTTAATCAAGGCACTCACCCTTCATCTCGGTCATAAACAGATTAATTATTTTCCTGATCTCTGATTATGGTTTGTTGCTTTAGAATTACATTTCTAAAACAATATATGCTACTACCCGGCTTAAAAGCCTTCAGTGGCACCTGGTTTCTCTTACGGTAAAACTCTGAACACTACAGCATGGTTTAAGGTCCTTGTGCCCTGAGTTTTATAAATTCCCATCCTCCTGTGCCGCCAGACCCCTCCCCGGACACCCTGCACTTCTGCCCACTTGGACATGATCTGATGGGACTTTGTCCCGGGAGTTACCCCACCCTTGAGCCTTCCTTTCTTTCCCCACCTGGCAAATGCCGTCTTGTCCTTTAAAACTCTGCTCAGAATCACTTCCTCTGTGAAGCCTTCATGAGCTCTTCAGGGGGTTTTAATCATTTTCTCTGTGATGCTTGCAGGGCAGTCCATGTGCTCCGCTAATAATGTGCTTATTGAGTTATCTCTTAATGATTTGTTTATGGGGACATTTTTTTTTTACCTCCATGAGATTTTCAAAAGCGTGGAGTGTGCCTTATCCTTCTTTCTAGCACAATGCCTGCGACCTAGCTGACACTGAACACATGTCTGAGCTAAAGATTGCCAAGTATTCAAGGATATAATATAATAACCTACCCCTCTGACGTTCAAACGTAGGGAAGGAAAGAGGAAGAAAGGTTTCTGGGTTCCAGTGATTTTGTTTCATCAGGCGAGCCTAAGGGGCTAGAGGGAAAGGCCTACTGGAGGATAGAGGTGGGGCTGTGTGTGTGTTGGTGTGTTTGTGTGTGTTTGTGGTGGGAGCTGATGAAGCCAATTACCAGGGAGGAGACTGCAGTTAGCAACTACCGGGGTTCCTGAAATCAAGAGCAAGGGATGTTCTGCTCCCAGACTTGGAGGGAAGACCCACAGTGACCCCAAATCTTAGTTGCAGGGGAGATACCTCTCTGCCCACCATACCAGATTTGCAGAGCGCAGAGAGCATGTTGGGCGAATCAGAGCACATGGCTGCCACTTTTTTATTCTTTTCCCCCAATTATGTTTGGAACAGAGCCCTGAGGACAGTTTTATGCAGCAAAGGGAACCAAACCATAAGCAGCATTTGTCGCACTTCTGTGAAGGAAGCTGTTGCAAATCCCCCCGCACAGCTAGATCTGAAATCGTGCCTCCTCTCTGTTCTTGGGCCCGGGGACCCCTGGACCCAGAGCTCCCGTGTGCCCTGCCCCTCCGCCTGGGGAGTGAAAGCTGGGCGCCAGTTCAGAGAGTCATTCAGTGTCCCTGCAGATGTAAGTGCACGTTGCCCTTCAGTGTATTGACCCTAAGAGTTATGTCTTTACCTCCTCCTTCCCTGTACCATGTTAGCCTGAGAAGTCCTGCCAAAGGGATGTGAGAGCCAAGGAAGTTTTGATCTCATGAACCTGTGGATTCTAATCATGGATAATGATGGACTCAGCGTCTGGGACCTAGGGAAGCTGTCAGGGAGGACCAGCCCCGGGGGCAACATGGGTCACCTTCTGGGTGTTTTAGTGTGGTCGAAATGATGCCTTGTGGAAGGCAGGGGGGGCAGGGAGGAAGGAAGGAAGAAGGGAGGGAGGGAGGGAGGGAAGGAGAAAGAAGGGAGGAAAAAAGAAAGGAAGAAAAGAAAGAAAAAGAATAAGCTCGTGAGTGGTATGGGGAAGAAAAGCAAATAGACCATGTAGTTTGGTTTTCTGTGCATTTTCAACCCAAAGCAAACATTTATGAATGGAATATTCACCTCTATAATCTTTGGCCCTTCAACTTTCGGATAGCAATCTGGAATATTAAGACAAAACCGCCCTCCGCTCCCCACTGCATCAAGTTACTCATTTCGATACTTAGCAGAAGACTTTTATTAATTCCCAAGTAATTGATAGTAATGAATTTGTTCTCTGACTGCTGTGGTTTATTGATGACACTTGTGTCTGATCTGCTGTCTGTGCTTATCAGTATAGGATACATGCTTGGGTTTGTTTTTGTTTTTGTTTTTGTTTTGCGGTACGCGGGCCTCTCACTGCTGTGGCCTCTCCCGTTGCGGAGCACAGGCTCCGGACGCGCAGGCTCAGCGGCCATGGCTCACGGGCCCAGCCGCTCCGCGGCATGTGGGATCCTCCCGGACCGGGGCACGAACCCGCGTCCCCTGCATCGGCAGGCGCACTCTCAACCACTGCGCCACCAGGGAAGCCCATGCTTGGCTTTTTGAGTTAATAAAATCTACAGAGTGGTTTCAAAAAAGAATATGTACTCAGATGTAGTTCTTGGCAAAAGCAGCTACCTCTTTATGGGGAGTGTGTGTGTATGTTTCTGAATCATCACTAATTACAAGAAAGGGAAAATGTCTGCTTGCTTTAAACTGGTTTGTTTAGATGGAAAACAACTAGGACAGAACCATTTGGTGCTGAGATGGCTTTAGATTCTGAGTGGAGCTGAGCCTTTGCCAGTTACAGGGTTCTCAGGCCACAGAGTATTTCAGGTATAACAAGACCTCATGCTGGATTGGGGTGAAAATGAGACAGAATCCTGCTTGGCTTTGTGAGGTCACCACGAGTCTTTTCTCCCCTCCGGACCCCACCTCCTCCGTGTGCCTATTGAATTACATGACGGCATATTCTCCAAGGGAAAGGGTGAGGGCACCAGGGTTGGAATTGAGGCAACCACCTTGGAAAAGCCACTGCCGGCAAATAATATTGTTACGAATGTTAGAGAAGTAATTAAAATGAACTCATCATTTCCCAAAATATTTATGTATTGAAAGTAATTCCGACTGATTGCCTTTAAGTAGCATTTTCTTCCGTTTCCGTGATAACCAGTGGACGTGTGTTTCCCTTTGCGTTCAGGATCCAGTCCCAAGTGTGTGCCCTCCTCGTGGGTGGAGATGAGGAGGGGACCTAACCCAGTGACACAGCCCGACTTCCAACCCTGACATTGCCCGAGCCATCCCACCCTCCCTCCCGGAGCTTCTGGAAGAGTCCGGCCCCTGCGGGGACACTTGCTGTTCTCTCCCCGAGGGAGGGGCCCTGGTCAGTTCTCTGCTGCCTCCTCCCTGCCACAGCCCGAAAGACACAGTGGCCAGAATCAACTAAGGCAGACACACCAACAGCTGGGTTGCCACACCCAAGGATTTTTTTAAAAGTAAGAGTGTTTGGGGCAGTCTTGCCTTTTGAAGCTGCCTGTACGTACGTTGTTCCTGTAGGAGAGGCAGAGGCTCCTGAGGTCACGAGGAGGCGGCCTCCTGTGCCCAGACGGTGGAAGCGAACCCGGGACAAACCCCAGTCAGGCAGGTGAAGGACTCAATTCCTAGGCCTGGTTTGGCCCTAATCGGCTACGTGACTTTGGGCCACAGCCCCAAACGCTTTGAATCTTGGTTTCATCCACCTTCTGTGCAAAGAGATAGATCTTCAAGATTCCTTCCTCTATGACATTCTTGAATTCTGGAGAAAACTCCATATGCAGAGAAAGAAAAGACCAGGAGTTTCTGGTTAAAGGTGGGATAACATGAAAAATAGATAAACTCAGGAGACTAATTGTACAGGGTGTCCCTTCCCAAATGCTGCAAGGTGAAGTGAGCAGAAGGGCCCGGGGTGTGGCCATCCCGGGGTCAGGGCTGCTGTCCAGGGCCGAGCAGGTAGCCTGTTGGCTACCCTGGCCTCCCGCTGCCTGGGTGCAGCTGCCCCCCTGCTGAGGCCCTGGATCGCTGAGCCCAGGGAGGAGATTGGTGCTCAAGGTCAGACCAGACTGTGTCCTGTGACAGAGATGCTGCAGCAGAGCAGGGCAGCAGCCAAGACTCCCACTTCACTGGGGGGTGTTGAAGAGTGGGCAGGGTCCTTAGGAGGAGGGTAGAGTAAGGTCAGCACTCTGAGATCATTTGGACGCGTGCATACTTGTCTCCCGTGCCCAACCCTGGCCTTTTGCCCAGAGTCCATGATTTTTGCAGGTGATGGATGGACGTGCGCACTGGGTTCGCCGTTCCTTCTTTAACTTTGTCAAAATCTGCATGTCTGTTCCTCCAGTGAGAGTGCCTTGCTTTACCCATTGGTGTATGCCATCTCCCTAATTTCTTGCAGCCTGTTTCTAACCCTTCACAGGCTTGCGTGTTATTCCTTCAATCTCCAGACAGGATTCTTTGTACAATGCAGCTGCCCAGGCCTCTGGAAAGCAGTTATGCATTCCCGAAACCCAGACAATTCCAGTCTGCCCGTCCTGCCCCTTGACACCTAGTGAGAACAGTCATGATGACTTTGGGGGGCCTCAGGTGTAAGCCCAGATCTGATCCTTCCCTGAGAGACTGATAGGACCATTTATTGAATGACCATTTAGTGACTCCAAGGGCAGGCCATCTGGGAAAATAATAGGGGCTGGAATTGGAATGGAGTTGAGCTATAATCATAGACTCTTAGAAAGGATCCTAGGTGATTTTCTAAGTCAGTGGGTTGCAGACTTTTTTACACTGGTGGCATCATTATAACAACAGAATCTCTAGCAGGCCCCCATGTACAAAGCAGGTACCTGGCCCTGCTGGTGGCAGCAGGTGGAGCCTGGAGCCAGAGCTGCTTGGTCCTCAGGGACGCTTTGCCCTGGCCTTGTGAGCACGTGCTATTGATCTAAGCTAATAACCTCTGCTACAGATGAGGTCATTAAGGACATTACTTCAGTAAATTATTTATTCCCATGTCTCTTGATTTTGTAATCCTGAGGATATAGAAGTGCGCCATATTATTAAACACAAGCAAAATGATCCTAAATTGTTTATCTAAAGTTGAACATCTGATGAGGAACACAGGACAGGAACCAGAATCGTGGGTACCTGCCCTGTAGGCTAGTACTGCCTCCTTTTTTTTTTTTTTTTTTTTTTTTTTTGCGGTACGCAGGCCCCTCACTGTTGTGGCCTCTCCCATTGCGGAGCACAGGCTCCGGACGCGCAGGCTCAGCGGCCATGGCTCACGGGCGCAGCCGCTCCGCGGCACGTGGGATCCTCCCGGACCGGGACACGAACCTGCGTCCCCTGCATCGGCAGGGGGACTCTCAACCACTGCGCCACCAGGGAAGCCCATTGTACTCCCTCCTTTAAGCTAGAGTACCAGCTGGCAGCATCACGATCAAGTACTAGCCACTTGTTAGGAAAGCAAATTCTCAAGCCCAACTCCAGACCAACTGTGAAACTATAGAGAAAGGACCCAGAAATCTGTGTTTCTACCAGGCCTCCAGGTAACCCTGATGCACGCTGAGAGCAGCTGTTGTGGCCTAAACCTTGATGATCCTTGAACTTTCCCAGTAATATAGAATGTTCTTAGTGTTATATGGGTTAAGGCTTTGGGTGTTTTTATGTGTTTCTTTTGGTAGTGGGCCCAGGAGGAGGGAGAGAAGATTTAGAATATACAGAAGGCCCTGCACTCATTACTTTGGGATGAAGGTCCACAGATTTAGCAAATAAAAAATACAGGCTGCCCAGTTAAATTTATTGTTCAGATAAACAGTGAAAAGTATTTTAGTATAAGTATGCAATATTTAGGATATATTGATGCTAAGAAGTTGCTTTTTATCTGCAGTTCACATTTAATCGGGCATCCTGTATTTTATCTGGCAACCCTATTTGGGACAGATCACAAATTGGGAACATTTCCTTTTTCAGTCTTTTTCTCCTCCCTTCTCTAGACCCAAAGTCAGACACCTGTCTCATTGCAGTGCTTTTATTTCCCAAATCCCTTTCTATGTTGGTGAGAGAAGCTGGCAGAGAGAGGAACTAAAGCACGTGAAATGGTAGAGGGAGTAACCTTCCAGCTCACCATTTTTAACTGTCATTATTTCACTCGCACTGTCACCACGTTGTAGAAACTGCTGAGTAAGAGGCCAAGAAAACCTTGGCAGAATCACATAACTGCCTCTCCCTCCCTCTGCATCCCACCCAGCAAGCTCCCCAGCCCGTCTGTCACCCCCATGTCTGCTGATGAACTCACCAGGCTGGTCAACGAACTGCTTGTGGCCCCATCTGGACCTTATCAGCAAAACTGAGTCCATATTTGTCAGACACAGAGTCAGACTCAGCAGCAGACACAGCTACCACTGGGTGGGGGGCAGGAGTTGGGGACCCCATGGTGGGCGGCAGAGCAAGTCCCATCGGTTTTACCCTAAGATCTTCCAAATGAACTTGAACCTCCAGTCTGCCTTGATTTGAAAATCCAAGGAAACGGGTCTGTAGTCTTCTTTTTGATGTACTCTCCTAGGTAATGGAGCTTGAATTAGGGAGTCGATTTGGAGATTGGGAGGCAGAAAAATGCAAATAGAATGGAAAACCTCCCCCAAAATATTTTCTCGCTGTATACCTTGTCTGATTTCCTTTGGTGGTGGAGTTAGGCTGAGAGTCAGTAGACCCATTTTCTAGTCTCAATTCTATTTTGATATTAACACGTGACCTTGAGTTAGTCACAAAATCTTTCTCGTTCTCAATCTTCTCATTTGTAAAGTGAGGATACTTTGTGAAATTCGCCAACCTCTAGCTCAATGACTTATAAATTATGTCATTTTTCTCAGGACCGGCTAAACTCTCCCAGATCTCTGCTTATCTGAATGGCAGCTTAAGCCCCTTCCTGCACCAGCAAACTATGACAGGCAAGACGTCAGCCGATCAAATACCACTTGCTTCACCCCTAGGATTGTGCCTTAAACAATGAAGGGGAGAAGACAGCTGATACCTTTCCCCCCTTGCCTTCTACAGTGATAATAGCAAAGCCTACCCAAACTGTGGGCTCAGGGGGCAGAATTTAATGAAATACGATTTTGGACTAGGGATCCTTTGACCTGATCAGTGTAGCCTATCCTTCCCCTTGGTGGGGAAGGCTTTCCCGGCTCTAGAAAGGGCTGAATTTTGTTAGACATTAAGGAACTTCCTATTTGATATTAGCGGGAACTGGACAGATAAGTTCATTTGTCTAGAGGGTAGTATGCAGCCCTCTGTGCATAGGTTGAAAACTTAATCACTGAGGGGAAAACATGTTCTGATATAGAGGGCTCTGCAGGGCAGAGGAGCAGGTGCAGTGATGTACTCTGGTGTGGCTGGATGGGCTGAAGCTGGTGTGCTGAGTCCCTGCCAGCTGTCATAGGCTATTCCCACTGGCATGTACACATGTGCCCCGGGGCAGACCTGCAATGCATGCACAGGCACCACACCTAGCTGTGTGGTTACCTAGCTGGATCCCCGCAGAGGGCAAGGCATTTTGAAACCATAATAACCCAAAGGCCCCCAAGTTCCTGTTCATGCAGGATCAGATCAGCATTTCATTTTTCTACTTGTCCCGGGGCTCTCTCCCTATAAGAGAAGGGTCCCACAGTTAGTTCTGTCCTGAATGTTGGGTTGTTCTCAACACACTTTAACTCTTCAGGGAATTTACGTTAAGGAACGTTAGAGCTACTCTTCCAGGCTGAATTTTTTATTTAGAAGGAAAATGGCACACTCATTATCTTAGCGGAGGTGTTCAGTTTGGCAGTTAAAATGAGGGTTGTAAAATTTATCAAGGAAAGGACAGAATCAAAGAACCGAAGGCGATCATAGCCCTTCAAAATCCATCCGGACCGCCCCTCTTCCCAAAGGAAGATAGGGCCCAACCCTCCCCGCAAGAAAGAGATCAGACAAAGGCTTTCCTTCCCTTGATGCATACAGTTAGGAAGCTGTATGTCGTATCTCACCTATAACTCCCCTTGGGCAGTGCAAGTCTTTTGGAAAACAAACAGCTCACGGTGGAAAATGTCCTTAGCTTTTGGCAGCCTCCTGAAAGGTTTGGTTACAGGTTTCATTTGCTCTTTTAATGGGATTCTCTGTGAGTTATTGACAGTCAGAAGGGTTCAGACAACTGGCTGAACAGGAGGCATCATAAGATCATAGAATTTTAGAGCTGGAGGGAACACTTGGGCTTGCCTTCCAGACAGAGATCATTTTGTCTGAGGTCCAGCTAGGAGGTAGTGGGGCGGGGGTGATTTTATCCAGTCTTCTTTGCCACGTGACTAGACTGATGGAGACCTTTAAATGTCAACAAAGCAATTTTGAATGGAATTCAGAGCCAACTGGGATACTAGCATCAGAGCTGTGATGCTGGAGGAATTATAGGAACCGAGTGTCTGTAGATCTTGCGGAAGCATCCTGCATGGGCTGTAGCTTGCTAGCTTTATCAGCACGTTGGAAAACAGCCCATCTGTGGCCAGGAGCTATCGGTGCAGATCACTGTCACAGTAGAGCATAGGTCGGACACAACCAAAAGATGCCCAGATCTCCTTTGTTTCCCATCTCCCACTCACCAGGGAATTGGTAACAGTTCTTTCAAAGACTGGGCTTTGAGCGAATCCGAGCAGGTAGAAAAGGAACAGACACCTCATCTGAACTCACCCAATGCAGCCCATGCAGAGGGAGTAAGGGGGCAGAGGCTGGTGCAGGGATGATGTGGGCTGTGATTGAGTCGTCCCTGAAGGCTGCCCGTCCAGTCACAGACCAGACGTGATTATGTTCCTGTTTGTCTCCTATGCAAGGCCAGCTGCCTGTACCCTGGCAGGAATGGCTGTGCAGTTAGGAGCGATAAAATTGACATGAGATTTTCCTGGGTAGCGTGCTGGTTCTCTGTTAAAACTCAAAAAAGCAAAATAAGTCGCCAGGGCTTTGTCTTCCTGTCTGTCGGTTGATATTTGTGTGTCACGTGTGTACTGACATATGGACAAAATCTCAAACCAAGGAGGGTCTGTGCCCCAAACTGAATCTCCCATGTATTGAAGTAAGGGTTTCATCGCCCAATGGCCAGAGGCAATCACCAAGGCATATGCACTTATGAGACCAGGATGCAGGTCAGGGTGAGCTGAGCATCTCTTCTGGATTACCTTTGATAGATCCATCCATCTTCCCATTCAACCACCATCTATTCATTTATCCATCCACCCAACAGATGGCCCAGCTGCTCAGTGTACATGGATGAAAAGAACTGACCTGAGCTTGGTCCTCACCCTTAGCTCATCGTCTAGTGGGAGAGTCATCAGTCCTAGAAGGAGCAGCTACATTGCTAGTAAAGTATTTGTCTGATTTTATTATATACATGTAAGAGAAGCTGTTATTATATGCAGGTAAACAGAACATTGCAATGTGTGGTAAGTGCTGGGACATAGGGAGCGACGTGGTGTGGACGCTGGGACCGTATACAAAGTGAAATAGGGGGAACGGGGGAGGGTGGAGGGTGGATTTCCTGAGAGAGAGTGATCCACAGAAGGGCTCTGGGAGGAGGGACATTTAAGCTGAAACCTGAAGGATCAAGAGAGACCAGCGGTGGAAAGAGGTGGCAGAGGGAGGAACATGCTAGAAGACTGCGAGGCGGGAAACAGCCCAGCATGTGGCAGGGGGCTAAAGGAGCCAAATGAGAGGGAAGGACACAGACGTCTGATCACGCAGGGGTCTGGAGGCCATCAAAAGTTGGTTAAATTTTAAGTGCGATGGTAGGACACTGAGGGAGGGATGGAGTATCCAGGGATTCTTCTAGCTGCTGGGTGTAGGTGAAATTGGAGGAGGGCAACAGCAGGCATTGGGGGGCTATCGTAGTAGCCTGGGCAAGAGACGCCCATGGTTTGAACAAGAGAGAATGTGGGTCAGGGCTGGATGACCATCATTCTTGGAGATGTAAAGCTGAGTCATCCGTGCCCCAGAATCTCCCCGGAGGACTACACCATGGGAGGCTGCATCAGCTTCTCCCTACCTTCGTTTGTTGTGAGCAGGAGGTCAGCGCCAGGTATAGTGTCCAGTTCTTGCTTAACAGTTTCTCAGCGGAACTTTGTAAATGACAGTGCAGGAGGCTGAATAATGGTCCCCCAAAGCTATCCACACCCTAATCCCCGGGAACCTGTATGTTACTTTACATGGCAAAAAGGATTTCGCTGATGTGATTAGGTTACAGAGATGGGAAGGTGATCCTGGATTACTTCAGGTGGACCCAGTGCAATGACAAAAGTCCTTATAAGGGGGAGGCAAGAAGGTCAAAGGCAGTAGCAGGAGCTATGACCGTGGAAATGGGAGGTTGGAGGGATGCAAAGAGGGGCCACAAGCCAAGGCCTGTGGGCAGCCTCTAGAAGCTGAAAAGAGCAAAGATTCTGCTCTGGAGCCTGCAGGAAGAGCTGGCCCTGTGGAAATCCTCACTTCAGCTTCGTGAGACCTGTGTTGGATATCTGACCTATAGAACTGTAAGATCAGACATTTCCGTGGTTTTAAGCCATGAAGTTTGTGGCAATCTGTTCCAGCAGCAATGAGAAACTAATGCAGAAAGTAACAACGTGACATTGTGTAACCTCAAGGCGCACTTCATGTGTCAGGATCTGTTTTCTGCACCCTCCCAGGTCCCCTGTTTCAGACCCACTGGACTGAGACTGGCCTCCCATCACTGGACTGGGACTGGCCCCCCATCACTGGACTGGGACTGGCCCCCCATCACTGGACTGGGACTGGCCTCCCATTACAATGCAGGTAGAGTTTGCTTCCCTCACCAGAGCAGCCACCTGAGGACACACAAGCCTCGAGCTTCTGGAATTGGGCAGGCTAAAGAAACATAACCCAGAGAACCAAGCAAAGAATGTATTTCTTTTTCTGTTTTATAAGAGTCAGCTTCCGTCCTATAACCAACAGCGGCAAGAATGACGGCTTGGTAGAACTACTGAGTGTTTGTTGGCAGGTGCTTGGTCTGACTGTGTTCAGTGATCTCAAGCTTTCTCCATTCGGTCCTGCCCAGGCTCTGGCACTGGCCTTTCTCTCTCACATCCTCGTTCCTCCCTTCGTTCTCTTTCTATTCAGAGCCAATGGAGTGTGTCTGCCCTTCAGACTCTGGATCAGAGCACGCTGATCCCTGTGGGGTGTGCGATGGACGGGCATCTTGTAGAGGGCTCCACTAGAAGAGGAATCACCAACAATTTCTTAACTGAGAAATCAGGCGTTTGCCCTGAAATAAACTTATACATCTACCCGACAGCTCTGCACTGGCTCCCACCATGCACGTGTGCATGGGGCCCTCAGGTCCAGTGACGTGGCTGTGCAGTGATTCCTGCATGGGCTGGCCAAAGGCCCTTGGCTAAGCTTTTCCTCTGTGAAAGCAGCGGAGCTCTCCAGTGGAGGAGGGGACCAAGGCATCTAAGGAGGTCTTAGAATCCTGCCCTCCTTGATGCCCCTTCCCTTGCCAGGCTGCAGGCACACGGTTCTGCCTGGGGGAAAGAGGAGGGATCGGACAGTGCTGAAGGTTCTTCTGGATCCTTTGACCTTTTCTCCACATAGAGACTCTTTCTTTGAAACCAAGACTAATGATCTGGTAACGTCCAGACTGGACTTCCGGAACAGGGGCTTCATTAGGGCTCATTTATGGGAAGTTATTGCATATGCAGTTCCAGGTGACTTCCCCAAGGGCTCGAGACAAAGATGACACGGGCGACATGGGTCAAGACTTAAACTCTCTCTTTTCCAGAACTGTCGCTCTGTCCTGCCTGGTTTAGGCTTCCCACTCTACCTCAACTTTAAACAAAACATTTGCTGACTAACCTACATCCCTTTATTAAGTACACTCCACCTTAGCCTCAGAGAGATGCATATTTAGCATTGTGATTATTGGGGGTTAGCTATTTTTTCCTCTTATGAATACACATGAGGACTTTGCTTTTCCTCCTAACTTTGTCATGGTGAATGCCTCGCTAATAAGGGTTGTACCTCTAAATGCATTTTATTTCCATAATTACTAAAGGACTTAAGTACTCTCTGGAGATACTAGCTATTCCTATGTCCTGTGAGCAGGCAGTGGTCAGTAGCAGCAGCTGCTGAAAAATCCCCAGATCAGAAAACCCAGAGAGTTCTCACGTTCAGTTCTGAACCCCACGGTTTGGCCACAAGGTAATGCACCTACTTGGTGTAAGTATCCTGCTTTGTCCTGGTGCTTATCTTGGTTGAGCAGAGGAGAGCCCAGGATTCGGATTGGCTGTTGAGAGGAATAGCCGTGACATCTGATAGCAGCTGAATATTTTTTGCCACATATTTCAGAAATGGATGCGTGCCTGGCTCTGATCTGCTGTCTCCCTTCTGACCCTTCTGCCAGATTCTCCATCGAGACACCTGTCCCCTGTGTCTGGAAGTCTGTCTCCTCCCCACAAAATTTCCCACCTGTGTCCCCTTGCCCTGTCCAGTCTGGGCGAGGAAGGTGCCCAACTTCCTGTCCTTCTGTCCATGTCCACTGCCTCTCCTTCTCTTCCGGTGAGCCCTTCCATGGCACTTCCTGTCCCTCTGAACTCAACTCAGGTTTCTGACCATGAACTTGCACTGATGGTGACCCTTCAGAATTGACACTCCAGTTTAGGACCTCTAGCTTTCCATACCTGTGGTCGGTAGGCTAGGGGGTTTCTGAAAGAGAGATGATAAAAGATATAGTCCCTCTGTATGTTTTAAAGTAGCCTCCGAGTCCCAAGGAGGTGACACAGTGGGCTCTGATGGATGCTATACACACAGGGTACCTATGCTGCATCCAAGGAAGCCTGAATTTAGGAAATCTACAGCTTGGATAACAAGAAGTTAAGTAGGCCTGTTACTTGTTCATGGGGATCTGTTATCTCATCTTTCAAGGTTACCAGCTGCATAAACTACCCTGAAGATAAAAATTCTGCTAAAAAATTGATTAGAGTCTTGTATCTGATTTTATTTTCTTTTTTTAAAAAAACATGTTCATAACTTTCTATTAAAATTTGTGTATTTATTTTGCTCACAGTTTTTTGTTTATTTGTTTGTTGGTTTACTTTTGCTTTTGTTTCTGTCATTCCCCACTAGAATATAAACTCCATGAGGGCAGAGATCTTTGTCTTTTTTGTCACCATTGTACCTTGAACACCTAAAACAGTGTCTGGCTCCAAATAGTGACAATTAACATTCTTGTTCATGTACAAGAGCTCCTACAGGTTAAATAATGTAAAGCTGTTGAGATGATGGGTATATTATTTTTAACTTAAATATACATTTTGAAATTGCTTTTAAAGATGAGTATACCAGTTTATGCACCCATTAGCTGTGTATGAGAGTTCACATTTTTCACATTTTTACAAGCCAGTGTTACTGAAACAGCATTTTGCTGAGGGATGGGTATGAAATGGCTTCAGAGTTGCCTTTTCCTAATTATTAATGAGGTAAAGGACCTTTGCTTATGTTTATTGGCCATTCCAGATTCCTCATCTATGAGGAATCTATGAGCATATTTTTGCCTATTTTTCTGTTTGATAGTTGGCTTTTTTCTTGTTTATTTGTCTGAGTCAAGTGTATATTCTAGGTATTGATCCTTATTGATTATATGAGTTGCAAATAACTTCTGTCAGTGTTTCTATTTTGTCACTTCCACTTGTTTCTGATACCTTTTGATGTAATTTGAAAATTTAATGATGTCAAATTTACTAATTTTTTCCTATATATTTTGTGCAGTTTTTGTATTTTTAAAAAAATTATGCTTTACTCAAGAGCATAAAGAAATAATCCTGATTTCCTTCTAAAAGTGTGAAAGTTTGCTTTTTGCATGTAAGGCTTTAAACTACTGAATTTAATTTTTGTGCACATGTAAAACAAATTTTTTTAAATTTAGATATCAAAATATGGCAGCACCATTTATCAAGTATGTATACACATATACTCCCATATTCCGACATCTGTATTTATTTCTATAAGTAACTATAGATATTAGGACCTTTTTATTATTCAGTTTATTCAAACCAAAGAAAAAGAACAATTTACCTGTTTCTCTCATCGCCCCACCAATCCGCTCTCTGCATCCAATGACCTTTGTTTATCTATATCTATATATTTACATTATAATGTATAAAATATATTTTATGTATTTAGTATATAACATAATATGAATATATATTTAGATATATTTCGATTTTACATATAAGAGAAATCATACAGTATTTGTCTTTCTCTGTCTAATTTCACTTAGCATAATGCTCTTGAGGTCCATCTATGTTGTCACAAATTGCGAGAATTATTCTTTTTTATGGCTGAGCAATAGTCCATTGTATATATGTACCACATCTTCTTTATCCATTCATTCACCAGTGGACCGTTAGGTTGTTTCCATATCTTGGCTATAGTAAATAATTTTTACAATGAACATAGAGGTTTGTATATCTTTTTGAATGAGTGCTTTTGTTTTCTTCTGCTAAATACCCAGAAGTGGAATTGCTAGATCATATAATAGTTCTATTTTTAATTTCTTGAGGACTTCATACTGTCTTCCATAGTAGCTACACCAATTACACATTCCCACCTTTATTGCATGAGGGTTCCCTTTTCTCCACATCCTCGCCAACGCTTGTCATTTCTAGTCTTCTTGATAATAGCCATTCTGACAGGTGTGAGGTGATATCCCATTGTGGTTTTGATTTGCGTTTCCCTGATGAGTAGTGATGTAAAACATCTTTTCACGTTTCTATTGGCCATCTGTATGTCTTCGTTGGAAAATGTCTGTTCAGATCTTCTATGCGTTTTTAAATCGAATTGTTTGGTATTGGGTGGTATGAGTTCTTTATGTATTTTGGATATTGGTCCCTTATCAGATGTCTAATTTGCAAATATTTTCTCCCATTCAGTAGGTTGCCTTTTCATTCTCTTGATGGTTTCCTTTGCTGTGTAGAAACATTTTCGTTTGATATGGTCCCACTTGCTTATTTTTACTTTTGTTGCTTTTTCTTTTGGTGTCAGATTCAAAAAATCATTGCCAAGACTTTTGTTAAGGAGCTTACAACCTATATTTTCTTCTAGGAGTTTTATGGTTTTATGTCTTATATTCAAGTCTTTAATCCATTTTAAGTTAATTTCTATGTATGGTGTAAGGTAGGGGTCCAGTTTCACGCTTCTGCATGTGACTATCCCGTTTTCCCAACACTGTTTATTGAAGAGACTGTCCTTTTCCCATTATGTATTCATAGCTCCTTTGTTGTAAATTAATTGACCACATATGTGTGGGTTTACTTCTGTGCTCTCTCTTCTGTTCCATTGGTCTGTTTTTATGTCAATACCGCACATTTAATTACTAGAGCTTTGTAATATAGTTTGAAATCAGGGAGCGTTATTGCCTCCAGTTTTGTCCTTATTTCCCAAGATTTGGCTATCTGGGGTCATTTGTCATTCCATATATTGATAAATTTTAGAATTATATTGGTTCTGTGGGAAATGTCATGGGTACTTTGATAAGGACTACATTAAATCTGTAAATTGCTTTGGATAGTATGGACATTTTAATAATATTAAATCTTCTGATCCATGAGTGTGGAATATTTTTCCATTTATTTGTGTCTTCTTCAACTTCTTTTATTAATGTCTTGTAGTTTTCAATATACGTGTCTTTCACCTCCTTGGTTAAATTTACTTCTAGTTATTTTATTCTTTTTGATGCAATTGTAAATGAGATTATTTTTTTAAAAAAATTCTCTTTCTTGATAGTTTGTTGTTAGTATATAGAAATGCAACAGGCTTTTGTATATTGATTTTGTATCCTTTACCTTTATTGTATTTGTTTATTATTTCTAATGGCTTTTTGGCAGGATCTTTGGGGTTTTCTATATATAATATCACACGCTATCTGCACATGGTGACAGTTTTACTTCTTCCTTTCCGACCTGGATGACTTTTCTTTTTTTTTTGCCTAATTGCTGTGGCTATAGGACTTCCAGTACTACATCGAATAAAAGTGGCAAGAGTGGACATTCTTGTCTTGTTACTGATCTTAGAGGAAAAGCTTCCAGCTTTTCATGGTTGAGTATGATATTGGTTGTGTGCTTGTCAATATATGGCCTTTATTATGTTGAGGTAGGTTCCCTCTGTACCCACTTGGTTGAGAGTTTTTATCATAAATGCATGTATAATTTTGTCAAATGCTTTTTCTGAATCTATTGAGATGATCATATGATTTTTATCCTTCATTGTGTTAACGTGTCGTATCATGTTGATTGATTTGCAAATGTTGAAACATCCTTGCATCCTGGAATAAATCCCACTTGATCATGGTGTATGATCCTTTTAGGGTATTATTAAGTTCAGTTTGCTAATATTCTGTTGAGGATTTTCACATCTATGTTCATCAGGGAATATTGTCCTGTAATTTTCTTTACTTGTAATGTCCCTGTCTGGCTTGATATCAGGGTAATGCTGGCCTTCTAAAATGAGTTTGGAAGCATTCCCCCCTCTTCAATTTTTGGGAAAAGTTTGAGAAGGATCAGTATTAAATCTTCTTTGCGTGTTTGGTAGAATTCACCTGTGAAGCCCTCTGGTCCTGGACTTCTGTTTGTTGGGAGGTCTTTTGATTACTGATTCAGTCTTCTTATAAGTAATTGGTTTGTTCAGATTTTCTCATTCATCATGATTCAGTCTTGGTAGGTTATGTGTTTCTAGGAATTTATCCATTTATTCTAGGTAATACAATTTGTTAGTGGATAGTTGTCCATAGTAGTCTCTTATGATCCTTTTTATTTCTGTGGTGTGGAAGATCCATTCAAGCTGGCGACATGGGAAGATCCGCAACTCATCTCCTCCCAGAGACACACTGAGTCTACAGCTACATATGGAAATGTTTTCTCTTAAGAAAAAACCTATAGTCTGGCTGAGTGATTACTTCACATCAGGCAAACAAGAAGAAAACCACATCAATGCATATAGGAGAGGCTGGAACAAAATCTCGCCGTAAATCTCACCTGTTGTAGCATCCCACAACCAGGAGGGGAACTCAAAACCCAGAGTTTCTCCCTGAGGAGTGAGGGGTCTGAACCCCATATTGGGCATCCAAACTTTTAAGACATGCACTTGAGAGATGATCCCCTAAAACATCTAACTTTGAAAACCAACAGGACTTGTGTCCTGAGACCCACAAGACTCCAGTGATCTGAGAAATTGCTCTTAAAGTGTTCATGTGCTCAGACTCACCCACCCCAGGGCCCAACTCAGAGGCCAATCAGGCCCATATTTAAAGTGAAGGAGGCTTACCTGCTTATATTAAAGCATCAGCCTGAGGGGCAGGCATCTAATTCAACATAAACATCTAGGATCCTGGTGGAACACTCCCTGGGGATAAAGACAGGCAGGTGCCACCTTCGGGCTCTCCCTTTGTCATGATCCAGAGCACCAGTATGTCCTGGGAGGGAGCTTTGACATGTGTCCAGTGCCCCTATTTTTGTGGCTGCTCCCTAGGGACACCTTTCCATCACCTGAATCTGGAGCCCAGGGGAGCTTGCATGCCTGGTCCATGGGAATGTAAGAATTGGCATCACCCCGACAGGAGTGCATACCCCTGTCAGTGCTCCAACTTTTGTGCCTGATGCTAGGGGTCACCTTTACATTGCCTGGGTCTGATAGCCAGTGAGGCTTATGCTCCTGAGTCCCGCAGAACTGCAACCAACAGAGAAAGAGTTCTGAAACATCAACCACCCCCAGGGCACAGAAAGAGGTAATAAACCCAGGAGCCCAGTGTTTCTGTGAAGGATTCCAATTAGCTAATCATCACGACTGTGGCCTGACAGGCAGGCTTCTAATCCTAATTAAACACATATCTTGGGGCTGACTGTAATCCTCTCTAGAGACCCCAGAGGGAAGGCACTATCTTCGCACTCACCTTCTGCTGCATTCCAGAGCACCAGTGTCTCCTGGAGGGGAGCTTTATGTGTCTGGTGCCCTGAGTTTTGTGGCTGCCACCCAGTAGACACCCCCTGATCACCTGGCTCTGGTGGCCAGAGGGGCTTGCATTCCTGGGTCCCAAGGGACTATAGCAACTGGGGATATTGTTCTTGGCAGGCTACCACCCCCAGGGCACTGCACAGACAGCAAAATGGGATACACACCCCAAGTGTGTCTGTGGAGGAGGCCTCTTTGCTTGTCCTGGAGCTTTGGCCTGAGGGCTGCGTTAGTGACCTGCAGATCTGCTCTCCAGGCACACTGGCTGTGGATGCCTTCTAGGTGCTTTCCCTCCACCTTGCTCCAGCTCGCTGGTAGCACCCAGAAAGGTGCTTGTCTGGAGCCCCAATCTCTGTAACTACTGCCCAGGAGACGCCCCCTGATCGCCTGGCTATGGTGGACAGTGGGACTTACTCTTGTGGTCCCACAGGAATGTATATATTTGCATACTTTAAAAAGCTGATAAATGAGGGCCTGGCTTCCAGTCAGCCTGAATCTAGGTGCTGAGATACTTCCCTTTGGGACACTGACACATCCTCAACTACCGGGAGCCATTAACCAGATACAGGCCCTTGGACATGCCCAAAGGTTTGAACTCAGCAAGGTTGAACAACAAGGTTTATCTCCTACATGAGATTGGGAGAGGTGGTTGTTTCATCTGCTGTGTTGAAAACGACACAGAGAGTCAAGCAACATTAAAAAAAAAAAAAAAAAAAGGAGGAATATGTTCCAAATGAAAGAGCAAGATAAAACCTGAGGGGAAAAAGAAAACCACAACCTCCACCCTCCCCCGCAAACGTAAAACTTAATGAAATGGAGATAAGTAATTTACCTGATAAAGAATTAAAAGCAGTTGTCACAAAGATGCACACTGAACTGGAACAAAGAATTGATAAACACAAATGACAAAGGGATGGAAACTATAAGAAAGTACCAAATAGAAGTCACAGAGCTGAAGGATATAGTAATTGAACTGAAAAATACACTAGCGGGGGTTCAACAGCAGGCTAGATCAAACAGAAGAAAAGACCAGTGAACCCAAAGACAAGGCAGTGTAACTCAGTCAGAGCAGCAAAAAGAAAAAACATAATTAAAAAAAAAGTGAAGGTAGCTTAAGGGACAACATAAAACAGGCGAACGTTCACATTATAGGGCTTCCAGAAGGAGAAAGAGAGAAAGGGACAGAAACATTGCTTGAAGAAATAATGGCTGAACATTTCCCTAACATCCAGATCCAGGAAGCCCAGAGAGTTCCAAATAAGAAGGACCTGAAGAGGCCCACACCAAGACACATTATAATTAAAATGTCAAAAGTTAAAGATAAAGAGAGAATCTTAAAAGCAACAAGAGTCAACTTGTTACATACAAGGGAAGCCCCATAAGACTACCCAAAGATTTTACAGCAGAAATTTTGCAGGTCAGAGTGGCGTGATATATTCAAAGTGCTGGAAAAAAAAAATCTCACAACCAAGAATACTCTACCCTGCAAAGTTGTCCTTCAAAATGGAAGGAGAGCTAAAGAGTTTCCCAGACAAGCAAAAGCTAAAGGAATTAGTTCAGCACCACTAAACCAGCCTTACAGGAAATGTTAAAGGGACTTCTTTAAGCTGAACAGAAAGCGTACTAATTAGTAATAAGGACACATATGAAAGAATAAATCACACTAGAAAGGTAAATACATAGTAGATATTCACTTACTTATAAAGCTAGTATGAAAGTTAAAAGACAAAAGTAGTAAAAGTAACAGTGATTACAATAATTAGTTAAGGGATACATAAGATAAAAGATGTTATAAGGTGGCATTAAAAACAGACAACTGGGGCTTCCCTGGTGGCGCAGTGGTTGGGAGTCCGCCTGCCGATGCAGGGGACGCGGGTTCGTGCCCCGGTCCGGGAGGATCCCACATGCCGCGGAGCGGCTGGGCCCGTGAGCCATGGCCGCTGAGCCTGCGCGTCCGGAGCCTGTGCTCTGCAACGGGAGAGGCCACAACAGTGAGAGGCCCGCGTACCGCAAAAAACAAAAAAGCAAAAAAACAAAAAACATACAGTTGGGGTGGAGAGTAATAGTTCATCTGGATTAATGTGCTCAGGATGCCATAACAAAATACCACAGACTGGTGGGTTAAACAACGTAAATTTATTTTCTCACACTTGGAAATCTAAGATCAGTGTGTTGGTAGATTTGGTTTCTCTTGAGACCTCTCTCCTTGGCCACCCTCTTGCTGTGTCCTCATATGGTCTTTCATCTGTGCACGTGCCTCTGGCATCTCTCTGTGTGTCTGAATTTCCTCCTCTTATAAGGACACCAGTCAGATTGCAGTAGGGCCCGCTCATATGACTTCATTTTGCATTAATTATCCCTGTAAAGACCTTTCCTCCAAATATTCTGAGGTGCTGCGTGTTAGGACTTCAACATATGAATTTTGGGGAGACACAGCTCAGCCATAGCACCACCCTATACAGCTCTTCACTACACCCTGCTAACCATAGGCATGAGAATAGTAATTATTAGTATTATTTTAACAACAACTCCTAAAACATACGGAATATTTACTGTATGCCATGAACTATTCCAAACCCTAAAAATGTTATCTCGTTCTTAAGCATAAACTTAAATAACTTGCCATGGACACTCAGCTGGTGAGTAGATACAGGACTCGAATCCAGGAAGTCTGGCTCTGAATCTCTACTCTTAACCTCTCTGCTCTATGAGTACTACCACTAATAATCACATTTAATGAGAATTCATATGTGCCCGGCATGATCTTAAGAGCTTCATGGATATTACCTCATTTAATCCTGCAGTCCCTCATAAGGCAAGTGTTTCAAAATCACCTTCTTCCAGGAGGAAACAGATGCTGGCAGGATAAAATTCACTCGAGGTTCACTGATTCAATGCTAGTGAGCATGAGAGTCAGGGGATGAATGTGTCTGTCTGACTACACAAAGCAAAGTTCTCAACCGTCACACAATGCGCCTCCTGACCGTAGAAGGTAGGAAATCATGGACTATGTCTAAGGGGAAACAGCAGTCAGGCTCCCCTTAACTTGGCTCCATAAAAGCCCCTTTTAGCAAATACCTTAATTTTCTAAGTCTTGGTTTCCCCATAGGGGAGGTAGAATTCAATTGATCAAAAAATGAGGAGAGGGTCTTCCCTGGTGGCGCAGTGGTTAAGAACCTGCCTGCCAGTGCAGGGGACACGGGTTCGAGCCCTGGTCCGGGAAGATGCCACGGAGCAACTAAGCCCGTGTGCCACAACCACTGAGCCTGCTCTCTAGAGCCTGTGAGCCACAACTACTGAGCCCGCATGCCACAACTACTGAAGCCC
>NW_006784184.1:395632-402342 GCF_000442215.2 Lipotes vexillifer | reverse complement strand
TGCTGAACCTGTGTGCCACAACTACTGAGCCTGTGTGCCACAACTACTGAACCTGTGCTCTAGAGCCCACGAGCCACAACTACTGAAGCCCGCGCACCTAGAGTCCGTGCTCCACAACAAGAGAAGCCACTGCAATGAGAAGAAACCCGCGCACCGCAACGAAGAGTAGCCCCTGCTTGCCGCAACTAGAGAAAGCCCGTGCGCGGCAACGAAGACCTAAGGCAGCCAAAAATAAGTAAATAAATATAGTAAATAAATTTATTAAAAAAAAATGAGGGGAGGAGTAAAAAGCTTTTCTTCTTTGAAATGCTGGAAAAAAGGATGCTGTGTCAAGCATCACCCAATTTTCAGTTTCACTTTGGAAAGAAGCATTTTGCTTTGGCTTTTAAGGTAGAAGAACATTACCACTGGAACTGTGTGCTTGGAAATCAGTGGTAGATGAGCAATGGCAGTCAGATAGCTGAGTCTTTAAAAAGACCATTCATTCTCCACGAGGTACACATTAAATTGAAACCCAAAATCTGTGAAGTCCTTCAGAAACCCCAGAGTTAGCAAATATCTTCCAGAGTAAATTGGCCCATCCTCCCTCCTCCAGATCATATAGAACAGGATCTATTTTAGACACAAGTCTGCGTAGGAAATCTCGGGATAGGACCTCCTTCTTTCCCCTACCTGTCAAAGGAACACATTCCAGTATAAATCAAGAAGGCAGCACAGAGGAAATCATTGCAAATGGCTAATTTTATTCCTTCTCCTATACTTTAAATCCACCTGCTTATTTGATACATTTCACACATGTAATTTATTTCTCCTAAATTTTAAATAGTTGTTGAATATTGAATAAATCATCAGCTTAAGATCAAGGACCATATCTCTTATTGTTCTTGTTTCTACTTTATAACAGTGAATAAAGTCATCTGCAGCAGCGAGCAATCAATACCAAGCTCTACATTTGCTAAGCATTTATTAAGTGCCAGGCATCATCCTAGGAGCAGTACATCTTTGCTGTACAAAACATGGTGCCAGACCAGCAGCATTTTCTTTGTTTGGGAGATTTTTAGAAATGCAGTCACTCAGACCCCATCCCACCTCCTGAATCAGCACCTGCATTTCAACAAGACACTAGGGTCTTCCCTCTGCACATCCTGACCTGAGAGATACAGCTTTCCCTCATTTCATTTATCCCTTACAGTAACTGTAGGAGGTAGGGATTATTGCCCCATTTTACAGATGAGAAAACTGAGGCTCAGGAAAATTAAGTTGCCCAAGGTCTTATTTACTAAATTGGTGTCAGGGGTTCAAATTCAGTTCTCTCTGTCTCCATACTCCATGCTTTTTCTGTTCTGCTGTGGCTTTAGAGGAGAAAACATCTATGGTAAAGATTCAGCTCTGATGATGCCTGGGTTCCCTGCGTTTTCTGAAGTTTGCTGGGATAAAGCTGATATAGTTAGAATGTCTGAAGGCGCTGACCAGTAGAATGTCTGTAAGTGTAGTTCATTCGTTCGTTCACTCTTGTGAGACCACATTTTTGTTGAGGTTCTCTTGGAACCTGGCAGCATGGGGAGGACATCCAGGGTACAGAGCCTAAGGGGCTTGGTGCTTGCCTGGGAGGGATGCTTCTTTCTGAGAAGTCGTGAATATACTGGCCGCTCAGAGACCAGGGGTACTTCTGATATCAACTCACAATCCTCTAAAATGGCAGGCTTCCTGGAGCTCGAAGTATGCCAGTTACCCCCAGGTAATAAAGTATTTTGGTCCTTCCACATGGCTGGTCAGGATACAGCATCTTTTCCCCTGTTGTCTAGGGAGGGAGTCATAGGGAGCAGTTTGGAGTTCCTCCAGTAACACCAGCGGCCAGGCTCTGCTTTCCCAGCTCCAGTCTCTCACAAGTGGGGCATTTCCATTTTCTTGAGGTTCCTCCAGGAAGAGGCTGGATGTGGTGTCCACCTGGCCAGCTGGTGAGGGAAGCAGCCCCACCCGCAGACTCCCACTTCACATCCAGAGTGGGGAGTGAGCTTAAAGCTGCCGGGCAAATAAACCCTAATGGCTTTTCTCCTGCATTTACATTATCAGGAGTTTCTTTGACAGGCGTTATGATGATAAACGAAAAATGCTTTTCACCATTACATCAAGCACTAATGCAGAGTGCAAAAAACTTCTGCCTTTTTTTGTTTTAAGAAGGGGAAAAAGAGAGAAAATAGCAGATGGGAAAGCAATTGGCTCCTGGCGTCCTGCTAACTGATTTGCATACGGCCTGCATGGGGGCTGCCTGGAGGTGGTGCCACTCACACTGCCCTGGGGCAGGTCCCTGCCTGCCGCCTGCCTTCTCTACACTGCGAAGGGTTGCCAGCCTGGATTTTCCATTTCTCAGGGATTCCTGAGCCACTTAGGCCCACTGGGCAGGCAGGCAAGCTGAGTTATGCAACCTCCTCCAATCATTACAGATAAATGCCTCACGTATCTGATTGGCCTGTGAACCAGCATGCTGTCCTCAGAAGGAGCGTGCCGATGATTTTACGGTCCAGTTGCAATAGCTTACTTTTATTTTGTATCCTCTTATTCCTCATTTGTTTTCCTTCTCAAATTTAAGTGCGCTTTGTTGTGAAGATCATTGGATTAAGAAGCAGAAGGCTTGAACTGAAGCTCTCATTTTCTCTCCTGCCTTCAAATCGTGAGGGAGCCATTCTGGGACTCAGTTTTCCCATCTTTAAAGTGGAGACGTTTGATACTCTGATACTCTTGGGGGTTACTTGTTCCGTTTTGCTTTGTACGGTTTGATTTTTTTGGTTTGTGCTTGGTAGGGAGCAGGTGAGAAATAATTGAACTGAAATACCGTGTGTGCGAGGTTTTGTACAAGGTAAAGGCATAGTGTCCACACAGCTCGCACCAGCTCCTTGCTGAGACTTACAGATCAGGATGTCTAAACAGTCTGGGACCAGGCGTCTCAGTCAATAGCAGCCTTTTGATGGTAAGACCCCCAAAACACTGAAGTAAATAATAAACACATTTAAAACCCTACAACAGGATAAAGGAGACCTAGAAATCTGAGTGGGGAAGGAGTTCTGAGGCTGGGGTCGAATTCTGGCCCCCCTCCAAAATCCCTAAAACAACTTGCTCATAAGGCCAAGCTGAGTCTGTCGCTTCTCGTGGTAAGGGGAGCACCGTGTCTGCGTGGTCTCCCTGATGCTCCTGGGAGGAAGGGCACATCCAGGCTACTTTTGAGATGTCCAAGCCTGGTTTTAAGGGGGTCTTTCAATGTGAGCGCTAAGGAGGGGCTGATTAGGATCCAGAAGGACCCCAATGTACCCTCTTAGTATGGGTACAGACACAAGGAGTCTTGGCGGAAGCTGGCCTTTGATGTTTTCTATTGATGACTTAATGGGTCTTTCAGGAAGCTCCTGGAAGGAATAATAAAGTTATTTGGAAATGTTACCTTCCTGGGCAAGAGTCTTAGAAATATGAAAGTGTTGATGAAGACAGTGGAAGAGGAAAGACAGTGAGAAACGCAGAGTGTGGGGTCTCGTCTCACCAAGTGGGACCTTTCGAAGCTGGTCACGGGGACAGTCTCGAGCTGGGGATCCATGGCCCTTGCTGCTGGCAGACTGTGAGTGTCACCTCCTGGAAGCAGCCATTGAGGGCCTGATGGGTCCTGCAGCCAGAAGGGTCCTGTTTGGCCAAGAGGTGACCTTGTCCTTTGGACCCTTTGCAACCTTCCTGAAGACAATTAGTGGCCACAGTCTGGGTGTCAGGGTGAAGTCTGGGAACGGAGAGTGCACGTTCTTGCTTTCGTGTCCACGTGTTTCTTTGTTGGTCCCGTGAGTGAGGAGGGTGGGCACCCTGCTCAGGGCAGTGGTGGGAGGGTGGCAAGGAGCCTGGACGGAACCCAGGAAGCACCGCATCTGCGTGCCGGTCAGCGAGACCTGAGGGCCCCCGCTTCACACCGTGAAGTGACCCAGAGCTCGGGGCGGGGGCAGAATCTCTCCACTCCCAGATTCTAAGGAGTTGTATTGAGCAACTGTGAGTAAAAAACAATTAAATTTGCTAGAGGTCTGCGAAATCAGATCTAATCTCTTTGGGGACTTGGAAAATACAAGCAAACAAAAGGGCTGAGTTATTGATCGCTGCATTTCAGGGGCTCTTAATCTGAAATGAAATCAGCCTGGCCTGAGGCCCAGAGGCCAGAGACCCAGCTATTCATCCCCTCCTGCAAACACCCCCGTCCCCGCCACCGTCAGGAGGCCCACCTGTCAGAACCAGGACTCCTTGCTTGAAGAGTGAATTAGCGGGCAGGTGGCAGGTGGCAGAGAGCTGCGGCCACTGGGCTTTCCTGGGCACAAAAGGCAGAGGAAGAACCGGAATATCTTCTTAAGCGTAAAGCAGAGGGGCAAACTGGGCTCACAGCTCAACATCACTTCTCTTCCCATCTCGAGAAAGGTACCTGGACCGGCGGCCGTGCTTGGCCTCCATCCTCCCATTTCCCTTTGAGGAGGTGCTGTCACTCTATTATCTTCCCCACAGTCCATCTTTACCCCTTTGACCTTCAGAGCTGGAGGGGGAGGGCGGCAGCGGGACTGGTGTGGTGCGGGGGACTTGCCCAGGAGAAGGAAGGCTTTGACCTTGAACAAAGGAGCCCGTGACTTCCCCTGAGTTCAGGTCGCCTCTGGGATAAAGGAGAGGCAGCTGGGGGTCTCACTGGGCATGTCCAGTCCTGGAGCCGGAAACCAGCACCTGAGGGGGCAACGAATCCGATCTGGGTTTTGTTTTATTTTTTTGGTAATTGTAAGAAAGATCATTTCATACTTCCTGAAGCCAACCAAAGGAGGTCTGGAAAAAAAGGTGGCTCCTTTGGCAATTACCCTGAAAAGATCCAGCAGATAACTCAGAATGCCTTACAGGTTACTGAGAAAGAAGCTTCTCAATTGACTTCTAAGACCCAGGGCATAGGAAAGAGGAAAATGCCCAACACCTATCGGTTAGTGAGACCGCTTTGTCTTAGTGCATTCAGCCTGCGATACAGAATATCATAGACTGAGTGGCTTCTAAACAATGGAGATTTATTTCTCACAGTTTTAGAATCTGGGAAGTCCAAGATCAGGGTGCCAGCAGATTCAGTGTCTAGCGGGAGCTTGCTTCCTGGTTCATAGATGGCTGTCTTGTGTCCTCACGTGGCGGAAGGGGCGAGGGGGCACTCTGGAGCCCTTTCACAAAGGCGCTAATCCCATTCATCAGGGCTCCATCCTTATAACCTAATCACTCCTCAGAGGCCCCACCTCCTAACACCATCACGTTGGAGATTAGGCTTCAACATATGAATTTGGGGAGGACATGTTCAGTCTTTAGCATCTTTGAACTGTGGTCCCCAGGAAACCACAAGTGAACTGAACTCACAGGACAGGTGAATGTGAAAATCTTCAAACTTATAGCTTAAAGTCTTTACATCACCATGAATAGGATTGGACCTCACCTCCATGCCCCCTGCCCCTCAATGTTCTGCCCACACCCCCAGTCTCCTAAGAGGGTCTCTAAACCTTCTTTCTCAGCCCACTGCACATCCGCCTCCATTGTGACCCTGGTCAGTGTCAACCATGACCTTACCACTGACTGGTCTCATCCCTTCTTCAGCTGGATTTCCTTGGCAGCTAGGGCACTGCATTCTTCTGCTTCTCCTTCTGCCTCTGGAACTCTGCCTTTGTTCGCTCTTCTGCCTTTCCCTGATCGACTCAACATCCAGGTTTGCCGAGGTTTCTGCTTTGACTCTCTCTTACATTTCTGTACCCTCCGAGTGATCACTCTGTCCTCACAACTTCTGCTCTCAGTGTCGCCAAAGGACAACCAAATTTACATCTTTAGCCCAGCTCTCCCCACCCTGATCTAGGTACATATTTCCAGCTACCAATTAAACGTGTACCCGAACGTCCCACGGGTCTCTCACACTCCATACATAGAAAACCAGATTCTCAAATCTCCTCACCACATTGCTGGGACTGATGGAATCTCCATTCACCTGGTTCCCCAGGCTGGAACTTTTGACAGAAGCTTCACTCTTCTCTCTGTCCACCTCCTTATTCAGTTTAAATCCATACTTCATGGTTTAGCATACGAGGGTCGTCATAAGCTGGCCATAGCCACCTTTCCTTGCCTGTACCTCCATCCAACCTAGGCCAGTTTTCTACCATACTACCTGCTGTTAGTGCTCTCTAGCACTGCATATTTACTTCTTTATTCTTTGTTCATTTGTCTATAAATAGCACTATGTGTCATAGCTACTATGTGTCCGGCCTCTTTCCCTTTTGATGGCTTCAGTGCCTTATTCTATAAGACCCGCTTCGGATGATGGCTCCTTTGGGAAGCCTCCTCTATTCTACCAGATGGAACTGACCACTTACTCCTGGGTCTTCCCAGGGTACACACCTCCCCTGCCTGTGTCTCACTATGTGGTGACATATCTGTCCCTGCCCCCAGACTGGAGGAAGGAACAGAAAGAAATTACTTCTTTATCTTTGTATCATTCCAACTTTGTAGCACAATTTCTGGCACACAACAGAACCTCAACAAATCTTGGTACAATAAATGAGTAAATGTTTGGATTAGGAATAAATTCTGCCTCAGACATTGGTAAATCTTAGAGGTAGATGTGGTCCCGCCAAGGAGCTCTCACCTGAGTCCTGGAAGATGGTAATGCTTTGTGTTTAATTTTGAAGGGACTGAGG
>NW_006784184.1:393163-395622 GCF_000442215.2 Lipotes vexillifer | reverse complement strand
CCTGCTGAACAGGAACCAAGCCAGGGAAGGGTGCCCGGGAGAGAGGCAGCCTCCTCAGAAAAGAGTGCAAAGGGCACAGTGAGATGGAGAAAAGCCCAGGTTCTCCCTCACTTCCAAGATGTGGCCAAGGAGCCCGCTACCTTCAGATTCCTATTTGTAAATAGGAAGAAATTTGTTGCAAGAATTCAATGAGTATCCTACGTGCATTCACAAGTCATTCATGAACCCAGATTTTGGATGTCATTACTTTTTGGAGTAATTATCTGTAAAGCTGATGATAATGATGATTATGAAAAAAATATGAGTAATAAAGACAAAGTGACACAAAAATTAATAGCTGTATAACTTACACAGGAAGAGTGAAACCTGAAAATAACTGGAGAACACTAAAGCCATTTGAATTGACAACTCCGCTATTTCCATACATGGTGTTTGAACACTTATCAGACTAGGGGACTCTCATGTAAAGAAATGCTTAAGAATGCAGCTTGGTCTAGTCTCTGTATGACTCAGGTCATACAATATTGCTCCAGTGCATGTATTCAGTGGGATTTATAATGCAATTATGAATTCATGCCATAAACCCTCCCTAGTCTCCAAAGATAGCTTGCATTTCCTACTGACGTGTCCCAGGGCACCCTGATCTTACCCTTACCATGGCACTGACGTTGCAATTGTTGGTTTACTTCTCAGTCTGTCTCAAATGTTATTTGAGCATCTTGTTCACTGTGCTCCTGGTACTTAGTGGAGTGTGACACTCTTAAGTTGGGTATTTATTCATTCACTGACACACCCAGGGGAGAGCCTCCACTGTGCTGGCCCCCAGCTTGAGCCGTGCCCCTCAAGTGTCCCCTCACGGACACTGTGGAAAAACGGGGCTCAGCCATAGGAATTATTTAATGGACATTACAGTAAGTCCAATACAGCAAAAACATGGGCCGCCGACCATGTTTGAAGGTGTGGGATTTTTGAGGAAATTATATTAAAATCTAAAGTACGAGAAAGAGAAAGAGTTATCCATACTCTGAGCTTGCAAGGGAAGCTGGATGTGAGGACCCATCCAGGCTGAGAGAGGCTGAAACCAAACACCCGAGCCCCAGACAGATAAAGGATGGGTTCCCCGGGTTACCAAGTCAGCTAAGAGCAGAAGGAGGATTAGAATCCAGGGGGTTTATCCCAGGCCACACAGCACAATGCAGAGCTGTGGTCGGGAAAACAAGAGAAAGCCTTGAGGGACTTGAGAGTGACAGTGGGCCAAGATCCATACTGACTGCAGGGAAGGACGACAGCGGCTTCATGCTGCAGGTCACATCACGTTCATGGGCACTAGGCAGTTCTCCTTCAGCAAGACACCTGCCCTGCCCCTTATCAGGCACTCAGATGGCAGGAGTGGCGCTGACGGGCCCCAGACCCCTGACAGTGCACCTCGACCACTTTCTTCTATTAGAAATTCTCCTTGCAGGTTACAGCAGTGAGGGGCCTCTCTGGGCCACACGTCCCAGTTCCTGGATAATCTGCTTCCCCAGAAGGCTCTCTCCCAGCAGGATCCTGCAGGCTGCCTCCCTAAGAGCCTCTGAAGCCTGTAGCTGGATCCCAGGCAGTGTCTTCTCCACCCGCTGGGCTATCCCCTGGGGCGCAAGGCAGCCTCCCACCCGCGGCTGCAGGGGGAGAGGCTGTGCTGATGCATATCGGCTTGATTTGCAGCAGCTCTGGGCAGAGGGTCTCAGAGACATGCAGAAAGCCCCTGGTGTGGGTCGGGTTTGTCTTTTGCGTTTTCTCAGTGGTGTCTGCCTGTTTCTGTGGCTGCTCTTCAGCCCTGCCCAGGATTGCAGTGTTCCCATGGGGAATCCCTCACTAGGAGTGTGGGTTTCCCATCTGGGCTTTGTGGACAGAGGGAGGGGAGAGAAAAGGAAAAGAGCGCGCTGGAGGGGAATTAGTCACTCAGCATCGTAAGGGCACAGCCCCTGGAGATCTACTTCTTGCCTGAGACACCCCCTCCCGACACCTCCCTGTATACTCATGCTTACTTGGGGCAGGGTGGGAGTGGGGATTGACAGGCAGAAAAGGTAAAAAGATACCTCTGAGCAAAGGCAAGTCTAGGTTCAGGATCTGCTTGCCTGCCGCTCCACAGACACGGAGCTCCAAGACAGGAAAAGGCCTGTGCTCAATGACTAGCCCCAGCCCCTGGCCCTTTAATCCACGTGTTAATTCAGCAAAGGTGCATTATCTCATTTGATTTGTGCAACCACCCTGAGATCTGCGTGGAATAGTTTTGGTCTCTACGTCCATTTCACAGATGAAGAGGTGACCCTCTCAAGGTCACCCAGAGCCTGGAGCCCAGCAAGCGTCTTCTGGTACAGCAGTCTCTGGGTGAGGGTCTGCTTGCCCCTCGGGTCCCCACGCAGAAGCAGAGCCCTGGGTGGAACAGAGGCCAGCAAGGAGACCCTCCTCTCCTCATC
>NW_006784184.1:389949-393149 GCF_000442215.2 Lipotes vexillifer | reverse complement strand
TCATCACCCTCCACCTGCCCCCCCCTCCTCCTCCTCCCCATCCCTCCCCCTCCCCCTCCCCTCCCCTCCTCCCCACTCCTGTCCTCCCCCTTCACTCCCCCTCCCCCTCTCCCTACTACCTGCTCCTGACTTCCCCCATCACTCCCATCACCCCCTCCCCCACCATACCTCATCTTTCTCCCCCACCCCTCACCACCCCCATCCCCCAGCATTTCTAAACCTTCTTGTGTGAGTGGTGGAAGCAGGGATGATGAAAGGCCCCTACAAAAATAATTCTCAAGGAAGAAACACTTCTATACCTAATGATCCTTATTTGAGAACTTAAAGAAAGTTGAATGCGTGCAGGAGATTTTGAAACTTCCCAGCGGGGAGGGAGGAGCGGGCCCCCTGCACTTTGACAGGTTTGAATTCTTACTGCCAAGAACACTGTGGAGGAGTGGGGGGAGTGGGTAAATCCTCTTCGGGGAGCGAGCTGCGCCTTTGATGCAGGAAGATAGACTTCAGGATGAGCTGGGCTGCAGACATGTTCACTGCTTCCTTTATTCTCTGCGAGGCGCTGGGGGATCACGGTGAGCACAGCGACACCCACAGATGTGGACTCTACACTCTGGTGGGGAGACAGACAGTAAATGGATAATTTTCCCATTAAAAAGTGTGACGAGTGCTCAGCAGAACATGTTTCTGTGAGAGAGACTGACAGCAGACCCCATTTATATTAGAGGGTGTCAGGGAAGACATTTTTGAGGAAGTGACAATTAAACAGAGATGACAAAGCAATAAGCTCCACCCAATTGAGAGAGATACATGAATTGTTCAAGGTCACATAGGTAGGACACAGTGGAATTAGGACTAGGGTCAGAGGATATTATTTTTATCAAAATAATCATATATCTACAAGTACACTACAAGCGTAATTAAAAAATAACAACCGGCCTCACTGTCCCCACCCAAGAGTCCATACCTCAAAGCCAACCATTCTCAACTCCCATCTGTTTATTTGCACATTTACCTCCGGGTTTCTAAATACCATGCTTATAAAGCTATTTCCTAAATTCTAGACACCAATTTACTACAGAAAATGAAGGGCTAGCACTCTCATACCTCCCCTTAGCACATTTATTCTCCCGTTTTCCCAATATATAGGTTTACATCAAATGTTTGGTCAAATCAGTAGCCAATGTTCCTGTTATCGATATAATGCAAATCAAACCAAGTAAATTATAATTTCATTTACTTTCTTATGCAACTTCCTACTTTTCTTGGAGTTACTTATTTTTCTGTGCACGTATGCCTGTTTCTCCAGAATCTTTCTCGTTGTGCTGTAAATAAGTCTCACACATGAGGCAATCTAGCAGTTTTTATTGTTGTTGCCTGTTTGTTTGAGCATCTCTTCTAGAACCTTCTATTGGCCTGCTCCATTTGAGCTGGTTGTACTGCAGGCCTGTTTCACAGCTGTCATCCAGCTATTTAACCTTAGAATCATCTGCCCCCTCGCCCAGTTTGGAATTAATGTTTCTAGGACCAATGACTTCTGTTTTCTTGATTTCTCCTGTGTTTTGGAGGCACACACTTTTCAGCTGCTTCCTGAGGAAAGCGTTGACAACTTGCTTGTTTGAAAAATATCGTACATCTTTCTTCACACCTGATTGTTAGTCAGGTTAGACATAGAAATCTCGCCTCAACGTGTTTTTACCTCAGAATTTCCTTGTTATCCTATAGCTTCCAGGGTGGCTGTTTAGAAGTGTTGTGCTACTCTGGTTCCTGTGTCTTTGTATGTGATCTATAGTTTTCCTAGAAAAGTCTTAGGCAATATTCTTTATCCCTGGTATTTTGAAATGTCTTCATAGAGTGCCTTGGTGTGGGCTTTTTTTTTTTTTTTTTTAACTTACTCTCCTAGGTACTTGGTGAATTCCTTCTCAATCAGTTTTGGAAACAAATCTTTTGATATTTATTCGCTAATTTTCTCCTCTTTTTTTTTTTCTCTTTTTCTTTCTGGATGTTCCATTAAATGGATATATATAAATATACACACATACATATATATACACACACATATATATATATATTCTCCCACTTCTATTTTCTGTCTCTTCTACTTTCTGGTAGATCTCCACTTTATCATCTTACATTTAAAATTAATATTGCCTTATGCAATGGTTTCAGCTGTAGCATTTTTAATTCCTAACACTCCTTCAGTGTTCTCTCTCATTTGGTTTTGTTTGAGAAGCAAGTGCTAAGAAGCCCTTTGGGAGGTCTGTGTGGGAGCATGTTGACCTGAGAGCCATCTTGTAGGGAATGGTGAACAGCCAGAATGAGCAGCCAGACACTCCATGGAGGATCTTCAAGTAATCAACAGTTTTGCTCCTTTCTTGTGGGTGCATTTTTCAGCAAAATCTCCCAGCCTACTGAACTGTCCATCATCTCTGACTCTAGAGCCTTGTTCCCAAGCATCCTCACACTGGGTGTGCATCGGGGTCATCTTCAGGGCTGGTTAAAACACAGGTTACCCAGGCTTCACCCCCGAGGCTCTGATCAGGAGTTCTGGGATGCAGCCTGTGACTTTGCATTTCTAACAAGTTCCCAGGTAACCCTGATGAACACTTCTAGGGCAAAAGCTTTCCATCTCTTACCAGGATAGAAGTCTGGTTTTCAAGTCTGAGAAAGGTTTTAGGGAATACGCCTTCGTCTCATAGAGACTTTCAAGTCTCCTTGTTTTTTGCCTCATCCGTGACCACAGGCTCCACAAAGATATGGTGTCCCAAATTCACGAGTATTTCTAGAGTGTTGCAGCCTAAGTCAGCTTGCTGCTCCCATCCGGGCATTTTGGTTTTTACTTCCCCTGCTTGGCTAAATCAGTGACTATTCGTTCATCTGCTTTCCGTCCTATACAGTTTTGTCAACATATTTCATCTGCTGATGTTTTCTCCCCTGCTTCATTTGTCAACATAGATTTTTTTTTCTTTAGTGTTATTTTGGACGGTATTGGAAGGAAGCAGAACGTGACACAGCTCTTCAGGCCACAGTAATTAGTCATGTCAAGAGTTTTTTCGATGGTAGCGCTTTGCTTCCCTTCTAACAGGAAGTACACCTGCCTTTGGCAGCGCGCTCAGAATAGGAGGGAGCCGCCCCCCGACAGGGGCCCAGGGCCCATGTACGCGCCATCATCCTCATCACAAAAGACACCCTCATCCTCATTCCTG
>NW_006784184.1:387747-389873 GCF_000442215.2 Lipotes vexillifer | reverse complement strand
GAGCAAGGAATGCTTCCAACCACAGAAAGAAGAAAAAGCAGTTTGACATTTTCTCAACTATTTGGAATTTTTTCTAGCACAAGCTGTTTACCCTCTGCTTTGATTCTTATTGAATTAAGGAGGGAGAAAAGAAATCAATTCACTCTCCGTATGATGCTCGGTAAAAACTGCCACTCACTAAACACTATGGAATATGTAGGAAAGAGGAAAAAAAGATAAATCCATCAACTAACAAGATAAGTGCCTTGTTCCTCCATCTGTTACTGCTGTGTCCTTATCTAGGATAGGAGTGTGGCAGCCACAATATATCTGTGTCAGGTATTATATTCCAAAGTCATATGAATGAATTTTCCTGCTAGGAACCATCCATGATCTCGCCGAGCCACAACTAAATTTGTCCTGAGGCACGCACTGTCTTTTTGCACTTGGAAGTCCATTGAATTCACAGGCAGGAGGGTGATGGTGTCTATCTCCCAGCTTTTCCAGCTTTGAGTCTCTCTCTGCCGTGCAGGGGCTGGTGGTGAGGACTTAGTTGATTCACCTCTGAGGACGTGCCAATGTCCTTACAGGATACAGGGAAGCGTTGGAGGCCTGGACGAGATGGATATAGAGGTCTGCGTATGGGTACATCTATAAAGATTGCATCATTGATTAGATGATTGATTAGCGGTGCCACTTCTTAGCTGGGGAAAACTACAGAAGAGTGTTCAATTGGAATGACATCCCAGGCACTTGAGCAGCCCCAATTATCCTGTGATGATTCCTCATTCAAAAACAGAGTTTATTTTGAGGACTGAGCCCTGACTGAGCTCCCAGGTGCAGACAGAGATGCTGACACGTGGCGTCAGAACCCGTGCTTTGGCATCTCTGACAGGAGCTGAGAGATGTGGTAGATAGATATAACTTGTTTGCATCCACGGTGGAGTCTGAGCTTTGCATTTTATTAGAGATGGTGTAATCCATCTATATTATCATCACTGTCATCGTCATCATCCTCAGCAGCAGTGGCACTACAACAGCGGGGACATCACAGCTTTCATCACTTGGTGAAAAACTTATCCGTGTTCATCTCTGTCCTCCTAGCCTGAGAGCATTGAACACGTAACACAGGGGACGGTGGTGGACGGCGTGACTTAGGCTGTAGGCTTCATGAGCTAGAATTGTATCAGGGATCCAGGTGAGATACACGAGCAACTCAACTTTGTAAGTGGTCAAAGCCTAGAAAGAAGGGAAGCAAGCAAAAAAAGAAAGAAAAAAACGCTGCAAATAAATTCAGGGAATGAAGCCGTATTATATTGTGATAGAATAAAGGAGAGCGAAGGCTGAAGTTTTTCTTCCAAGTTTCAAGCTATGATGCCTAGGTTTAGGAATAGGACAGAATAGATCATATTCCAAAGTTTTCTTTGGAATATATTGGGATTGAGATGCCTGAGAGACATCAGCTGAAGGAGGGCTATCCTACAAGAAGTGAGTGTGTGAGTCTAAAACTCAAGGGCGATGTCCAGGCCTAGAGATGCAGACGTGGGACCATCGGTGCACAAGTGGTGTGTTAGGCAGCCCTAGATGGTGTCCAATGATCCACATCTACTGATTTTCATGCCCTGTGTAATCTCTTCCCCTTGGGTGTGGGCTGGGTTATTGTCTCACTTTTAATGAGTGGACTACAGCAGAAGTGATGAGATATCACTTCCGAGGTGATGTTATAAAAATATTGTGACTTCCACCTTGGGCTTTCTTTATCAGCCCCTCTTGGATCACTCACCTTGGTGAAAGCTGGCTTCCATGGTGTGAGGCAGCCCTGTGGGGAGACCCAGCGGGCCAGCAAAGAATGTGTGAATGAGCTTGGAAAAAGACCCCCCACCCTGCCCCATCCCCTCAGTGGAGACTTTAGTTGAAACCATGGTTCTGGCCAACTGCTTGACTACATCCTCATGAGAGAGCTTGAGTCTGAGGGACTCAGCTAAGCCTCTTTCTGATTCCTTACCCACAGAGACCATGAGATAATAAATGTTTTTGGTATCAAGTTGCTAAGTTTTAGGGTAATTTATTACATAGCAATGGACTACTAATACAGGTGGTTAAAATTATGAAATTATTGGAGCTCATCCGGGAAGATGGTGTAGGGA
>NW_006784184.1:371317-387635 GCF_000442215.2 Lipotes vexillifer | reverse complement strand
GGGAAAGAAACATAGACCCTGATGCTCACTGATGCCTAAAGGAAACAAACAAAAAGAGAGTCGATATGCGCAACAAAAGGAACAGTAAGAGTAAAATGAGAAAAAACAGGGCAACTTGGTTTTATAAAAAACACAGGAAATGCATTTTATAGAAAGAAAGAGATCAACAGTATTCCATACTGCAGATAACTCAAATAATATAAGGTCTGAAGTGTCCTATAGTTTTGGCAATTGGGATGTAATCTGGCTGATCTTAGCAAGAGTGGTTTCAGTGGAGTAGGGAGGGATTAAAGCCAGATGGCAGTGGTTGAGGAATAAATGGTACATGAGGAAGGGGAGAAGGTGATCGTAGACTATATTTTCTGTTTCGGTTTGGTTTTTGACTATGTTTTGAGAAAAATGATTGAGGAAGGGAGACGGGTTGTATGATAAAAGAAGATGTGACAAAATGATGGCTTTTCATGATGGAAGGGCTTGGATGCTTTTATGACTACAAATAGGGACAGAGGAGAGGGAGTGGGAATTTCAGGACAGGTTAGGGATGACCAGTGGAAGAAAGGCACAGAGAAAGTGCGAGAAGCTGGGGTCAAGCACACAGGTAGAGGGAGTTGGCCCAAATAGGACTGTAGCTCATCAGCTAAGACGGAGGATACAAAGATACCGAAGATACAAAGATACAAGGGAAGAAGTGGGTACACATATATGTGCTTCTGGGAAGGAGGATGAGAAATTGTATGAGAGAACCCTTGACCTTGATTTTTTTAGAAAAGCAGGCAAGGGGTTAGATCAAGACAGTGCTTTCCAAATTTTTCCACTCAGTATCCCTAATGAGAGAGGAGAATGCACATTCCCTAGGAATCTGAAGTCATAGCACAGAGTGGTCAGCCGCGAGCTAAAAAATTAAAATTCATTATTAATACGTACTATTTATATTACATTCGTATTGTAGCCGCATTTTCATATGTTTTAAATTTGTTGTATTTAACTTTCCTCCAAAGTTAAAAATGTAAGTTTCTGAAAGCTACATT
Source organism: Lipotes vexillifer (assembly GCF_000442215.2). Classification (NCBI taxonomy): domain Eukaryota; kingdom Metazoa; phylum Chordata; class Mammalia; order Artiodactyla; family Lipotidae; genus Lipotes; species Lipotes vexillifer. The sequence continues at coordinate 386,607 of NW_006784184.1, read as the reverse complement.
ATATTTATCTTTTTTGTAGTATCTATATTATATTTATATTATCTTGTCTTCTTTGTATTACTATGTTTATCTTGGCACATTGCCCTATATTATGTGTAACTTGGTATATTGCCCTGAGGGTATTTCTCAAGTGGTTTGCAAGTTCCAGCCTTAAACCATTAGCACCCACTGTCACATGAGCTCAGTCAGATTTTGAGATTCATTCAGGTCTCAATGGTCACCTTGAGAAGCACAGGACTTCACCAGAGTGAATGAATGAGAAACAGAAAATGCACATCTAGTTGAGGAGATGAGAAGGCAGAGGGAGAGCTCTCAAGCCCGGGGCAGCATCGCCAGACTCGGGCTCTTCGGGGCAGCAGAGGTAGGGCTGTGTCCTCGTGGGGCACACGGAGGAGTTGGTATTTGAGGTCGGGCATGGGGTAGAGTAATCAGCCCCGGAATTGCCGGAGTTGGCTGGAGACAGTGGAGGTTGGGGAGGGGTGTAAGAGTGTGAGTGACAAGAACACACTTGACTTCCCCGTTTTCCCAAGTGACGGACCCGATGGGCATTAACTCCTGCAAGGTGAGATTTTATACACACCATCTAAGCTCCTTTGTTCTGGGGGGACACCACATAAATTATTGTGAGCCCACTTCTTTCTTCTTCTAGATCAGGGATTGGCAAACTAACTCCCACTGGTCAAATCCAGCCCCTGCCTCTCCCCACCTCTTTTAGTAAATCAAGTTTTCTTGGAATATAGTCATGCTTATTTGCTGGCATATTGTCCATGGCTGGCTTTCCCTGATAACGACAGATTTGAATAATTGTGACAAAGACTTTATGGTTCACCAAGCCTAAAATATTTATCTGGCTATTTATAGAAAAAGACCTCTATGTTAGAATGACCTATATCGTGAGATAAAACTTAGCAAATACATTTTACAGATCCTTCTTGCTCGTTTTTGACAATGGTTCTGAGTTTTCAGAAATTTAATGTAAGACTCCTCAAGCCTGATGGGGGAGGGGCTACCTTACCCTTAAGAGAGTCCTCAGCCTTCACCTGAACGCCCTCAAGGTTGGCCGGGTGAGCCTATGAGAATTTCTGTGCTCAAACCCAGTCTGCATTCCAACAGCACTTCCTCAGTCTAGCTCATCCTCGTAATAGTTTCCCCACACTCTCCAGTTGGCAGAAGCTCCACTGGGAAGCAGATTTGCTTTGTCTTTATTCACCTTTCTCAGCTGTTCCCCTTCCAAATTTTACTTTTTCTCTCTTTTAGATCTTCCAAGCAAGCACACTCAGAGTTATGGACTCAGACTCTTCCCCTTCCCTCTTCTCTGATCCTCAGTAGAGATGCTGAGCAGAGCTAGTTAGCACATTTTAAAAAAAAAAACACAAGTATTCTTCATATAAAAGGACTTGCTCCAGCCATCACATTGAGGCGTGCATTTATGCATTTATTCGCTTTCCTCCCCTTCACCTTTGAAATGCAGAACTTCTGGAACCATTTGAAGTGAGTTCTCACAGCCTCCCCCATAGCATCGGATCCCAGAACCTTCCTCAAGCCCTAACGGGCGTCTCTGACTCAGGGTTTGAGATGAAATCAGTGCTGGCTACACATGACACAGCAGTTAGCGCAGCGTGAGCGTCTGGATGACTGACTTGTGCTCAGCACACACTTGGGCTTCCATCTTCACTGGTTTCCAAAAGATTCACAGGAAACGTGCTGTAATTCTAATAGGTCTCAGTTGTCACAAGGACCTAATCTGATAGTTGGCTGTGGAACTTTACAACCAACAGTCTAACTGTACTTAAAGGCATGTTGGCAGATTCAATTTTAACAATAGCTGATTTTAAAAATCAGTAAGGTCCAGCCCAGTGCATAGAGCCTGCAGCAGGGATATAGGTCTAGTAGCCTTCTGGTCTTGGAATATCTGTTTATTTATAGCAGAGACCTCCAGATGGTGGCGCTGGCCATCCGGCCCAGTCAGTCTGACCAGTCCCCAGCACCAGCAAGTCCATTCATGAAATCTAGGCCGTGGAGATGGAAGTTAGGGGAAGGTATGATTTGCCGGCTTATGTGGATTTGCAAGGTTCTCCTTAGGCCCCCTCTGACAACTGCAGATCGATTCATTTTATACCCCACCTACTCTGAAAGCAGTCCTTCCTTGGGCTGGATCAGGGTATCAGAAAATGGGGGAAAGAAAGGTTGTGATATTTACATGCCCAGGAGCAATGGCCTGGACTCTTAATGCACGTTATGAATGCCTACCCACTGCTGGGCCCCTACTATATGGGCGTGTGATGCTGGCTGGCTCTTTGCATCTATTAGCTACAGGGCGAGGGAGTGAGTATCATTGGCCAGAATGGCAGTGTACTGCTCCTGACGAGAAAAGCAGCCCTCGTGCGACCCACAGGTGACTTTCCAGGGGCACTATGCGTGGGAGAAAGCTTCAGCTAGCAGGGCCTCGAGCTTTGTTTGTTAGGAGGTGGTGACAACGTTTCACAGTGCAGAAACCAGGTGAGGGCCAGTGGTGGGTGCCACGATTGTGAAGCTTTTGAGAGAAAGCAATACGTGGTGAGGGTTTTTGAGGAAGTTTCGCTCTTTGGCACATGGTGTAGTTCCCCTGCTTTTGCCCCTTAAATATGCCTGCATTCCTTGTTGCCGAATTTCTGAAATAGCACATCGCACCCGGGTATGAAGGGATCCAGCTTCGCACAGGCCACGTGCAGCTACAGCTCTCTACTGGGCACCTACTAGGTACCAGGCACCCTCCTACACCCTTGATATACATTTTCACATGTATTCTTCAAAAAAGATCTCTGAAGAGTATCTAATATTGCTGAACATGTAGACTCAAGGAGGTTAAGTAAATGGGCCCCAAATCACACTGCAGTAAGAGGCAAAGGTAGGTTTCCCACCCAGGTCAGCCTCGTTCCAGACCTTGGCATCTGTCTGCGGAGACTGGCAGATGCCAGTAAGCGCATCTGGATGGGCTGGGGGGTGGAGAGGCTGCCAGAAGTGCATGCATTTAACTCTTACCCTAACTAAAAATAGTGTCAGGAAGGGAAGCAGTAACAGGATATGAATATGAATGTGTCATGTGCACCGAAGCCCCAAAATCATGATTTTTGCTTTGAATACTTTGCCATTTTATAGGATCCATGGCAAGGCCACCCCCTCCCTGACATGGATCACTGAGTTGCTTGTGTTGGGATAGTCTCTTGTTTAGTGATCTTTCCCAGGCTTTGAGGACTTTTGTACATGGGCTAGAAAAGCCTGCTTTGGGGACGACCACGGTGGTAGGTTGCGCAGCCCCTAATGTGCTTCTTAGACCCCTAAAAGCCAAGGTTATCGGGCGGTTACTTCTCTTGGCTTTTCCCCAGGCTGATGCTTCGGTTTATGCTTTTATCTCTGCAGAGTGCACGGGCTTACAGAGAATTGAAGAGATGTCCCTTTCCTTTTCCTTCCCAGTTAGGCCCTAACGGATTTTGGTTGTCTCTTCAGAGCTCCCAAATCCCTGCTCTCATTTCAGTTAGAGTGCTCTCTGCAGCGGTGGGGGCTGGGCTGAAGAATCGACGCCTGGTCCCCATGTTAGAGCTGATTCATCTCTTTCCTGAGCTCGGCCGCTCTTGGCTGGGGAGGAGGGAGAATGGAGCAATCTTTCAGAATAAATATGGTTTGTTTGTGTTTGTATTTGCTTCCATGCTGAATTCTGATTGCATCCGGCACCCCGACACCACAATTATTATTAATTTCCCCCGTCTGCTCTCCGAATCTTGCTGCCACAGAGATGCGATGATGGATAATGTTAGATGTGGTAATTGGATGTGCTGGGGGAAGGGAAAGGAGGGAAAGGCAGATGTTTCATTATGAGATTTGAATCTGAGTTCGGGCCTCCAGATCAGAGGCCTGAAACGAAACTGCACCGGGGCATCTGGGATCAGGAAGGATCCCGTCCCGACGCCACAGGCCTGTCATCCTGGGTCTGCATCTTCGCTCCACTGACTCCCCTCGGGCGGTTGGATTTCACACCCACTTGAGGTGAAGCAAGTAAGACAGAAGGTGGAAACCTGGCCCGTCCTGACTCCTCAGACCTCTGCCTCCCCTGTTTGAGTAGAGGGGGCACACAGCCTGGCTGAGTGACCACAGCCGACAGGTCCTGTCGGCGGGTGAAATCAGAGCACGCTTGCAATGCCTCCTGATTTGTGTTTACAGATGGGGCCTTGCTACCCCTGCCAAGCTCCAAATCTTAGAGCTGAAGACGCTGGTCTCTAGTGAGGGAGCAGCTCAAAGGGACTGCTCTGTGCCAGGCCCTCCCGCACCTAGGCTGCCTGAGCCCCCCGGGTGAGGCGTGAGGAACAAGGTGGAGGGAAGGCCAGTCCCCCTGAGTCACCTCCTCTGCTGACGGGCACCTGGTCCCTCCCAGCACAGTCTCTCCTCCCACCCCTCATTCTCCTGGCTATGTGCGCTCATCTTCCCGGCCTCACAAACGGCAGCTTCCAGCCTGATGGGAGGAGGAAAGGCAGGAGAAAGCTGTGTCTCTGGAGTATACACCCGTGCAGGTGTGCAGCCCTACCTGAGGTTCTCGAGGATGAGCTGGGAGAATCTGAAAGAGAGTCCGGGCCGTGAAGTTGGACTGTGCCCTCCCTGGGGCCCAGTGAGACCCGACAGGGGCTGACAAGATCCCTCACTCACAGGGAAGCCTGCCACCAGCCTCTTCTTGGCTGAGGTTCTGTCAGTCGGTTCAGGCCACGTGGAAGAAAGGGATGCCTCAGGCCAGAGTGGCTCCTGCCTGGTTCCCGTGAGTTTTCTTCCAGCGCCACCAAGCAGTTCTCCAGTTCTCAGTGGACACTGCCCACTGCAAGTTTCACTCAGTCCTGACACTTTCTGTCTGAAGACCGCCATGCGTTAAGGACTCAGTCTCACAAGACTGCCCCCACTCAGACGCCAATTCCAAGTCCAGGTCGGCACCTGCGGCTGTAAATCGGAGGTTCCCATGACCCCCTCCTCAGGTTCAGGTAATTTGTAGAGTGGCTCACAGAGCTCAGAGGAACATTTACTCGTGGTTACCAGATAAAAGGTAGTATAGAGGATACTTCCTCTGGATAGTCGGAAGGACCCCAAGTGTAGGGGCTTCTGCCCCCATGGGGCTGGCGTGCACCACCCAGGACGCTCATCCCATCTTGGTCAAGAGTTTTGACAAAATTTAATCTGCAGCCCCTCCTTCCCCTCCCAGAGGTCCAGGTGGGGCTCAAAGTTCCAGCCCTCTAATCACTTGTTCTCTCCGGTGACCAGGCCCATCTGCCCCTTTCCAGGGCCACCACCTTACGTCGCCTCATTAGCATACGCTCAGAAGGGGCTTGTTTTTCACTGAGGCACAGTTGATCTACAGTGTTGCGTTAATTTCTGCCACACAGCAAAGTGGCTCAGTTATACATGTATATACACATTCTTTTTCATACTCTTTTCCATTACGGTTCATCACAGGATACTGAGTATAGTTCCCTGTGCTATGCAGTAGGACCTTGTTGTTTAGCCATCCTGTATATAGTACTTTGCACCTGCTAATCCCAAACTCCCAGTCTTTCCTTCCCCACCCCCTCCCCCTTGGCAACCACAAGTCTGATCTCTATGTCTGTGAGTCTGTTTCTGTTTCGTAGATATGTTCATTTGTGCTGTATTTTAGATTTCACATATAAGTGATATCATGTGGTATTTGTCTTTCTCTTTCTGACTTACTTCACTTAGTATGACATTCTCTAGGTCCCTCTATGTTGCTGCAAATGGCATTATTTCCTTCTTTTTAGATATGTCTGTATATATATATATATATATATATATATATATATATATATATATATATATACACCACATCTTCTTTTTTAAAGGGGCTTCTTATGAAGGATGAAACACAGTCCTTTCACTCAGGAAATTCCAAGGGTTTGAGGAGGTCTGTGCCTGGAACAGGGACGAAGACCGAGTATATTTCTTACGACACCGTACTTGCCCTTGGACGTTCCTCTGAAGTTCAGAGGCTGACAGGCTAGTGATGTTGGTGACCCGAAAGACACAGGACAAGGATCCTGCATGCTAGTGGCCTTCCACCTCAGCTGAACTGGATCACAGCAGAGCTGGAGGCATGGCAGCCACAGTTATTCGGGGGTCTTCTGAGGGGGCATCTCTGAAGCCCCCCCGCTTCTGCTTGGAAGAAGGCTCTTGTTCATCCTCCATGGACCCCTCCAGGGGCTGCAGTAGGGCCCATAGTACACATGTACAAAAAGAAGGGGGACAGAAACCTGCAGTGAACAAGCGGCATTTGGCAAACAAAGGCGCTGTGCCAGACACTCCAGGGAAGGGAGAGTGTTTAGGGACTCAGAGCTATAAATCGGCGCAGTCAGATTAGGTGCTTACATTTATTTTTGTTCTCATCAGCACGGATGCTGTTGCTGGTAATGGAGCTGCCGTGCAGTAACTCATGCATGAGATTAGCAGCAGAGGAAGGGTGGGAGGGGTGGGTGAGGAGAGCCCGAGGGGGCCTAGGTGTGGCCACTCACTTGTGGGCTTCAGCAGGGCCAGCAGGCTGGGGACTGCTGTTTTTAATGTACAAATGGGAAGGGGACTCTGGAGATAGAGTCCAGCTTCCTCACTTTACTGCTGGGGAGGAAAGACCCGGGTGGATGAAAGGCCATACCTCAGGGCGCATGGCAAGCTGGTGGCAGAGCCGGGGCCGGGATTTAGAGCGGTTGACTTGCCTTTCCAGTGAGCCTTTCCTCTGTGCATTCTTGCCTACAGAATTGTTAGCAGTGCAGGGAGGAGAGAGCACAGTGGATTCACAGCCAGATGGCAATTCCAGCATCGCCCAGCTCTTTCTCTCCTTCATCTTTTTCCATTCAAACCCTCTCTCCTCTCCTAATGAACTTGAGCTCTCTCTGTCCTTGTGGTAATTTCCACCAGCTGTCCCTTTACAGGAGAGAGTGCGTGCGTGTGTGTGTGTGTGTGTGTGCGTGCGCGTGTGCGCGCATAAATGTGTGCACACAGAATCGGCGGGGGCCCCAGGTGTGCTGGATGAGTGTGTCTCCCCATGAGGCCCTAGACAGCCCTCAGAAGCCCCACTTATCTCGCACCTGTGCCCTGACTGGGAAAGTCTGTCTGGACAAATGGGACTCCATTGTCAACTCACTCTGGGTGCTAGACGGAAACTGGGTGAGTCAAGGAGGGATGCCCCCTGCCTACTCCCTGCACCCATTCAGTTCCAGGCATTTTCCCCTCATTTACTCATACCAACTCTGGATCTGGAACTAAGGCCAGATGTGCTTTAGTGAAGGTTTTGGTCCCCTCCTGAGGGAGTCGCAGTTCCAGGGCCTCAGCAGGAGATCCTAACATCTTTTCTCTCCTTTCCTGCAGGCCTCAGGGCAGGCTGCTTTATTTAATCCTCCAAGTTGCTACCACTTACTTTGTCCCTCAGAAAACTTCTCAAGGACTAAGCTCCTGCATGGAACAGTCTTCTGGGTACCACCTTCCCATTCCCATCTTCACTGACTTCTCTCTCCGCCCTCAGCTTCTTTTGGGTTCCTCCAGTAGATGGGGAAGAAAACCAAAGTTCACCCATGGGGCAGGGACTCACACTGGGGTCTCCCGGGCAGATCCAGGAGTGATGCACGGCCACCCTGGGCTCTATTGGCTAGAACCCAGGGGCAGTGCCACTGCCCCTGGAGTCCCCACCTGCCTCTCTCCTTCCTCTGGGATGCATCACCTAGAACCCTTCGGTTTTCACTTGACTGATTCCTACTCTGCCAGCTTCTAAGTCAGGTTTTGTTTTACTCCAGGGAGCCTCCCCTGGACCCTTAACCAGGAGGTTGCCCCCCTCCTGCTGTGACACCCTGTACAGCCTCACAGCCCTCGTCACAGTGTCTGCTCTCCTCACCCACCTTTCTCACTAGATCACGCCCTTCTCAAGGCCTGGGCCATAACTTGTCTCTTTTGGGGGGTATTTTTCTGGTTCTTAATAGAAATTATAACTTAGAATCACTTGGAGATTTTAAAAAATATCTGTGCTTGGACCTTACCTTCAAATAATTAAATCAGAGTCTTCAGAATATTGGGTCCTGATATATTTTTGTTAAAAGCTCCTATATTCATTCAGGGTTGAGAACCATTATAGTAGATGCCTCAGAAATGTTTGCTGAATGAATGAACACGTCTCTGCAGCATATAGGGACGCAGAGGAGATGGGGCAGCACAATGGGGTCCCCCTGGTGCCCAGAAACTCCCCTGGATGGGTTATGCCCCTTTCATGTGGTCTCTGTACATAGAAGTCAATCTGTATCAACCATTTTTGAAAAACCATTTAAAATTGTTCTGGATATTATAAATTGAACACAGTAGAGTCCGTTTCTTCTAGTTACAGGACTAGAGGGAAAAGGTGTCTATGTAGAGAAAAAAAAAGTAAATACTTGGCAGACATTTTATTCTAAGCAGTTACTAATTGCCAACTATATGCCTAATGTCCCGTGGGCCCGTGAGACACACACACAGTGTGAAGGCATGGATTTTCAGTCTAGGTGTGGGAACCAAGCGGATGCACGAGGCAGAGTTTTGCAGATGAGTATTTTCTCATGATGTTTTTAAGGCCCACATTACCTGGTACAGATACTTAGAGAAGAAGACAGCGGACCATCGGGTGCTAATTATGCAGTGCAGAAGTAACGCGCAAGGAGTGAGTGGAGGGAGAGATCATTGTGGGCTGTGTCTCAGAGAAAGCTCTTCAGAGGAGAGCGGCCGTGGGTTCAGGCTGGAAGGACGTGCCCACGCAGGGCTGGGTCGGGGAGAGGAAGCCCATCCCGGCCAGAGGGCTAGCGTGCGCAGATTCAGAAACAGCACGTGCATCTGGACATTTGTAGAGAGACAGGTGTGACTAGGACAGGAAGGGTTTGGGGGAAGCAACATGAAATCCACATGTTTGGGGAGGGCGGGCCAGATTAGGAAGGACATGGGGCCGGAGGTGAGACTGACACCGGGGATAGTGAGTGAGGAGCGTCACCGGCGTGGGACCTGGGACCCCGTGGTCGTCACGTGTGAGAGCCGATCGTGACAGCAGTGCGCATGGCAGATGGGAGAGAGCACAGGCAGCAGTGCAGAGGCCTATAGGGATCCGGGTCATGTGGGTGCTGTGAGCGTGACCTCATCGGGCTCCCACGCACGTGATGGGGGATGGCGGCAGTGGTGCACTGCGCGGCTCCTGAAGGGCCAGGAGCCTTGGCATCTCCAGGGTGGTTGCCCGCAAAGCCTAAACAACGGCTTGGCTGGGTTTCTGTGCTCTTGCCCCATTTCCCGAGCCCTTAGCATCCTTTCCTCATGTAGCTGGAGGTAATTCGGGGCCCTGGGATTTAGACCTGGGGTACAGCCTCCCTTGGAAGGGGTAGCGGAGTGGGTGCCATGGTGGGCGGGCTCAATGCTATTTTATCACAGTGAATGTCTTCTCAATGTTTGGAGTTTTCTGAGCTTCATGGGCTGAGAAATGGAAGCTCACGTGGAGGCCACAACTGGGCCTCCCATCCTCTGTTTTGCTGTCGGGCACTGGGCAGCCTCCCGGCCTCGGGCCCCTCCGTCTCTCCGAGGATCTCTGAGGCGCGGAAGCCTGTAGCCTGAGCACACCTGACTCAGCCCACGGTCCACGGTGGTCTCAGGTGGGAGTCCCCCTCTGAAGACTTCCTCCTTTTTCATATGTAAGACTCAGGGAAAGATTTTCCCCTTCCCAGAGCCTAGGTCCTCAGCAGAGGGCCACTTACTTCCGGGGGTGCTAGATTTAAATGGGCTGGCAAGATGCTTGCTGAACCAGGTGACGTGTGTTCTCATTTGTAAAAAGGGGTGAACAGGGCCTTTTATTCAATCTTATAAAGGCAAGTGATGACAAATGAACGTATCTGCTGTGTAGCAGCAGCTCTGTGAGGAAAGCTGTGATTAACATAGACATTTCTTTTCATCCCTGTGCAGCCCCAAGGGGTTTCTTGACTCTCCCAAGATGCTGGCTAGTCGTGGTCCTTGGGGTGAGCCCAGAGCCTCTGAGGTTCTGAGAGGCCCACCTCCTTCTCCATCAGCACAGACGGGTCTGAGACAGGCGGAGCGGTCCCTGCCATGCCTTTGTGTGGGTTTTTTATCACTCAGATGACTGGGATTGCTTCTTTATCCAGTGTCCCCTTAGGAAAAACAATACTAGTAACCACTGTTGCGGCCCAGCTCCCTTTTGGGATGTGCAGTTGCCAGTGTCCTAAGGGACAAAGCACACAGGATTCTGGTTTCCTTTCGCTCTGGGACTGGCTCTCCCAAGACCAGACTTCCACCTATTTCTCAGAGGAGCTGCGTGTCCTAAAAGCAGACATATTTTGGGGGCATAGATGCTTCCTGAATCTCTGAGCTTCCTTTCATGCCCACATCATCCTCTCAGGACCACTGGTCAAAGACAGAGACCCAGGACCACCGCCCCGCCCCCCCCGAATTCGTGGCAGGGGGAGCTCCTCTCAGAGGTGCGTGTGGGAAGCAGACCGAGTTTGGGAAAGTGAGAAGCAGAAGGAAAAATTGCCTTCTGTAGACACCCCAACCTCTGCAGCTTCCCAACACGTGCTTTCAAAGAGAGACCTCTTGTGATTATAATTAATACTGATGAGTGATTGGAAATACTTTTTAGAAGGCTTGAGGGACAGTCAGTAATCCCACCGCAAATCGGGGAGACGGTTTTCTTTGGTGGTGGAGAGAGACAGAGAGAGGGAGAGACAGTACAAGGGGAAGAGTAGTTTTATCCAAAAAACAAGCAAACCAAAGGAAAAGAGCTCCTCTAGGAATTATCGAGCCCGCGGGCCTCATGGAAGAGCCAATTTTGCACGTCGCTGTGCTGTATGCTCGTGTAGAGCACACACACGCCACGGTGAAATGAAGTGCCTGACGTTTCATACCCCCAGCCACCCAGTCCATGCCGAAAACATAAGCTCTGCCATGTCTAATGTCTGCCCAGCCTTTGCTCCAAAATCCACCTGATGATGAGAGCGTGATCCCTAGCAATGTCTCAGAACTCTCCATTCCTCTCCGGCTGGACCGCAGTCCAGCACACACTACTGCGGCCTGCTGCCTCCTGGACTTGGAACCAGGGCTGGGGACTTGATGGGTGGTGGAAAGGTAGAGCACGTATATCCATCCAAGGAAGCACGCGGCTTGCCGGTGCTATAAATTTTCGGAAGTCAGTCTCCACCGGCAGTGTGTGTGCCTGGAGTGGTGAAGGGGCCCGGAGCAGGGAGGAACCCGCGGAGACTTAGAAATCAACGACATCCACAGCGCGCCTCCACATCCTGATTTGCTAACAAGCGGGGCCACAGAGAGAAGAATACTCACCTGTATACAGATCCCGTATTTGGCATAGTTTAAATAATTTTAAATGCAACTGTCAGCCTTAAGCTCTGAAATGTGCCTCCAGGAAAAGATAAACACAGAGAAGAGAAGATTGCAGGGGGGGCCGGGTGGGGGGACTCCAGGGAAGGAGGAAGACATCACAATCTTTAATATTTTTAATCAGCCTGTTTTTCCAAAACAGGAAACATTGTCGCAGGTACCCTTGCAGACTATAAGTTTTCCGATTTTTGGTGCGTGCAATTCAATGTGAGCGTGATAGTTCCGTTTCAGAGGCTCAGCAAGACTGAAAATCTCTGCTTGGCAGCCGCTGGGCCAATGAAGGCATCAGGTGCTGTCGGCGGGTGGCTCAGCTGTTGACCTGCAAGTGTGAGGGGGCAGCCGACCCGCGGGCCTTGGAAGCCTTGGTCACAGCCTGGAGGCAGGGCGGTGCTGCAGGCCAAGGCCCCGAGGTGGCCCACCCAAGAGGCTGTGCATCATCTAAAGCAGCGGTCCCCAACCTTTCTGGCACCAGGGACCGGTTTTGTGGAAGACAATTTTTCCATGGACGGGGGTGATGAGAGCTCTGGCAGGGATGGTTCAGGTGGTAATGCGAGTGACGCAGAGCCAGCAGCTCACCTCCTTCTGTGCGGCCCGGTTCCTAACAGGCCACGCACTGTACCGGTCCGCAGCGGCCTGGGGGTTGGGGACTCCTGATCTAAAGGTCTGCACACCCCCAGGTGTCCCTGTTCTCAGGCTGCAATGGGTGTTTCCACCATGAGACTCAGATCCCTGGGTTTAGACCTCTGTCTGGGAGCTGAAACCTTACTGAGAGCCTTACCACAAAGGAGTAGAGCCCGGGGCATGGCAGGGTCTAGAATTTGGTTAAAAGGTCTGTTCCCTGGGAGGAAATGGGCCCCTGAGGTAGGGAAGGCTACTGGGAAAAACAGAGGCAGGGTCTCAAAACCCTTGGGTAGGTGCTCAGAGTCAGATGGAACTTGGCTTAAATTCAGGTTCAAATGGAAGCCTGAGCCCAGGCGCTAGGAGGGGAACTGGAAGGGAGCAGTGAGCTTAATTGGCCAGGGTGCTGACACACTGCAGTTCCTTGCTGGTGGCTGGGCCTGGTCTGGGGGAGGCATGGCCATTGGGGCAGGCCTCAGACACTCCTCAACATGGCACATCTTCCCCTCTTTGAACGAGACGTCCCTCACTCCCTGTCTTCATCGGGCATGCCAAAGTCCAGGGCCACCGCTCCTTGCCTGGGGCGTTGGGGGCAGGGTAGACAGCAGGAGAAGTCAGAGGTCAAGTTCAGCTCCAGGGGAAACAGGACTGACTGAGAAGGGAAAGCAGAGCTCAAAAGCAAACCTCAGTATCACGCATAATGTTAACTTGGAACCAAAGAACACCTTGGACTGTGGGGAAGATCCCGCCGGGGATGGATCAGCTGGTAACTGGGAAGAGTGCCTGGGGTTGGCTGTGCCGAGGTCACCCATGACCTGGCAGCAGCCCTCCTGGGGGAATGGTGGAGACATGCAGATTTGCATAATTTGATGAAGGAGCACAGGAGATGTATTTATAGGGTCCAGTGGAGGACAGAGAAGGAAAGCGTGTCCTGACATCCCTGGGGAGCTCCTTCCCCAAACTCTGCCGACCAAGGTCCCAGCCCTCCTTCCAGGCCCATCATAAAAGCCATCCCCCTCCATGAATCAGCCGCCATCTACCTTCCCTCCCATCCTCTCCTACTCAATCGGACTGATTCACTTTATTTTTATGATGCTTTTCGTGTTACTGTTTCCACTGCTTGTTCCTGTCGACATTGTAAGCGGCTTAAGGAGAGGGGCTGTGCCTTATGCATTATTCACATTCTACGTCACTTCTGTACCTGGCGCCTTACCTGGAAGAGCCAAGCCAGAAAGTGTTTGCCGAACTGAATGTTGAGAGTTGTTACCGACCTCAGGCTCCCCCTTCCTGGGGCTGTCTTGACTGGGTTGTCAAGTGCTAGAGCAACGGTTCGCAAAATTTTTTTCCCCCAAATCACCTGGAGGGTGATTATTAGAACACGGATCGCAGGGCCCCAACCCTGAGTTTCTGATTCAGTAGGTTGGAGAGATCCAGGAATTTGCATTTTTAACAAGCTCCTACTGATACTGAGGATTCTAGTTCAGGAAAACCACTTTGAGAACCACTGCCCCAGAGCTGGAGTGTGATTTCTTTCAAGCATGCCTATTAGTTGACCTCCCTGGAGAAGGCGCTTTTCCTCTTTGTGCATCTGGTCTGGCTGCATGGGAGAACGCACATGCAGTTAAGTACCAGTACTATGCCGTGCATCAGCCTCCCGCACAGAGCTGGGAGCAGACATCTGCCTGACCATCGGAGATGAGGCTGGATGTCTGCATCCTGGACCTACTGAGATCGAGGGCCACAGGCCCCTTGCACTCACCAGTAAGGCTGCCAAATAGGCAGGGGAGATTCCCCCCACACCTTCTCTGCAGCTTCATCACCCAGGTTCTGAAACGGCTTGTGGCTCCTGAAGATATGTTTGAAATTATCTTGTAGATTCGTTCATATGCACATCACTGAAGGCCTAAACTCTATGTCTGTCTATATGATTGTTGAGAACAGGAAGTAGGCCATATTTATTCTGGATATTCAGAACCTTAGCTGTTTCGTGGTGACTACTTTCAAGAAGAAAGACTATAGAAAAAAAATATTACTAGGACAACTGTGAGCACTTGGAAAGGAAAGGATACTCACTAGATGAAAGCACCAGCTCACTGCCACAAAGCCCTAGCCGCCCAATCTCATTTCCTTTTTATAAGAAGTCACTTGGGAAATTTGGTAGACATCACTTTTTAAATTTAAGCATGGCATTTCCCAGGGCCCTCACGATGTTCCCAGGTGGTGGGTGGGTTTGGACTCCATAGTGTTCCGAGTAACGGATCAGTGTCAACCTGGAAAGAGGCCTTCGTCTTTGACCCTGTCCCGTTTGACATTTTTACCAGCATTAGATGAAGAAACAGCAGGCACACAGATCACACTTTCACCTAATTCAAAGCTGGGATGGATAGTTAATAGTCAGCATGACAGAACTGAGTTTCAGAGGATCTTGACAAGCTCAGGAAGTGGGCCAGGCTTTGAAAAAATGGAACACTTATCTCAAAGCAGTAAAAAGAAGGAAGGCTCAGTAGCAGAACTTTAAAAAACGTTTAGGAATTTTAGTTGGTAGAAAGCATAACGTGACATTAGTGCAATGTAACTTCCCCAGAAGTTGATATATGAGACCGTATTAATAGACGGAAAGCACCCAGAACAAACTGCATTTGCAGCATTGTAAGCAGTTAGGGATTCAGAGGCAAACAGAATCATAGCCAGGCAGCCTCGATGATGAATAGACTGTATACTGTGTCTCGTGATTCTTAGGTTGAGTTACGGAAGGAAGTGAGGGAGCTTAGCTTCACGCCTAGAGAGGAAAAGGCTGAAGGAAGACCCATTGACTGTCTTCAAATGCTTTGAAATGTCTCATGTAAATTCCACTTATTTTGAATGGCCCCCAAAACCAAATGTGAGATCGATGGATGAAGTAATAGGGTAACAGATTTTGGCTTAATACAAAGATGGAGATTCTAGTATCCAGATTGTCTATAGGTGAAATAATAATAACAATGATAATATCAATGATGCTGGTGATGATGATGAAGTGAGCAACAACTCCTGCAGGCTCATTAAACACGACTTACTCCAAACACAGTGCTTGATTCCACTAGACCATCAGGATGGTGAGCTGACATCACTGGGAAAAGGCAGCCGTTGGGTGAGCAGTCATGTTGCAGAGGAGCTTCGAGTATCAGGTGGTCGAGCAAGATGACCTTAGGTTCTGGAAATATTGGAAATATAGTGCCTTTTTTTTTTTTTTTTTTTTTTTTTTGCCTCTC
>NW_006784184.1:357131-370462 GCF_000442215.2 Lipotes vexillifer | reverse complement strand
TCCCGCTGCGGAGCACAGGCTCCGGACGCGCAGGCTCAGCGGCCATGGCTCACGGGTCCAGCCGCTCCGCGGCACGTGGGATCTTCCCGGACCGGGGCGGGCACGAACCCGTGTCCCCTGCATCGGCAGGTGGACTCTCAACCACTGTGCCACCAGGGAAGCCCTATAGTGCCTTTTTAAAAGCTTGCACACAGAGAGAATTGTCAGCACAAAATATTTTTATTCTTCAAATATTTTATATTGTTTCCTCTTGATGTTTTCAAGTGTAAGGGAAATTGTAAAAGTGAGGGTGTTGGTTGTAAAACCTCCCCTTGCCCCACATCTGAGTGAGGGGTTGCCTGTGAGCCAGAACCTATGGGTGTGCCTGCAGGTGATCACTGCACGTTGTATTGCTTATACACAATCAATGTGTTGGTTGCTTATAACCAATCATGCGCCAGGGTGACCTGGGTTGGCCGGTGCACTCCAGTCCCACCTCCCTGCTGCGATGGAGTGTCTGCCACTCAGTCAGCAAGTTGGCACCATAGGGTTGTACACATCCTAGAAAAGCATCCCTCGTATCTTTGCAGTTTCAATGTCGTTATAATGCCCAGCACCTACTGTATTCAGCGATTTGGGGTTGGTTAAAAGAAGATTAGAAAAGAACTAAAGAAAAATCTCTGTAGAACTGACCTTAAGAGATGTGAGAGATCAAATACAGAGAGGTTCAAGTTAAACATGCCCTCACCTTGTACCCCAGCAAGCCCGAGAGGAACAAGGACCCGGGTTCACACACACACCTGCGCGTGAATATCTGTAACAGCTTTGTAATAATTTCCCCAAGCTGGCAACAGCCCAAATATCTTTCAGTGGGTGAGCAGATTAAAAAACTCAGGTACATCCTCACGATGGGATGGATACTACACAGCAGTAAAAAATAAGAAAATAAGAGACTTCTGGTACACAGACCACCATGGCTGAACCTGGAATGCTTTATGCTAATCCAAAGAGGCCAGACCCAAAAGGCTAAAGACTGTATGATTCCATTCACATAATTCTTGAAAGGGCAAAACTATAGTGGCAGAAAACAGGCTGGCCTTGGGGGAGAAACTGACTACACGGGAGCATGAGGGAACTTTGTAGGTGATGGAAATGTCCCATACCTTGATTACAGTGGTGGTTACATGACTGTATGTTCATTAAAACGTGTAGAGCTATACGCTAAGAATGGTGAGTTTTACTCTAGTAAATTATACCTCGCTTTAAAAAAGCAAACAACACAGGGGAGGCTGATGAGGGCCGGACTAGTCTCAGGGGAGGTGGGATAAAAAGTGGGCTTTGAGGACTTCCCCGGTGGCTCAGTGGTTGAGAGTCCGCCTGCCGATGCAGGGGACACGGCTTCGTGCCCCGGTCCGGGATGATCCCACGTGCCGCGGAGCCTGTGCGTCCGGAGCCTGTGCTCCGCGACGGGAGAGGCCACGACAGTGAGAGGCCCGCGCACCGCAAAAAAAAAAAGAAAAAAGTGGGCTTTGAGTTGGTGAGTTATGTTCAGCTGGGAAGAGGGCTGGACTGTTGCCACGTGAGTTCTCTGTTCCGTTTTCCTGCATATTCTCTTTTCGCTGGTGTCCAGTTGCTGCCTTTCATCCTGCACCAAGCAGGTCCCTTCCCATCCCAGCAGGGGACAGCTCTCCCAGGGCCCTGCCAGCGGCACTGTCCTCTCCAGAGGGTGCGCAGCCTGAGGCCTGAAGCCCCCCTGCCTTCCCGCTGCACCCTGAGGGACTCGAAAGGTTCACCCCGAATTACGAAGGGCCACTGGCCTCTGCCTGAGGAACAGCTGGGGGTCAGAAGAGGCTCCCACTCTTTCAAAGTTTCAAGTACAATTTCTCCTCATCCCCTTCGAATACAGTCGAGAAATGGCCAACCCAGGCCTTTCAAGAACTGGGCTCTAGGCCCAGGTTTGCCTTGAGGTCTGTGAGTTCACCTCTCTGGCTTCAACTTTCCCATCTGGAAAAAGATTATAAAAAGATGGCAAGGTGTGTGAGGGCCTTCCTGGCACCATCCTTTTGTCCTCAGCACAAGCCTTGCTCCTGGCACTCACTTTCTCCTGCGTTCCTCCAAGTGGTGCCGCCAGACACACACACCAGGATCCCTGGAAAGGTGGACGCTGCTCCAGGGGATTTGGCAGGGAGCACGGGTCACCAGAGGTCATCACCCACAGCGGTGGGGCACAGGGGAGCGTGGGAACCCTGGCTCTGCCCCTCAACTTGTGACCTCAGTTTTCACAGCTGAGAGTTGCAGATAATCACCTGTACCCTGTTGAGTGGTTGCTGAGGACTAAACACTGAGGATGAGTGTGGTAGGCAGGTATAGAGTATTTATTAAATAACAGCTGCTAATATGTGTCATTATTATTTTTTAACAAATTAAGAATTTATTTTATTATATAATCAAAGAAAACAAACTTAGAATATCTCCAGACCTAATTGGATGAATCTATTATCATCCATTTTTTCCATCACTTTCTTTTTTTAAAAAATTTTATTGGAGTAGAGTTGATTGACAGTGTTGTGTTAGTGTCAGGTGTACAGCAAAGTGATCCAGTTGTACATAGACATATATTCATTCTTTTTCAAATCTTTTCTCATACAGGTTATCACAGAATACTGAGCAGAGTTCCCTGTGCTATACAGGAGGTCCTTGCTTCTCATCTATTTTATATAGAGTAGTGTGTGTACGTTAATCCCAAGCTGCTAGTTTATCCCTCCCCACCGCATTTCCCCTTTGGTAACAGTAAGTTTGTTTTCGAAATCTGTGAGTCTATTCCTGTTTTGCAAATAAGTTCATTTATATCATTTTTTAAAAAATTAGATTCCACATACGAGTGATATCATATGACATTTGTCTTTCTCTGTCTGACTTCACTTAGTATGATAATCTCTAGGTCCATCCACGTATAGTATGATTATTATTATCATTAACATCAAAGGTGTAACAGTCATTATCTGAAAAACAGTCCAACACATCAATATGCCAGTTATCATCTACCTGCAGATCTGACCCTTATAAATATTCTCCTCTCTGACCCTTCCTTTGATGCTGGGGTGGCAGCCTGATTCCCAGCCTCAGTCCCAAATCGACCTGGGCTCCGAATCCTGGAGGCTCAGGGCTGCACACTCATCTGGCAATGGCTCCGGGGGATCCAGGCCCGGAAGAGAGGATGCAGCCTGGAGGCTGCAGCTGTGGCAGCTTCTGGCTTCCAGAGATTGATTTATCACCAGGCTGCTGATGAATGTGTGGGAAACACTGGTGATACAACAGCATGAGCCGGAATTAAAGCAACAGCTCCTGTGCTTTAAACCCTGTTTACGTGGGGCTTGGCTTTCTAGGCAGTTTCTCGTCTCTCTCTTTAGGACAGAGTGTTTCTTCCGTCTGGAGACTTTGGTTAGAGCACTGCTGAGCGTGAGGAAGGCGCCAGAGACTAGGGACCCAGGAGGACAGCAGCTGGTCCTTGATTCCAGCCGGTCCTGCAGCCCTGGCCTGGTGTGGATGCCTCCTGAGAACAGGGACTCGCAAACACGCCACAGAGCTGGAAACTTTGGGGAACCAAATAACTATGAATGTCAAGGAGGGACATCGTCTCCTCCAACAGCTGCAGTGACCAACGGGAAGAGGGGAGCGCGTCGTAAATCCATCACTAAATCCGCTCTTGCTGGCAGCCGGGCCCAAGCTGAGCGGCGTGTTTCTGGGGGGTGCATGCCGAGGCTTCACGCAGACTTTGCCCGAGACTCTAACACCAGCCCCACTCTCTGGGTTTCCTTCTCTCTTCCTGGCTCTCCCTCCTCTTTCCCCTCTTTTCCTAACTGCCCCTCCCCTACTCTCAAGTTGGCCAAAGTCCTGCAGACTCAGACACTGTGACACCCTAAACAGGCACACAAATCAGGATGTCTTTTGACAGAATCCTGGGAACCAGCTGTGCCCTCTGAGAGGCCAAGATGTCCTTCTGACAGCCAAGAACCACGTTCTGGCAAAGGCTGAGGCAGAATTTCATCTATCAATGTGTAACCAGGGCTCCCGGGGTCAAGGGTAACCACAAGTCATGCTTTAAAAATTGGTCAAATAACTTGCCTGCTTTTCCTAAAAGTCTCAAGCCCCTGAGCACGTCCTACTGGGTGGATACCTTCTTGGACCAGGTCTCCAACTGTCACGTTTACCCATTGTTTCCACTACCTGGATTCAAGGATGAGTGGTACTAAAACATAGGGGGAAATGACACACGTAGACACCCATATGCTGTACTAGGTCTGGCCAATCCCCACTCTTCCACAACGGTGGATAAATCCCAAGAATGTATGACTGCAGAACCACTTATCTTTGGCCTTGGTGTATGTTAGGCAGTTAATGCATGGTGGCATCACCTTCCTAATTAGGCTCTGCTCGGCTGATAAATGAGCTTGTGTCCCTTGAATACATCCCAGCTGGATGGTGAGGCTGAGCTGCTGGGGGATGAGCTGCAAACGGACGGCCCCACAAGTGGGTGGCGGGGGCTGGATCTCCTGGGTTGCGTTTCCCGTGCACAGTTACTGCTTCATCTGCAGCCCGCGCTTTCTCTGCCTCCCAGACTGGATGAGGGCATGATAGACTGAATCAGTCTAGAATCTGAGAAGACTCCAGCGGGCCATGCACTAGGCGTAACCCGCTGGATCAGGAAGCCGTGACGGAGGCGATGCCCGCCAGGAGAGAGCTGTGTCACCCCCGTTGCCAGCTTAGTGCAGCCTGTTCTATTCACAGTCAAAATCCTTGTCACCTGTGGGATCCATTGTCCCCAGGTCCTGTGGCCTAAGACCTTGGGACCTGTGTATCAATCCGAGGTTTCTTGGGTGCTGTGATTTCACAGAGCAGAGCACAGACTCTGATGGAAAGTTGATAAAGTGTTGAATTCCACAGCCAACACTGTCTTTCCTTTCTCAGAATTCCAAACCAGGCTATCGTTAGCACAGACGGACAGGGAGAGGTACTCCCGTCTGAATGCACCAGAGCAACCCGCAAAGCCTGTTTCTGCAGGTCTGTGTGTGAGGAATTGTACCTAGGCTGGTAGAAAAGGCCGATGGTGGTCCCCTGACCATTCCTGGTATCACAAAGCCCTTGTCTGCCCTCCAGAGCCCCAGCAGGTGGCCTGGTGGTTGCTAATAACCAGCAGATGTCTGATGAGCACTGGAGGTATCAGCCTTTGAGCTGCCGTATCACCAAGCAGGGCTTTCAAGCAGGGCAGGATGTGTCTATCAGGCTCCTGTAAGCTTTTGCCCAAAGCCATCACCTTTGGCACATTCAGCAGACAGACAGCCACAGGGGAGCGGGTGTGTGATGTCTTCCTCCCAGATTCCAAAGATGCCTGACAGCCAAGGATTCTGCCCATGAAAGGAGCCCAGGGGAGAAAGCAAGGGAGAGAGGAAGGGAGGGAGAAGATAGAGAAGGAAGTGTGAACAAGAGAAGTGGGGGTATTTTCCGAGCTGAGAGCCATGATTCATTAAGTACTTCCTAAGGACCAGGCCTTGTGCAAAGTTGTATCTCATTTAATTATTAGAGCAAGCTTATTACAATGGGTGTTATTATTTTCTCCGCTTTATAGCTGAGGAAACTTACACGCTGAAAACTTAAGCAACTGCCTTAGGACGTGTAAAAGTAGACACTGCAGCTGGCATGAGGCTTAAGGAATTGTGAAGGTTTGGGAAAAGTGACAACTGAATCCTAATCTCAGTTCTTGGGAACCCACACTTCCCTGGAGCCGTGCAGGCCTGTGCTGGTCCTTCCCCAGACTCCGCCACATGAGAACCACTCCTCTCTCTCTTTCTCTCTCTCTCTCTCAAATGTTGTGCAGCACAATTAGTTAATGCTTATAATGTGCTTTCGACAAGGAAAGCGCCACTGAAATTCACAGCATTGCTAACCCCTTGGTGACTACATCTATAAATTCCCTCCTTTCCATGGAAATTAGGTGGCTGAGTATATCATTTCTCCAAATCACTGCAGTTGCTGATAGAGCAATAGCATCAAATATAAAACTAATATATTTAGAAGGGAGACAGGTTATTTGAAAGCAAAACCACAAAGCAATGATTTCTTCTTTCCTTGTAGGTTATTTTCTTAGGGTTGGGCATTTGTAGGATTATTCCTCTTGGACACTGTGCTTTCACATCTCCTTCAGGGGAGACACAAGCATTGGCCGACTCTGCGGTTCGTGTCACACACAGATACACACGCACACAGACACCACACATACATGGACACACACAGACACACACAAACACACTGCACACACATGCATGGATACACACACCACACACACACAGAGATATGGACACACACATGCGTGTACGCATACACACACCACACACACCACACACGGATACACACACACCACACACGGATACACACACACCACACACACAAACACACATACCGCACACAGATACACACACACCATACATGACTCTCAAGCCAACACTTAGGTGTCCTGCCTACAGGGAGTTTGAAAAACTGCTTTAGCAGATTGTGAATGATGAATGGGGACATTTTTTTAAAAATCTATACTTATTGGTAAAGGAAAGATAGGGAAGGGAGAGGGCAAAGGAGGACACAGAGAAAGTAAGAGGAAAGAAAGGCACAGGGTGGGGATGGAGAGCAGGAGGGAAAAGCAGAGAGTCCCGGGGGGAGTGAGCTGTGATGCGAGAGGCCGAGCTCTAGACAAGCTTGCCCGTGGCAGCCCCCCTCCCCCCAGGACATGTAAACATGTCCCTCGTTCCCACTACAGGCAGCCAGAGTCCAGCGGGCCGCCAGGAGGGCTCTAGACTCTATCAGCCCAGCCACCCTGCCAGACAACCAAGGATCCCAGCTGCACTTGGAACTCCAGTGTAGACCAGTTCTGAACTGGCCACTCTGAAGTTTCCCCCAGGTGTTTTTGCATGTTTCTTTGAGGAGATGCCTGCCCTGGCTGGAGGTCTACTTATTCTCATCAACCTGAGATACCTCATTGTTGGACTGTCAGTGTTATTCAAACTGCAGGCTGCAACCCATTAGAGGTTATTAAATATTTTAGTGGCTTCCACCTGTGATTTTTTAAAAACATGAAATAGAATTATCAAAGTGCATGTCATAACATAAGGATATTTTATGAACATTTTCTTTCAGTAGAGTGTGGGGTGTGTGTGTGCAGTGTTGTGATATAGGATGAATTTGATATTTTAGGTCACTGTCAAATGTTGAAAGCCACGGACCAAGTGACCCAGCAGGCCTGTACCTCTGACTCTGAGCTGCTCCACAAGGCCACTTGGGTCTAGAAAACATGGGCCAGGAAATCTTCCGATTACAACCTCTCCTATGTTCCCTCTGTCTGGGGGATTAGATGTTCAAGAAGATTCTAGCCTATCCTCGACATCCAAGACTTAACATTCTGGAGTGTGCTTGGGCAGCTGGGGATGAGCACAGTTGGGGAAAGGGATGAGATTAGGTGAGTCTAAACTGATCCAACAGGAAGGGTGTCTAACACAAGGACTTCCAGATGCAGAGCTGACTCTGCTGGCTGGGACCCACTGCCCGTCTTGCCTGTCTGCTCAGTCACGTCTGCTTGACTGGCAGACTCAGGAAACCCAATGAGAGGTAACACCCCATATGACGATGCCAGCACCGGTTCGCTGGGTTGATTGACATCCCTGGGATCTGACTTTGTGCACAGGCCCATTGCAGATCACGTTAATGGTTGAGAAATTAAAACGTTGCTCAGTGCCTAATAAATGCAGCATGTGCCTCCTATTAGTACATACCAGCTGCATCTCGGGGAACCAGGAAGCAGCAACAGTTTCTAAATTATTTATCAGTTCCCTTACCTCCACCCCAAAAGAGAGTTGGCTTAGGCATTTCTTTATTTCATGGACTGATATGCAGAGTAATTGCTTTGGGTATTTGTGGGTTTTTTTTTTTTCCTATGGATTTTCTTTTCCTGATTCAACATCAGGGGGGAAGAAAGGAGAGAAAATATCGTGTCAATGTCATTTGAATCATAATAGCTACAAATTCACTCCCCTGAATAAATAGAGAAGCATATTTATCAAACACAGACAAGATGTCTGTGTTGTTAACAGAGGGAGAAAGATTTGAGTCGGCAGAAGCAATCGCAGAAGTTTGCATGATTCCAGAGCTCCCTTGAGAGCAGCAAGCACGCAGCTACTTTCTGGCCTGGGACCTCGGGTCTTGGCAGCTGATTGGCCCCCCAAACCTGGCTGTCAGGACCCGTCAGGGGGTGAACCTAGAGGCTGAGAGGGGCAGGTAGCTCAGGGCATCCTGCCAGGACCTGAAGAGTGATGCAGTGCATGCCGATTCAGCTCCTGGTCCATTTAGGGCAGAGGGAATGGAGAATGGAGGAACCGCCAGCATGAAAGGGCAAATAGAGAGTGTTAGGTTGTCTGTGGCTCTAGCCTTTTTATTCTATTTCATTTCCATCTTTATCTGGGAAGGGCCAGCTGCTTTATGTTGCAAAGACAAGTTTCTGGTGCATCCTCACCACCTCTCCCCTCCCTCACCAGCCCCTCTGGGTTCCACCACGATGCCACAGTTATCTCCCCTCTGGGAGCCCCCTGGAAGAAGCAGCAGATGTAACAGCGATGGCTCTTATCTTTTGAGTAGCTACATCCAGGGCTCTTCTAAGTGCTTTACAGTATTATCTCATCTAATGCTCACAGTAAACTGTGAGGCTATTTTATGACAAGTTTATCTCGATGAGAACACCAAATCCCAGGTCAACTGATGACTTGCCCAAGGTCATTCCCACAACCACGTGTCCAGCTAGGATTTGAGCCCTACCTTCATCCACACAGACAGACAGACACCTGGACTGTGGATCGGGTGACCTGGTTTTCATCCCTAACAGCTGAGTTATCTTCGGCCAGTTGCCCCTATCTCTCTGGAACCCAGTTTCTGGTAGCAACGCACTGTCATAGTGGGGAGAATTGGCTCCTGGGTTTAGACCCTTGCACTGCCACAACGTGACCTTGCGGGGGGTTGGGTTACTTGACATTTGCTTACTCATCTATAAAGTGGAGGTGATGATTGTAATATCTCCCTGGTGGGAGCGGCTTTGGAGATTCAGTGGGTTACCACAGGTGGGAGGGTTCAAGCCCAGCTTGGTGCGCGGTCAGCTCTCAGTACGTGTGCGTTATCGGTACTCAGCTTCCATCTGTGTGTCCAGGAGATGCAGTGATCATTAAGGCCTACTTTAGTTTGGAAAGTCTGTGAATCAGGTCTCTGTGTACACTTCCCTAAAGCTCTGTAGCTATCCATGGTGTTACGCCAATGAGAACGAAATTAGAGGGTGAAAACCGGAATGGCTCCAAGCAGTATGAATGCCTGGCACGGCTGCATCTTTCACACTGGCAACGCCTGTTTGTGTCGACACCTCTTTTCATATGAACATGTCCACCTCCCATTATCCCTTTTGGTAGAGCAGCGATTACATTCCCATCTTAAAGAACTGCCCAGTGATTAGCCCAAGGTCAGAAAGCGAGTAGAAAGAGCAGAACCTCAGTCCACATGCCCTGCTTCCAAGACAGTTCTCACTTGTCGGCAAGGCAAAGGGATTTGAGATTCTGAATCAAACCCCAAGCAAGGAGGCGCCTTAGAAAATGAGCTTTTTGTCTAACTGTATTAGGCATTTTCTATTCCAAGATAAAAGACTGGACAAAGCGTCCTGGCTGTATTTCACCAACTCATCTTTTTCTAAACATAAAAATTTACCACTTTTCCTTTTTCTGACTGGAGAGCAGTTAATCTTGTCTCTTCTAGACCCGCACACTGGCACACAGTACAACTGTCATGAAAGCAGACGGTTCCCTGGGGGAAGAGAAAAGTGAAACATCCCAAAGCAGCAAGAAGGATTGGAGAGTTCAAAGCCTGGCCAGTGGGAGCCCATGAAACTGCCTCAAGGCTCCCCCAGTTCTTCGAGGATGTCGTCTGGGGGAGTCAGATCTGCTCCCCTGGGCGGCAGGCAGGGTGTGGAGGTCAGAGCAGAAAGGAAAACCGGTGGGTCATTTGCATGCAGCAAGGCTATACCAGGTCCTGAGGGACAGGGAAAGCTCAGAGACCTGTGAACTTGAAAGAGAAAGCAGAAGCTTTCTGAGAAAGCACTCAACTTTTGTTGAGTGAGAAGCAGAAAAGCAATGTCTATCAACACTTGCATTTCCAAATCACACAGGCTGTATATTCTAGACCATGCAACCCATTTCTGAGCTATACTGTGCTCCCTCAGGAAATCATAGCTCAGGGTTGACAGGGAACCTGACATCCTCTGCAGCCGAGCATCATGCTGGGAGCGTAGCAAATGCTCAGCAAATTCCTGAAAAATCAAATTGGATTGTCCAAACTGAATCCAACTGAAATATTATCTAAGCGTGTTGTTAGCTCTTAAACAGCAATGTGGGTAGGGCAGTCATGACCCAGGTAATCCAACAAGAATGACTAATCTCCAGGACAGTGCTGTGGTTCCTCTAAATATATAGTGTTCTGTATCTATTTGCCTTCCCAAAGAAGTGTTTCCTTGGTTGATTCGTTCACTCATTTAGCCAATCTTAACGCTATGCCCGGCACCATACTAGGAAATACAAGGGGATTAAGGCAGCCACTGTCTGCCCACACAGATTTGATCATATCTGGGGAAAAGATCAGTATTACACCATAGTTAAAGGAATTTTTTAATTGCAGTAGTTCCCTACAATAGTGAGAATTAGAGAGTGTTTTAAGAGTATATAACAGGAAGCCCTACCCAAATCTGCCCCAGGGGGCAGGGTGGAGGTTAGGAAAGAAGGCTTTGAGGACAGGACACTTATATTAAGACTTGGGGAAGGAGTGTGAGAATTCCAGGAAAGTTTGGGGGAAGGCAGGCTAAGGTGTTTGCCTTTCTTAAGGACTTCTGACCCATCGTTGGTTGGCTGGTGTGGACACGTGCCCCGAAACCCACCCTGTCCTCAGGTCTTCAGGGTGGCCTGGTTTTGTTCACGCCTCAAAGGAGGAGGAGGTGCTACTGGGAGCTCCGTCCGCCAGGCTGGGATGTGGGGATTCACTAGACCTTCAGCTGCCCATCTTCACACCCGGCTCGCTCAACAGTGGTGTCATCCTGGAAATGAGCTCTTTCCACCAGCGCCTTGAAAGGGGCAGAATCAGATCTGCTCAGCCAGGGGATTCACTGGGAACACAGGTACGCTGCCCAGTACCGTGAGAATTCCAACTAGTTTCTTGAAACTAAGACATTTCAATTAACGGGTGGCACTCACACCAGCATCTCTCTCTCCCCTGGCTTGCCAGTCAGTCGGCTGTGTATTATAAATAACAATAAGCTGGCCCAGTCAGAGGCTGTAATCCAGTCTCTTCTTTCTGCTGACATCAACGGGATTCCCTCAAGTGACTTTCTGTATGGGTATTTAATTGGGAGACACATGGGGAAGCCAGCCTGCTTGTGTTGTCGTGTTGGGTATGTCCCACTGGTGTCAGGCCCACCCCCTGGAAGGGCCCTGAGCGTCACTCATGGCCCCGGAGACTATTGCAAGAGGATTAGGGGATACCAGGGACCAAGGGGATCAGCTTGGAGGTTTGAAAACAAAGGGAACATGATCCCACAAACAAAAAACGTTGCCCTGGTTTCTGATTTAACTTGTTCAGAACCTAACGTTTATTGATTGTGTGTGTGTGAGAGAGAGAGAGAGAGAGAGACAGAGAGAGAGAGAGAGTGTGTATGTGTGTGTGTGTGTCAGTGAGTGGTTAATAAAGAAGGGGGAAGAAAATTGAATAATGCCATAATTACGAAATACAAGATAGCAAATGTTAGGTGCCAAAAGAAAGGCGCAGTCATTTATCCAAACAATTTCAGCTCCACTTTCTTTATCTAGGAAGAAGGAAATAGGAGAAGATTTAAATTTTTATTTGTTTTATTCATCTGGTGATGAATATATACAGCAGCCCTCTAAGGAAATATTCAACGTACCCATTTGACAGAAGCTGAGGCTAAGAAAGCACAGTTAATAAGTGGCAGGTATTTGATTCAGACCCATGTCTGTGTGACTCCAAATCCTGTATTAATTCCACTCTATGCCTGGGCTTCGGCCACCTCTCAATCTCTTCTGAAGCTTCTTGTATATCATCATAATGCTTAATTAACGTGCAAAATATCTGTTCCCACTGCAGACATGAAATAGATTTTAGTCCTGTAGAGAATATGAGGGGCAGTCATAATACTAATAATGACAATAGTTGCTAATATTTACATGGTGATTTTACTATTTTCTAAGCTTCCTTCCAAGCATTTTATAAATATTAACTCACTCAGCGAGGTACCTGCAACTAGACAGCTGGCTTCCAAACACATCACCATCGTGCCCTGAAACCTGATTATTTGGGGGTCGGGGCCAGGTGGCAGGCTAGAGAAGAAAGCAGGCTGTTAACCCACTGCTGAGGCCAGGGCTGGGGCAGGCTGGGGTGCCTTGGGCTGTAGCACAGGAGTTCCAGGCCAAAATCCAAATTCCCTGTGCTTTGCCAGTTGCTCCAAGAATTTTCCTTATGGGGCCCATGAGCTGAATGTAGGGACCTGGATGGGGGAGGGAGGGGTTGTGAATCAGTGGGGTGAGGGTGTGTTCACCAGACACTCGATATTCCCCCTATTCCCCACTAGGGGCTCAATTTTTCTCTGCAGCACTGGGGATGCCACGGATAAAGATGTCCTTTATCCTCTCAGCAAAGAGGCTGGGATGGGCAGGTTTTAAATCATATCAGAAGAAGTAGAGATTGGATATTACTGAGAATTTCCTGGCTGCAAGGTTTTTGAGAAGCTTGGAAGCATAATCGAGACACAGGGGAGGGGAAGTGGGGGCTTCATCCATCATGCAGTGTGGTGGCCGTCAACTCCCTGTCCTGTTCCCTTGTGGTGGCTCACTTTGTTACACAGCAGAAACAACACACCATCGTAAAGCAATTATACTCCAATAAAGATGTTAAAAAAATAATAAAAGAAAAGAAAAGAAAGCAGAACCACCGTCCATGCCTAACCACCAGGTATAGCTACAATTTGCTCCATCATTCTCACCTCAGGACATGAGGTGTCCCTCCCCCTGCTGTGGGCTGACCCTGCTGCTCTTACCACCAATCCCGCCCACCCCCATCCCCCCAGGAACTTTGGGCCATTTATCTCCGCCCTCTCTCTCCAGCATCTTTAACCTCTTCTTCCGTTTGACCATTTTTTTTTTTTTGACCTACCTTTTTCAACCTCTCAAGTTTTTCTCAGAAACTAAGACAAGCAATAAACCTTAAACACAGTCCTC
>NW_006784184.1:351825-357052 GCF_000442215.2 Lipotes vexillifer | reverse complement strand
CCGATAATTGCATCTCTCTCCTTCCGTTATCATCCAGATTTCTTGAAAGGGTAGTTCACACCCCCACTGTTTTCACGTTATTACCTCATATTCACTTCTCAAGCAACTGTAATCTGACCTCTTACCCCCCCCACCATTTCACTCAAATTGCTCTCATTAAAGTCAGAAATAATGACCTACTACATGACAAAATCTACAAAGCACTTCCAGGGTTTCTGTGATCTTCCTCTGAACGTATTCACGTCTCTCATCTTTGTTGGCGTTGAGGCACCTCACCAGCCCCTCCATTCGGCAGCTCCTTCTCCTCAACTTCTAGGATACCTGCTTTTTCTTTCCAAGTATCATCTTAAAATGTTGGTTCCTTCTGGTTCTACCCTCAGCTCACTTATTTCTCGACATGGTCTCCTTGCAATTTCATCTATACTCATGTTCGGAAGTCCCATTTGTATGCTACTAATCCCCAAATCTCTGTCTCTGGTCCCTGGGTTCCAGACCTACATATCCAACTGTGTGCTGGACAGAGTCACCTGAACGCCTCCCCAGCACCATATGCTTCACATTCTTTATGTCCAGCATGGAATTCATCATCTTCATATCTCATCCTGTTTTCCTCTGAACTCTCTTTCTTGACTTGTAGCATCTGCATCTGCTCAGTTGCCCAGCCAGGAACCTGGACTTTTCAATATTCATCTTTCTCCAGAGCTCCTCTTACAATGTCACCACTCCTGGAATCGATTTTAATGCTAATCCCCCTTTTGTCATTCCCAATGCCACTAACTTAGTTTAGCTTCTCTGTAGATCATTCTTAGACTACTACAGTGGTCTCCTATCTGCTCTCCTTACCCCCACTCTGAGCATCCCCTGTCTACCCAACAGATTGAACATGCTGCTCCCAGGACAGTATTTCCAGAATGTTGAGCTGACTCTGTGAGTGTCCATATTCGATTGGACAAAGCTTAAGCTTTTCCAAGTTACATAGAAAGATTTAATTTATGTGCCATCGGCACATTCTCCACCTCAGGGCCTACCTGCCCTCTCTCTTCCTGTGACATGGGTATCATGCTACTTGCAATTACCCCAGCCTATGATGATTCGGTGTTTCCTACCCTCTGCTCAGAGTGCCCCTTTGCCTACAGCATCCTGCATCCTCTCTCCTCCATCATGTCTTTGGATCCATTAGCTCTTTAATCTGTCCTCTCAGTTGGCTGAGCACAGTCCTTTATAAACAAGGGAATAAATTTGTCAAGTCAAGCCCAATCTTACAAGTAGATAGGATGGGTGCCTACCCATGTGGTTCAAGTAATGAAGCTTAAGAAAGCTCATAACTAGTTATCTTTCATTGTTTAAAATTATTTCATTACTGGGTCATTCTTTTGATTGCCTTTGTTTTGTTTGTTTGTTTTGATTTTGGAGAATCCTCTATAGATTTCTGTGGAAGGAGGTTAATCCCATGAACCTTAATAGTTCCACGTATTATGGAAGGGGATCATGGCAGTTAGTTGAGGGTGAGGCTCTTAGTAAAATGGGACGCAAGATGAAAACCTGCATCAAGGACGTGGAGGAGTGTTACTTCACAGAGAGCGGAGAACACGTCCGTTCAACGTCCATATCACAGAACTACCTTGGTCCAATCATGTGGATAATGCCAGTAGGTTAGGAACCAAATTAATGCTCAGGTCACGAAAAAAGAGAAAAGATAAAAAGATTTCTTGCATAATAAGTAATCATCACCCATGGAGCCCTGTGTTCATTTCCCTGAAAAACAAACTGTCAAAAGAGAGATTGCTTAATGTGATCCTGTGAGATGGGCCAACATACCGTCTGAAGTCTGAGCTTCAGAAATAAAATATAAAGATAAGGCACTTAGTATCCTCTAGGTGGTTGAATGTAGAGTGAGGAAGAAATTATGTTACCATCAAAAGGCTGGGAAGAGAAGGAAGAGAGGCAGGAAGAGAAGGGCACATTGAACAAACTTGTGTTGAGCGTCTACCCAGAGAGTGTTACTCCACTGAGATTATGCTGGACCAGTGTGGGCATGAACCCTGCTATGAGTATCCACCTAGCACATGGCAGGGACTCAGTATAAATACTTGTGGAGGGAGGGGATGGAGAAAGGAAGGAAGGAAGGAAGGAAGGAAGGAAGATAGGAAGGAAGATAGGAAGGAAGGAGGGAGGGAGGGAGGGAGGAAACAGGTGCCCTATTGTTAGTTGGTCTGGAATAGCTTAAAGCAAATGAATCTCTATTAAAACTTTACTGTCTAGCTTTTCAGCCTGTGGTATGTTCTTGCCCATGGCATGTTCTTTTAGGAAATTCATACTATGTCTATTCCCCATTAAGGTCAGGGAGCACTTTATCAGGCTAAGCTGTGGCCTATATATCAATTCAGCATGTTAAATCTGATAAGTTATTAAACCAGACAGCAAGTGAGTGGTAGAGCTGGGGTTTAAACCCAGGTACCAAGAGTACCCCAGCGCGCACCTGGGTCCTGTAGCCATGCTGGGGATCAGAGGATGCCTTCCTGCTTGTCTAGACCCCTGGATGGGCGGCCATCTGGCACACGCCCAGAAGGGGAGAAGAAAGGTGGTTCCTTGCTCAGGGCTGGGGTTAGCCCAGTCTTTGTTTTCTAATCAGTCTCAGTTATTTACGGGGCCCAGAACAGTGAGGGGAGGGCAAGCTTATAAATTTTGTTCAGAGGGGGGTTTATGTGCATTCTGGGCCGGTTTTCTAAGACAGCTGCCCCAATAAAGGATTTATCAAGACAATAAAAAAGAGAGGAAAGAGCTCTGGTGAGAACAGCCCTTTTATATTATGAGAGTCTAAGAGGGAATACAGTACTATGAACAAATGCCACACTTCACCTGCACCCACCCCACCCAGCCTTCTCCAGCCCAGGCCAACACACAGGCAGAAGAGCTCTCAGATCTTCATCTGAGGGTCTAAATACTACAGGCATTTGATAATTCTTTTTGTCTTCTGGCACCCAACCCCAATTCCCTTATCCCAGATGGGTTGTCTCTTTTTATAGTAATGGCTTTCCTATTTGGGCTATTCTTGGGGATTTCAAAGATGGCTTGTTCTAGCCAATGAAACAGTTTTTAGTTGAAAGTGGTCACCTCAACCATGTGAAAGTCAAACACGTAACCACATAATGCACCACCACCATTTCAGTTCCACTGGGCTCTTTCCTGAGTGTCTCCTCTGCACTGTGCATGTGTTGGGTGTGAGGGATGAGAGGCAGATTTCAGGCAGCTCCAGGCTTGTGGAGGTCACCAGTCACCAGGAACACTCACTAGTGCCTGCATACCACCTTGCACAACCAGGAGCTTAGTAAAGGCTTATTTATTGGCTTGGCCCAAAAGTTCGTTTGGGTTTTTCCATAAGATCTTATGGAAAAACCCAAACGAACTTTTTGGCCAACCACCGTAATGATTCAGTTACTCAGTTATTCATAGTTCATCCATATGACCATCACACTTGTTTTGAGCACCTGCTATGTGCCTTCAATATAGAGATGGATTAGCAACAGTCTCCCTGTCCTTGAGAAGCATTTTAGAACCTGGTGGAGGAGACAGACAATTGCAATGCAATGGAAAGTGTGTTCCAACAGAACTTCACCTAAGGAGCAAGATTTCCAGACAGAAGGAAGAAACATGTATTCCAGGCAGACAGAACAGCATGTATAAAATGTGAGAAGGGTGGAAGAGAGCATGAGAGTTCCCGGAAACTGTTAGATCTTAGGTGCAGGGCATCATAGGGTAAGAGCTGATGGAACGTTTCAGGAATCTGGAAGAGGAGATGGTGAGGAATGAGGCCGTGGCCAGTTAAGGCTTGAATTCCTTACTGTAGGCCCAGGAAGTCCTCAAACAGTGTGAAAAGTGGAATCAGCAATATGGAAAGACGTAGTTCTGGAAATTAGTGGACCAAACAGAGGGCTGTTATATTAATGCCCGAAAGGGATGATGAAGAAATGAACTGGGCCTGGGGCCATAGGTATGGAAGGAAAGGAGTGATTTGGAAGGTAATTGGGAGGCAAAGGTGAGTGCAATGATAGGTGGTGTGTGTGTGTGGACAGGGCAGGGCCCAGAGGAGGGTAAACTCACCTCAGGACAGAATTTAGAGGGTGCCGATACTCAGTAATAAAGATGAATCATATTTTGTTGCAATATTTTAAGGCATAAAATTGAACGCTAAATAAAAACCCCATGATTAACAACAGATGGAATTTTAAAATAGAGACCGATCATTATTACCAATTTTTCCTTTTGCCTCTGGCTCCAATATGGCTTGACATGGTAACGTACTGATTCTGGCTTTTTGTAAAATTTTAGTAATTGGTTCATTACTTTTTTTTTGGTATGATTTTGGGTTTTTTTAAATATTGCATTAAAATATTGTTTACCTCATTAACTATCTTTTAGGGGCACCCTCTTAAATTTTGCGCCAAGTCAGGTCCCTCATTCTCCTCACCCTAGTCCTGACCCTGGAATAGCTCTGGGGTCAGAGAGGGGCAGGCGTCAGGTAAGGCTCTTGAGTAGGGTATGCTGATGCCCCACTATGGAGCTTTTCTCCATGGAAGGACTGCACAGTCTGCTTCTAAAAGTGACTTTCTTCCCAGATACCTTTCCTCTGCCCACCAAGCTTGCCATTTTCTGCTAGGAGTTTTCACCAAATGCAGACTTCACGCACACCCTGCCTACTGCCCTCCATTTGCGCAAACTGAGTTTGGGTCTCCCATGATGAAACTTACATACAGCTTGTATACAACTTGCCTAAATGCTACACATGCTTTGGAATAAGCATGGAAATTGGTTTCTAAAATAGGGGTGGTTTAAAACAAAGCGGTGCTATGAAAGGGATTCCTACAGAGCAGGTTGTGGGAAATAGCAGCGCACCTCTAAAATGGAAAACCTGGGGCAAGAGTCATAAAGGGCAATCAGCCAGTTCTGGGAAGGGGCGGCGCGAACGGGGAGCGTGGTCTGCCAGGGGGAGCGGTCAGCTCTGTCTCCAGCTCCTTGGGGCAGTGAAACTCATTTGTATCCATCCCCCGAAGCTTCTCTTCTCTTTATATCCTGGCTTGATGCAGATGTAATATATTCTGTCAGTGCAAAATTTGGCCTAAAATAAGGCTGTGGCCTTTGGAAATCCAGGAGGGAATCGGGTGGGGGGATTTCCAAATTAATTGCAGTGTGCAGCTGGAGTACAGTGGGGACGGTGAGGGGAAGAGCG
>NW_006784184.1:341625-351730 GCF_000442215.2 Lipotes vexillifer | reverse complement strand
GAAGAGCGGAGGGTACGAGCTGTATCATTGTGTACAAGGCAATGCTTGGGTGGAGAGAATGACCGAATGGGCATTAATATAGAGAATTTGATAATGAGGGAGGGTGGATGAAAATTTGAGTGGAGTTGCCTGATAGCTTCAATTTCCTTAGAGAAGTAGGAGAAAATACTGCTTTCTGAGAGTATGGGCTGAGATGAATCATTAGCAGGATAGTAAAGGTTAAGACAAGGGGAGAGAGGATTGACCAAAGATCGTGCATGGATCTGGAGGGGTCCTTGCAGACCTTCTGCACTTGGAGGCCACGGATGCACGTGACTCCAATCTACGCAGTTGTGTGATTTTTTTATCTCCGGGCAAAGGCTTGGAGAAGGCAAGCCCTGGGACTGATCCCAGGTTGGGAGTCTGTAAGGCAGGTGACGGATGAGATAGAAGGAGAGGGAGAAGTCTAGACGTAGCCGGCATCAGGGGCGGTGACTGATGGGACCAGCGATGCTGTGGGGAGAGACAAACCATGGAGACTCTCAAGCTTCCAAGTGTTTACGTCACTTGTTGAAAGTACAGGATGCGGCTGAAAGATGTGTGTGTTATAGGGTGCTGCCTCGGCAGGACCAGCCCTGGGTCAGCGGAGGCAGCCACAGCGCCGGAGTTCTCTAGCAACCGGGGCCCCTTTTGCCATGGTGGTGTCCGTACAATCACGATGACCTCTGCGTCATTACATTACCATCTCTTCTCTTGAAATGCAGCCACAAAGACCCCTCTTAGGCAGAAGAAGGCATCTTATCTGCTTCTCCAGAGCACCATTTAGGAACAGGCATCCCTGTACGGAAGATTTGTTTCCTTAGTAGCACTGTTTGTTTACCCCCACCCCGTACTCGTCCTAAAGTTGATAAAATGTGGAAGTCAATAACGCAGGCACCATCCTCAGGCTGATAATGGAGACGGATGCTGCTAATACCTCTCACGACTGTGCTGAATACAGCTGTCAGAGCAGGAGGGAATCCGAGAAGGTGGTGTGCAATTAACCTGGTTAAAATTAGGCCAAGGAACCCAAGGTTAATGGCCCTGGGAATGGGAACATTAATGACCACTGCTGGTCAAGCCCCTTTTTGTCTTACTCATTAGAGATGCCTTTTATATTCTATGAGATCCTGGCCTTTGGCCCTGGGACCAAGGGTGATGGAGAGCTGCCACTCCCCCAGATGACGTGTTATGCATCCTGACAGCTTCCACCTAGCACTTGATCCCCCATCACAACATCCCGCTACAGTATGTAGCAGGTCCCAAACACGCCCGCCATCTGCTGAGCACCACTGACGAGAGCTAAGACACACACATGATGCATATTCATGAACCAAAACCACTCCGGGTTTTCATCCAACAGACTGACAAAAGTGTGACATCCCCCTGCTTTCACCTGTTTGGTGCTGGTGTTCCATTTTCTACACACTCCTGGGTGAGCTGGAATAGAATCTTTAACCACTCCGGAATGGGTCCTCAGTCATATTTGACAGTGACAGAGTTATTAACATGTGAATCTTCACGGCCTTCCACCCTGAAGTGATTGACAGAAAGGATGCTATTTCTGTCCACTCTCTATCTCTTTTTCCCCATTTCCTTTTACCCTCCGAAAGAGAAGTCTACCTTTGCTGGAGCTAATCTCCTGTGATAAGCTTTTGTGATGCAAATTTGGGACACTGGGTAGACCGAGACAGAGCTGGAGTAGGGGCGATGAGGCATAAACTTGGGGGAGAGAAGAAAAAAGCCCAGACCCAGCGGAGGAGTGAAAACAGTCCAATTCAGGATGGGAGCGATTTGCTGGGGGAAGCTGAGCCCGGGGCTGGAAAAGAAAGACGTTTCAAGGGAGCTGTGTGGTGTGCATGAGAGAGAAAGCACAAGCAGGGGAAGGTAGATTTTAAGAAGTCTGGTTGCTGTTATCAGTCAATCTCTTTGGGCATTTTTAGAGAGATACAAATAAACACTGGTATCAGTTTTAATTCCGTCCAGTTGTTGGAGCGCTTCCTTCCCATGGAGGACACTGGGATTATCCGGATTATCCAGTGGTGTTTAAACTGGAGGTGGAAGGTCGAGGCTCAGACAAGGACAGTGACCTTGCTTCCCCCTCTTGACCTTAGAGTCAGAAACACGTTTTTTGGTGCTCCCTTCACTACCAGATTTCAACAAAGCAGAGTGTGTTAAAAATTCCTGAGTACCAAGCCGCTCCCTGCTATCCACAGTAACATGTCTCTAGAAGGCTCTGTGGTCACCCGTCAGTTTCGTACATTCTTATTTAAGTCTTCTATAAACTCTCAGGAGGAGATATTATCTTCCCATTTCATAAATGTGAAAACTGAGGTACGGGGCCCTAGAAAGACACATTAGTCCGTGGTTAGGTTACAAGGTTCACAAGAAGCAGCTCAACTTAGGGTTTATGTTTGAATTTTTGTAAAAGGGAAGATGAGCAAAGAG
Source organism: Lipotes vexillifer (assembly GCF_000442215.2). Lineage (NCBI taxonomy): Eukaryota > Metazoa > Chordata > Mammalia > Artiodactyla > Lipotidae > Lipotes > Lipotes vexillifer. The sequence goes on along the minus strand of NW_006784184.1, from coordinate 349,264 downwards.
GGAAAGATATTGAACGTGGAGGCTGAGTTCTTAAATAGAGGCAGGATTTCAGTAAAAACCATGAGGCTCCTGGGTTCCACGTGCCCGGCTCACCGGGCTGGTTCTCTTACATGCGGTCACTCTGAGCTTTTTATTGAGAGTGAGGGGGACAAACAGAGGAGCAGAGATGCAGTGTTTCATCCCACATCTCAGCCTCAGATGCCTGGTGGTCCTCCACTCATGGGGCCCTTTCCTTTGACTCCAACAAAAGGGCGGTGAGGGAAGCGGAGTCTGTCCTCTGCCCTTGGCAGTGAAGGGCTGGGTAGACAGGCAAGGCACAGACGTCCACACTGTGCTGACAGCCTTGGCATTTCCTCCACAAACCTGTGGGATAATTCAAGCCATTAAATCATCCCAAATCACATGCAGTGACTGTCATTTTGCTGTGTGAACATCTCACTGGCTGAGCACCAGCATCTCAATAGCCACGCAGTGCCCTAATTTTCTTCCTCGGAGACAACAAAACCAAAGGTAATGAGTAGGGGGAGGGGCCGAGTCCCAGGGACACACTCTCTGGGGGAGTCTCTTGGGCTTAAATACATCTAAAGCAGATCCAAAAGAAAGTGGTGATTACAGGCTAATTTTCTGCCTGCATTATGTTGTGTCCCATCGTCTACACAAACAGCAATTGCTTTACGCCAGAAATCTTTTGACTGAATTCCTCTTATTCGTAAATTTTGTATTAAAAAAAGAAAAAAAAGAGAGTGGCTGAAGGAAGATTTTTCAATTTAAAGGTGAGACTATCAGCGTGCCAGTAAAAGACACAAGACCGGCACAGAGCCAGGAGATAAGCTTTTCCTGTTCAAATGCAAATGCTGGAGAAGGAGAACCGGTCCAATGGGCTCTGGTCCTGCAACTTCGCAGGATAGGGTCTGGGAAGACCACACCTTTAGCTTTAGGACGACACAGCTCTGCCTCCTGCAAGCACCCTGGCTTCCTGGCAAGAAAGCTGACAGTGGGTTGAGGTGGGGAGCATAGGTGAGGAAAGGCTGGTAAATTTAGCCAAGGCTGAGTCATTCCAGGTGGAAGTGAGGGGAACACGTGAGACCCTCCTTTCTCTGCATCAGCACTGCCCTTTCCCAGGGACAACGAAAGTCAACTCAGCACTGAGTTGCCCTGAGACCCTCCTTCTCTTCCAGTCTGGGGCCCAGTCCTAAAGGCATCTATGATTGTCGTTCATTCACGCATCATCCATTCTATGACCATTTCCTAAGCATCTTCTAAGTCGCAGACAGTGGGCCACGCCCAGGGAATTAAAAAACAGTCACGAAAAGGAGGCTGTCAGCATAGCAGTCAAACAGAAATAGAACATGGGCACTGGAATCAGAGAGATCTGAACGGAAAGGAAAGTTTCACCAACGCCTGTCTTGCCTGAGATAACTAATTTATGACTTCATACTCGGAAGTTGGTGTACAGGGAGGGGATTATTGATACCTGCTTCGGAGAGTTGTTGAAAGGATTAGTAATGCATGTAAAGCAGTTATCACAGAGCCCATCACCGAATCAGTGCTCAGGAACCATGGGTTGTTCCACCCTCCTTCTGAACTCTCATTTGGTACCTGAACCTTTTTTTCCCAGGGATGCTTCTGACTTACAACCTTCAGGGCATCAACCCCCCCAGGCCAACATCACTTACTTGTGCCTGTTAAGTTACAAGTCTACGATCCTCTTGACACAAGGAGGCTGGGAGGAGGGATAGAGACTGTGCCACGTACAGTGGAGGAGGGGGGATTTGAGTTCCAAGGGAACAGAGGGCTACAGAGGGGCCCTTCTGTGCCGGGTACACATTAGGCCTTGTGTATAGATTGTTCTGCAGGCTTGTGGGGTGGGGAAGGGGTAGGAATCCCTGCCCCATCCGACCTCAACCACTCCAGAATGTCTCCAGCGAGGTCAGGAGGACAAATAAGAAATGGGAACTTCCCAGAGCCCCAGAAGAGTGCTAAGCCTTAGTCTTTGATCACCAAGGCATGTCCAGTTCTGAGGACATATGGTGCGATCATTAATTCCTAAATGGAATAAAGATTTGTGCTGCAGTTGAGAATAAGCTGTAAATTAGTAATTAATCAAGTTTTTGCAGACAGAGTTTGGAGAGCAGGGAAGATCAGCTTTACCCTCCAGCCATCCCCGGGGGGGGGGGAACCTGGGACTTAATTTAAACTTATCTCCATGTGTCAAGTACCAGTGCCAAGGTGTGTAATTTAAACTTATCTCCACGTGTCAAGTACCAGTGCCAAGGTGTGTATTTTACTTTTCTTGAACATGTTGACCCCAGGCTCCTGCAGTGCTCTTATTATTATGGAACCTTATAAATGACTAACGACCTGCAAGGCTGAATGCAGCTTCAAGGGCACGGTTGTGAGGGAGAGAAGGAGGGTGTAGGTCTCTATTTCTAGGAGAGCCTCGGAACAGATTGTAATCCACATTTTGCCTGTGATGAGTTGTGTGACCTTGGATGAATTACTTTATTTCTTTGAGCGTGTCATATCCTCTAGAAAATGGGGATGGTATCATCTGACAGGGTTGTGAGGTTTAATTTAGATAACATTTTAAATACCAAGCAGAGCAATCGCCATTTACTGGAGGCGCAGTTCATATTGGGTCCCTGCTACAGAAGAGGCAGGATGAAGGACACTTGGCAAAGGAGTCGTGTCTGATGATGATGATGATAGTAATCAGAGCATCACTGTGGGTGTTCAGAAAGGAGGACAAGCATGAGACTCCTTTGCCTCCAGAACATGGCGGTGAGTCGGCTGCAAGGAGTGGAAAGGGGGATGGAGATGGCTTTGCTGATTCATGCCGCCAGCAGGGCCCTGACGTCCAATTCCGGGCAGAAGAGCCGTGCTCGGCACCCATGGCGACAGGCTGCACGTGGATGTGGATTGCCCCACGGGCTCACTCAACTCTGTCTTCTCCACCTCAGGGCCTCAGGGCCACCCACCAGCTCACCTCCTCTGCCAGCAGTGAGATGCTCTCAGATGGGTCCCTTAGCTCCCTGACCTTTGCCACCCAGCTCTACCTCTGAGTAATCCTCTGAAACCTGCCAGAAATGGACCTCCCAGATTGCATCTCACTGGTCAGGGATTGACAAGGGCTTAAAGGAACTGAGCCCCACGCCATCCCTTCTTCCAGATCCACTGGAATCGGGGGGTGGTTTCCGAAGGCGTCAGGTTCCCTCACTGTCACGTTGAGCATCTCCAGTCACCCATGGCTGGCCGTCACCTCTTTGGCTTTTCTCTTTTCCTTTCTAACCGCGTCGTTCTCCAACTTTTCTTTCTCCCTCATCGTCTCATTCAGCCTTGCTCACACTTGCTGAGTCAATGAGCCCTTTTCCTGTTGCCAGCCTCAGAAAGCAGACAAATAGCAGGATGCCAGCCCTGGATGGGCCATAAATAATGCATAGTGCACAGAAACAGCTGGAGAGGCCCTCTGATTACAAAGAGATCTTTAGATAACAGAGTATCCTAGTTACTCGTCTTAGTGCCACCATTTCTTCATTCTGAGAGGCACCCACCTGCTTGTTCATCAATAGGGACCCCCAGCGAAGGGCGCTGTTTCTCCTGCTGTCTGACCCCAGCTCTACCACCGGGAAGGCCTGTCTGACATCCTGTCCTGATGCCATTCCCTGGACCCCTGGACACCTGCTGTAATGGTGGGCAGGCCGAATCAGTTCAGGCCTTATGTTTCATTATTTTAAACTCTTGTTATGGTTTTGATGTCTTGGTGCTTTTGGTGAATTCTGGAAGAGATGAAGACCTGTAAATCAGCGCCCTGATGTATTTTAAATATAGTGCCTGATACGTTCCATATTCAGGACTAAGGGCTTGGTGAATCCTGGACGCTCCAGTATTTACAGGTTTACAGAAACCTGTAAAGTAGGTTATTATCATTTCCAGTTTCGGTTGAGGAAAGTACAGCTCAGATAAGTCAACTGATTATTTCTAGGTCACTAGCTAAGACATTATAAACCTAAGATTGAAATGTATCTGTGACCTCAGCTTCCATATTCATTTTTCTTTCTGCTGATTCACGTAGGGGAGTATATCAGTCAGGGTAGCAGAGGACAGAGTTCCAGCTGGATCAAAGGAAGACAGGGTCAGGAAGAGGGGATGGACAGAATGTGTAGGCAGGTCCAGGAAATCCAGTAGGAATGTTGAGGCTCCCAGTGATTCACAATCAAGGGTAGCTGTTACCGCCTCTAGACCTAGAGGGAAAGGGAGCAGAGATGTTGTAATTGAAGCCAAGTGAGAGCTGGAGCCGAGGAAGAGGGTCTGCCTTCCAGGATCTGTGGCTTGGAGGGCTTGGCCACTGTCAAGACTCAGCCCGCAGCACAGAGAAGGAAACAGGAGACAAGGGCCACCTTCTTGGGGAGGCATTTGCCAAACACAACTGGAAGCAGCCTGGAAAAAAGAAAGTGATGCATTGGTGGAATCAGCATCCCCTGACACAGAGCAGAGCAGAGAAAGGTAGCGGATGGCCTATCAGGGGCTGGACCGTGGGACATCACCAGCACAGAGAGTCGGCACATTTGGCAACTTGTCCTTTATCGTTTGACATATGCAAGAGTCGCTGCCTCCTGCCCCAGGCTCTTCCCCCAGGGTTGGATTACCCAGGAAGCTGATGAAAGTGAAGCTTTGTGGTCTATCTCCATGTGTCTCGCTGTACAATAGACTACCTAGAAACTTGATGGCTTAAAACATAAATTTCTTTCCTGTATTTCCGTGGGTTGGCCAGGTGGTTCTTCCGCTTCTCATGGTGTCAGCTGGAGTCACCTGTGCAGCTGATTTCAGCTCCGTGTCAGCTGGGTCTGAAACATACAGGACGGCTCCCCTAGCATGTCTGGGGCCCTCACTTCTGCATGCAGTCTCTTTCCATGAGATCTCTCATCGTTCAATACCCGAACCTCCTTACACGGCAGCTGGCTTCCAGAAGAGCAAAAGCAGGAACCTGGGCCTCATACTATTATTGGTCAAAAAATGTCACTGATTCAGGTGGAGGGAATACAGACTCTTATTCAGATAGGAAGGAGCAGCATGCATGTACAGGGCAGGAAGATTGTCAGGGCCTCTTTTCAGACAATCCGGCACTGTCTACCTTCTCTCTGCAGCGATTCACATTTCTCTTATATGGAAGATATATTCACCACTCCCAAGACGCCCAACCTTTCATCCACTGTGGCATCAAGTTCGAGTTCAGTATCTCATGATCTGTGATGGGTAGAGATGTTTGTGAGGCTCGGTGGGTTGGGCACCTCTCAAGCTGAAGAACCGTGATCTGAAAATACAAGTTCCTCCATGTTCAACAGATAGCTGTGATATAATGATAATACAGGAACAGGATAATTGCAATAAACACCCCCATTCAAAAAGGAGAGGAACGGGACACACTGGCAGTTACTGGTGCAGAGCAATTCTGAAATCCAGAGAGGCGTTTGCTGCCCGTTCACCCTTCCTGGGGGCAAAGAATTTTCTTTGGTTAGGGTCAAGTTCTGCCTCTGAGGGTTTCTGGATCCACTGCTTTTGGTTCTACCGTCTGGACTCCTGGCTTTACCGTCTGACTCATTCCTCCTTTTTCACAAGATGTAGCCCAGGCTGAAGCCTGCTTGCTTCAGGAACGTGGGAGCTTCACTACCTTTTTCACTTGGAACTTCTCTAGTCCTTTATCCAACCTGGCAGTTCTCTCATCAGGACAAAGCTCTTTAAATATAACGTGTTATCTACCAATCTTATGGGGTTTATTCCACGCACCATACCCCAGCACACTCCCTTCTGGGACTGACCTCTTTTCATGTTGGCAACGCAGTGCTGCTGTGGGAGAGCATGGTTCTAGGAGTCCTTCTGTCTTGCGCAGAGTCTAGGGGGCATCGCCTTAAATCTTCCAGGGACTGCAGCAAAGGGTCCTCCAGTCACTGCTTTGATTTGCTCTTTTCTCTAAGGCCCTTACTTTGAGACGCTTTGCCCCCCAGACACTATCCTGGGGTCCCTGTATTTCCTCCAAATGCTGTTCGGACACAGGTCAGCTCTTCTTTGGCAGCACCTTAACAGACTCTGTGGCAAGGAGCCAAGTGGCATTGGCAGCATTTCGCCTGGAACTGTCTTGGCCAAGTTTGTGATGTACCCACTAACCTCCCTGCCCTTCCGGCCCCTACGAATGCCCCCCGTCTAGCCTTTGCTGCCACATCACCTCAGAGCCAAGCCACATGTCTACCACAGCATCACACTCCTGGGTGCATTTAGTTGTCTCTTACAGCTTTAGTTATTTATTACTGAACAGAAAACCTTCCCAAATCTTAATGGCTTTACAACAACAACTACTTACTTACTCATGACTTTGCAATTAATTGAAAGCTTAGCAGGGATGACTCGCCTGCGCTTTCCAAGGCGATGGCAGGGTCATCCGTGTGGCTGCATTCATCTACGCTCCTTTGGGATTGGAACCTCTAAGAAGGGCTCAACCCACTGCGTCTTGAGACAGTCTGTTCTATAGCAATAGATAACAGAAACAGGGCCCTGGGGGGAAAAAATAGTCACCTAGTCAAATATATTTTGTAAACTATAGAAAAGTAAGACAGTTTAGCTGTAATTAATCAGGACTTTTATTACTTCTAATCTGACGTAACATTCATCATACTTTCCCTGTGTCAGGTGCCATTTGAATGGCCATAAGCATTTTGGGACTCCACCTCAGAGGAATTTGAGTTGGGGATACATCTAGTTTGGGTTTAGTCAGACGTACTTTTCACAGTTCCCTGTCACTTCCATGCACATGAGATCCTTGCTAGCTGTTCTGATGCAGAGATGGCTCCCAGAGTGCTCTGACTGCCAGGGACACCCAGCTACCCAATGTCACACTGCTATGTGAGTGTGTCCTCGGGGTCCGGCTTGGGAATATGTGGGGCGTGGAGGAGAAACAAGCTTTGAATGGTAAGAAGCTGCAGACTAGACTGTGGGAAATTCTTCCAAATATCGTAGCACACAAATGAAAGAAATTTGATAGATGTGTTTCCAGATTTGGCTCAAATCTTAAGAATTCTCATGACATTAATGATCATGATTTGAGAAGCCGAAATAAACTGTTCTGAACTATCAGTTTAAAAAATCAGCCATGCTAGAGGACACATTGGATTATCTTTCATTTTTTTCTATAGAAAATATTATAAAATTATTATCATGTGAAGAATTGATAAATATATGTAGCTAAGAATGTAGGAAAATATTGCTGAAACATATTGGAAGAGAGTTAATATCAATACATTCTTTTTTCTAGATTTTCTGATACTTATGGGTATTTTTTAGCTTTAAAATATTTACAACTTGCAATTTCTCATTTTAAATAGATACATCCATAGTTATTTTTTTTAATGTTAAATTTCTTTTCTTTTTTTCATTGAAGTGTAGTTGCTGTACAATATCATATAAGTTACAGGTGTACAATATAGTGATTCACAATTTTTAAAGATTGCCTCCATACTTATTTTTATAGTTGTAATCTCATGTTCTTCTTTTAAAAGAGAACCTGGGGCTTCCCTGGTGGCGCAGTGGTGAGAGTCCGGCCTGCCGATGCATGGGACTCGGGTTCGGGCCCCGGGCCCGGAGGAAACCA
>NW_006784184.1:321662-341573 GCF_000442215.2 Lipotes vexillifer | reverse complement strand
TCCGGGAGGATCCCACATGCCGCGGAGTGGCTGGGCCCGTGAGCCATGGCCGCTGAGCCTGCGCGTCCGGAGCCTGTGCTCCTCAACGGGAGAGGCCAGAACAGTGAGAGGCCCGCGTACCGCAAAAAAAAACAACAACAAACAAAACAACAACAACAACAACAAAAAGAGAACCTGAAAACTGTATAAGATTCAGTCCCACTGAATCTGGGCCATGTCTGCACCTAGACCGGGGGCCATAAAAGATGTTCACTAATAACATCTTGGAGCTGGTGCTGTCTCCCAGCATGCAGGAGCCATCCTCAGTGTAAAATGACTTATCTAGGTTGTCTTTCTGGGAAGATAGAGAATCAGAGGATCCCAGAGCAAGATTAGACAAGATGAGCTATGAAAAAAGCAAAGAAGAAAGTTGCCTTACCGGGTGGCTGCCGAGGCAGAGGGGGGAACATTGCCTTGTGACCATGGGGCACTTTCAGTCCTAAAGCTCCCTAAGATCTGGGAGCACAGGATAATAATACTGCTAATAATAGCACCAACAACATAGCTCAGCCCACTTATGTAGTTATTGTTTCAGGCATTGTTTCGAGCACCTTGTGTGTATTAACTCATTGGGCCCTTAACGATGCTGTAAATCTCCGTGTCCCCTCTATTTGTAACCTGGGGAAGCAGGCGCAGAGAGCGGAGGGACCCGCCCAGGGCACGCTGCCTCTGTGTGGTGGGGCTAGGGCTGCTTCCTTACCTACTTAACTGCTTGCATCAATCTAGCAACATGCAGCTGACTAAGCAGTTTTACAGAGAGCGCCTCACTTGTAATCCTAATAGCCCTGAAAAGTTGGCAGGACAGCTGCTGCTACTCTCATGTTATGGGTGATTAATTGAAATCTAAAACTGCAAAGTGACTTATTCGTGATCAGGTAGCCAGTAAGCGGTGGTATTAGAACTGAAAGCAGACTCTTGTGTGCTTTTCATTATATCATGCTGTGGATTAATACGTTTCAGCCAGAGTACTTTTCAGTTTCTATAACATCTTTATGTTTAACGCTGACGTAATAACATGTACCACTTTATAAAAAGGTATTATTATCCCAATGCTACTATAGAGAAACGAGTGAGTCAGAGAGATGGCACACGAGCTGCACTGAGCCCTAGCTTCTTACTCCAAATTCACAGGCACCACTCACTCACTCCCTCACAAGTGGTGGTGCTTCCCGTCTGCTTGCCAAATCCGGAGCACAGCTTGGCCCTTCAGGTGCTGGGGGAACAGAGGGTAGAACCAACGCCCCAGGACTTGGAAGTGCCTGGTGGGCCCAGGAAACTTAGAGAGGATTGATGTGGCTGGAGCATAGGGTGGATGGATGTCAAATTGAAAAACAATTAAGACCAGAGGGCAGAGGTTTTGAGTAGCATGATGTGAGCATTATTTTGCAGGGAGTGAGTATTGGGTACACACAGAAATCTGTACTAAACAGAGGTGAAGAAACTAAAGAAATCAAAGTGTGTTCTTTAGCCGCAAACTGCAGCCTAGGCTGCGAGTGACAAATGTATATAAGGGAAGGAGGAAAAACAACAAGAAAGCAGCAACGTAAAAATATTAATGTAAGAATAGGCCAGTCTCTTAACAGAAAATTAGTATTTATCTGTTGAGTCTTAGGATCACAGAACTATAAATAAAAGGGTAATACAATAACCATAATATTTAAAATGCCCCAGGGAATCCATGGGAACACTGCTTACTAAATATTTTCTGTTTAAAGTTGACCTAGAAGGTGACCCAGGTTGTAGCTTTGCCAGTGGCCATTGATAAGTGGGAGAATTCTCTTCGCCCCATAGTCCATTAGATTAATTTCCCTTAAACTCCTCAGTGGGGGTGATGGTGATGATGATGATGGTGATGATGGATGATGATGATGATGATGATGATGATGGTGATGGTGGTGATGATGATGGTGATGATGGTGGTCATGATGATGATGTGATGATGATGGTGATGATGATGTTGATGATGATGGTGGTGATGATGATGATGGTGGTGGTGGTGGTGATGATGATGGTCATGATGGTCATGATGATGATGTGATGATGATGGTGATGATGATGTTGATGATGATGATGGTGATGATGATGATGCTGGTGATGATGATGATGGTGATGGTGATCATGATGATGGGATGATGATGATGCTGGTGATGATGATGATAATGGCGATGATGGTGATGGTGATCATGATGATGGGATGATGATGATGATGATGGTGATGATGATGGTGATGGTGATCATGATGATGGGATGATGATGACAGTGGTGATGATGATGATGGTGATGATGATGGTGATGATGGTGATGATGGTGATCATGATGGTGATCATGATGGTGATCATTATGATGGGATGGTGATGATGGTGGTGATGATGATGATGATGATGGTGCTGATGGTGATGATGGTGATAATGGTGATGATGGTGATGATGGTGATGATGATGGTGATGATGGTGATGATGATGGTGATGATGATGGTGATGATATGGTGATGATGGTGATGATGATGATGATGATGGTGATGATGGTGATGGTGGCCTCCATTGTTCATTGCTGGCTATGTTATAGGTCTTAGGCACTGCCCCTCATTCAAAACTACTCTTCAAGTTAAGTACCAGTCCCCCACTTTACAGATGAGGCAGTGAGGCCCAGAAACATAAGTGGTTTCCCAAGTGGTAAACCAGAGCTAAAGTCAGATTAAAAAGGGCATAAACCTCAGAACTTTTCCCTGTGCTTTACCTCCCCCTTCCTTTGCCCAGAAACCAGTATTGGGATTCTATTTTCTACTCAGTCAAGGCTGAGCAACTGATTTTCATATTTATGGCATGTACACTTGAGCCTAACCTACATATGCATCCTAACTTTTTTCCCTGTAACCTCTTATTTCAACTTTATTCTCTTACAAACTTGTAAGCATTTCTCCTCAAACATCTTTTCTTCTTGTACCCCTAAGCGTCTGTCATTCAATAAGTTCTATGAACCCAGCTTTTTCCAAGTGCTTTTCTCAACACGTACACAGCTCTCTCTTTCTCAGATACGCTTCTCTCCAGCTCTGTCAAACCCCTATATGTCATTTAAGGTTTTGCTCTCATGTGTCAGGTGCATAGTAAATCTGAATAAATAATCACTACTATCATTACTGCTATTGACATCATTACTATCGACCATCCAATAAATATTTTAGTGCCGACAACCTGTTCAAGCTCTGTGAGGTGTTAGGAATACAATGACAAATAAGACACGATACTGGCCTCAAGGAACCGTGGTGAGGTGTGTGTGTGTTGGCGGGGGTGGAAGCCAGTGTGGTGACACACACAGTACAGCGTGTTGGAGTGACTAACGGCACTGAGGAAGGATGGAGTCCATTTCGGAGTTATCAGAGAAAGCTTTCCAGAGGAGGTACCTCTGAGCCTAATAAACACGTCAAAATTAGCCAAAAAACACAGCTTTGTGTTAGGATTAGGGTTTTCTTTTTGTTTTTTTTTTTAAGACTTGAACTGTTTCTATTTTTAAACCAAGTGAATCTTTTATTTACTTATTTATTTTTAGAAGATGTTGGGGGTAGGAGTTTGTTAATTAATTTATTTTTGCTGTGTTGGGTCTTCGTTTCTGCGCGAGGGCTTTCTCTAGTTGCGGCAAGCAGGGGCCACTCTTCATCGCGGTGCGCGGGCCTCTCACTATCGCGGTCTCTCTTGTTGCGGGGCACAGGCTCCAGACGCGCAGGCTCAGTAGCTGTGGCTCATGGGCCTAGTTGCTCCACGGCATGTGGGATCCTCCCAGACCAGGGCTCGAACCCGTGTCCCCTGCATTAGCAGGCAGATTCTCAACCACTGCGCCACCAGGGAAGCCCTGATTAGGGGTTTTTTGAGTCACTGGACTTTAAGTGCTAAAACTGGGACAGTCCCAGGCAGACCTGGCAAATATTTTTGAATGAATGAGTAAATCATGCGTAAAGTCCGCGGCAGAATAATCCCACACCCAGTGACCTCCCTCTGGTATTCGCAAACCCCAAACTGCTGAGTCTTTGCAGCTGTCCCCGCAGGGCCCAGCCAGTGACGTTCATGTGGGGTTTGCATTCATGGCAGGGTTTTAATAATAAAAGATGGGGAAGAAGATGTAACAGTCACCAGAGGGGGGAGAGCACGGCTCTGGGAAATTGCTCTCTCGCCCTCCCAAGCCTGTGCGTTTCATTACAATATGTATGACAACATTTGTCCTCATATTATTGTATTACACCAACCTTAATTGCATAATTCAACATTTTCAAGGGTATTTGGAGGAAATTTGGATGGTTCATTGACTGGTATTTGAAGGAAGCCGAGAATTAAATTAAAAAACATGAGGGGAAATTAGTAGTAAAAGAGACTGATTGAAGGGCTGACGTGGCCCGACCCTGAGCTCATCACGCACGCCGTCCAGGGTCTTCGGGTCTCTCACCCTCCACGTAGCCCCTCGTCCCCAGCCTGGTCACCGGGGCCAGGAGGACGGCGCAGCCAGAGGCTGCTGTGGGCGTCTCTCCTCCACGCGCCCTGCTGTTGTCTGTGTTGTGATTTCTGACATGCGTTCTGCAGATGGCATGTTTCGCCTGCTCCTTTGAATGCATGCGGCTCTCGGACTGATTGCAATCAGGCTGATTGGGAGAAGCGGCGGCCAGGGCCTGCTCCTCCTTGTGGTGCGGTGGTGAGGCTCCCGGCCCCTGCTCTGCCCTGCAGACCCTCCCACCCGCCATGCTCCCCTTGAGCTTCCTTCCGCCCAGCAGAGGTGCCCCGCACTCCCAACGGCCCTTCTCCCGGGCTGAGATCAGGCCCGCGGCCTGGGCCTGGAGCCAGAAGGGACCGGCCTGGAAAGAGGCTGGGCAGGGGGACCAGCTGCTCCAGGGCGGCACCCCCGGAGCCCATGGCAGACATTCCTGCCCCAAAGCCCTGTTCCCACCCTGGGAGCAGCCCTACTCCAGGCTCAGCAAAAGCCTTAGGTTCACGTTTGTCTCCTAGCTGCATTCCCAGACCACCTGCACTTCAGCAGAATGTCTCATTACCAACCCCCCTCCCCCCCAGATGCTGCATCCCACTTCACTGGTGCCATGGCTTTGTCAGCAAAAGAGATCGCCGGAGGGTGGCAGAGCTGTTAGTTTATCAGAATGAATGACAAGATTTTGAAAAGTGATGGCTAGAGATCTGAATGGCCTTCCAATCCCAGCAAGAGGCAAATGTGAGATGTTTGGCTGAATCCAAAACTGAACTCCTTAGGGCTGAACACAGGTTGGCATCTGTGGAGGCAAATGTTCAGAATGAAACAGATGCCCCTTCCCCTGTCTGAACATCGGCTTGTCTGGTATAGCCCCCGCAAGGGGCCTGGGGACGCGGGGGCATTCTGGGGTCACTTCCTGTTCTGGGATTTAGAGTTCGTGGCTGAGAATAACCTAGGTGATGGTTTTCACACCCCCTCACACCAAAGAATGATGCTTTCAAGGTCCTGCTGGCAGCCAGCAGGGATACGGCCTCAATCTGAGGAAGGGGCAGCCTCCTGGAGGCTCTGAAGCTGTGCTCCTGTCACGTCCCCGGCATCTCCGAGAACTCCTCCTTGCTCTGGCTCTAGGGCACTTGCATTCACGTTGAAGGGGCCCTATCTGGGACAGCGGCCAAGTCCCTGCCTGCAGACAAAGCAGGGAGCGAACGCCAGCAGGCCAGGGCTGCATAGCCAAGGTCAGATGGTCAGGGGTGCCGCGGCCTGGGTCACACACACACCCTGTGCCCGTCATCACTCACCTGGGGGGCAGGGGGTAGGTGCAGAAGCTGCGTGCTGAGTGGGTAAAGATCAGCCTATCCCAGCATCTGGGGGGGATCCTGACCCAGCATCTCCATCAGCTTATTTGGGAGCAGTTAGTTTGTTCCAGTTCCGTACTCCACTCAATAAAGCTGGTAGTGTCTGATGGGAATCCCAGACTGGTGTGTGGCTCCAGACCCGCTGGCCGCCCCTCCTGAGGGCCCGCAGCACCACCAGCCCACAGGCCCCCTCGAGTGAAAACCAGGTGGCGTGAACATCGTAAGCAGGGACCATAGGAGTCACGACCGTGACTCTGAATGGGCACGGAGGGGCCTTGAGAGGCCTCACCCCGGAGCACAGGCGCCCACACATCCCAGCCCACAGTCACCCCCATGCCCCTACCTCTGGTCCCCCCTGGACAGAGATGGGATTTGCTATTACTGAATTCTCAGACTTTGGGCTTTGCCTCACAGCAAGGCTGTTCAGGTTTGGGGAAAGAAACATGGCTGTAGGGGATGCTCTGGTCAAGGAGGAGGGTCACCATTTCCACCTCCCCCCCACCAGCCCCTGGGGAGTGGGACCCTACCTCCTGTCCCCTCATCTCCCACCCCCCCATCTCCTGCCCGCCATCGTCCACCCCCATCCTTCCATTTGCTGCTGCCTGAGCCGTGTCTGCCATGCTCCAGCGCTCTGGATGGTGCAAAAGAGGACAGAGGCAGCATTGACTGGACGTTAGGAATACAGGCTCTGCAGTCAGACAGAGCAGAGCTCAAGTCCTGGCTCTGCCTCACGCTGTTCTCATGACTTGAGACAGACCTGAGCCTCTGTTTCCACATTCCATGACACTGAGCGAACGCTCCCCGCCTTGTGGAGTGGTCGGGAGGTGTATGCACTTGTCGCTCTGCATGTTGCTAAATGCTGGTTAACTGTTACTGAAATAATTGGATATTTTGTACTGTTGTTTTATTGATTCTGTTATTGTTATTTTTATTATGGTTATTACGAGGTTCTTCTGAGACAGACAGCTGTGACCTCTGCCCTGGGGCCAGGACCTTTCCCCTCCTTTTTCTCTAAAATCCATGGCAAGTTATTGCCCATTACTTCTGTTCTTTCCCTGTTGTCTAGTCTCTCTCAAAATGCTAATTCCCCCAGCCTGCCTTCCCACCTTGGCATTTGCATATACCTGAGTGGCTCCTTCCCAGGCTGGAGTGGGCTGAGCTGGGCCTGGAAGGGAGCCCCGCTGGGGAGGGCTGGCTGGGATGCCCCGGCCAGGCTGCCAGGAGGGGCCACTGCTCAGCTCTCCTCTGGTCTCCTTTTTCTCATGTGCCCTTTTCTGGAGGCACCTGCTCCTGCCACAGATGCTTCTAATCAGCGTGGTCTTGCCAGCGTCCGGTCCAGACGGCAGATGTAACCTGTGCTGTCCTCAGTGCAGGAGGCTGGTCCTGGCACTGCCATTCCAGGAGCGGTGTCAAGTGGCTGAGTGGTCCCGGGACATTCCGTTCCAGCACTTGGAGGCCACTCAGAGCCCAGTGCAGCCACGCAGTAAACACAATGATTATTGCAGCTCATGTAGCCTGGAGGATGTACCCACCGAGCAGGTGTCCGTAATTTCATAGGAGAATCTCGGAGCACGGATTCAGTGATTTTACACATTCTTTCTAGAGTGATTGAGTGGTGGACAAAGAAAACATTCTTGGGGTCCATAGATGGGTTCAAATACAACCTTGTCACTTTAACAGCTGGGTCACCTAGGTACTCAACTACGCTGAGCCTCAGGGTCCTCACCTTTAGAATGGGTCCAGTGGTAACTGCCCCGCGGAGGTAAAATGGTGTTGAAGCAGGTCCTGGTCTTGCCCACAGAGTGACCACCTGCCTCTCCACTGACAGCCCCTGGGCCCAGCTGCTCCTGTCTCCGGCCGGGATCACTTCAACCACCCCTGGAGCCCTCCCACCCACACGTCCCTCTCGTTTCTTTCCAATCCCTCCTCCACACGGTACAGAATGTCCTTTTCAAAACACAGACTGGATCATATCATTCACTTGTTTTAAACTCTAAATCGGCTCCCCCTTCTCTGGGGAAAAAAGGTCAAAAATCTCTAACTTGTCCTCTGGGCTCTTCCACTCTTGTTTCACACACTGGCCTATCGCAATTTTTAAAAACATGCCAAATTCCTTCTGCATCAGGGAAATGTCTCCTGAGCCCCCAAACCAGACTAAGTCCCTTTACTGAGCTCTGGGTCTGTCCCATGCTGTCACTGTGTGCCTGTGCGTGGTCAGCTATCCACGTAGTTCCCGTGGTTCGTTTATATTTTATTATTTTGTGACTCATTCGCCCTCTTTGAGAAACTGCATCCCTGCAGAGAAGCCCCTGGGTGATGTGTGTTCCGGCATGGATCAGGGGTCAAAGGAGTGAGAAGTGCCACGTGTCCCTGGAAGTCGGGGTGGGGTGGAATTCACTGGAAGGACTTCGTGTGCTCCCTGCCCTGCCTCCTAGCAGGAGTGCCATCCTGGGGCTCCCAACTCAGCACTGATGGCCCTGGGCTCCAGACCCCACAGTCCTCCCTGCAGCGGCTCTGTGCCCTCGTGACCACGGTGGATATTAGAGAAAACAAACCTCCCAAGACGTGAACTGGGTAGACCTGTCCTGAGAGGGCTTCATGCTTTCTTCTTTCTCTGGCCAATTTCACTCTCGCAGGGAGCATCTTGCCTCTTCTTTAAATCTTTACCCCCAAGGGGACCATTCGGAGCGAGGGTTTACCTGTCCCACAAATATTTATTGAGTGCATATTCCCATGAAGCTCTGCTCCACATCGTCTAATTTATCTGTTTCTCACCCCTCACAACACGCCCGCGAGGCAGACGTTATGTTTACCCTCACTTTACAGCTGAGACCCCTGAGGCACAGAGAGGTGAAGTCTTGGGCCTAGGACCTCCCCCCAGTGAGTAAGAGGTGCAGCTGGAAATAATGCAGAGTCTGACCGCAAGCCTGCCTAGAGCGCCTGTGCAGTCCAGCCAGACAGGCGACATCCTGACCTCACGGGGTTTACACTCTGGTGAGAGTAACAGACAGCAAATAAGTCAATAAAGACAAGAAACAAAGGCTGTTTGTCAGGGAGCAGCGAGCACTGGTGTGGGGGGGTGTCTAGAGGAGGGAGCGGACACAGTGTGGCTTGGCAGGGGGTGGGGTGGGCAGGGGGGCTGGTTGACCAGGGCCTGTGTGAGGAGCTGGCTGCCCAGCTATCCCGAGGAAGACGGTTCCAGGCAGAGGACAGGGCAGGGGAGGGCTTGTCCTGCTTGGGAGTGAGAAGGGACATGGCAGGGGATGAGCCCAGAAGGGGGCGGTAAGGGGAGGGGAGGGGAGGCCACTGGAGGGTCCTTGAGAGAATGATGCTAAGATCTGACCTGCATGTTGAAGAGGCCATCCTGGCTGCTTTTGGGGAATGAGCTCAGGAGGACCCATGAGCAGGTTTTTGCCTGTCCAGGTAAGAGATAACGTGGAAGTGCAGTAGATTCAGACCGTGTTTCTGAGACGCTGTTGTGACAGCATTTGCTATAGAACTGAAGGCGGGACAGCAGGTAAGAGAAAGCAGGATCAATGACCATCACCAGGGCTTTGGCCTGAGCAGCTGGTTGGATGGGAAGAGAACAGGGGAGGGACAGGAGTGTGTGTGTAACAGGTCGGCCTCAGTCAAGGGTTCTGCTGTGAACTGTGAGGCTGAAGTTCTCGGTTAGACTTGAGTGGAGATGCCGTCAGTGGATCTGTGAGTTTGGAGTTCAAGGTGGGATGGAGGCTGGACACAGCAGCATTAGGACGGCCTTAAAGCGCCGGACAGGGTGAGAGCTCAGAGAGAGTGTAGACAGAGGGGGTTGTGGGGAGGAATGATGCCCTGCAGTCCTGGTGGGGTCACGAGGAAGAGGAGAAGCCAGCAAATGACCTGTCGGGGCGGGGGGGAGATGCAGGCGTGTGCACCCAGCACAGCAAAGGGAGGGAGGGATGGTAAGAGGGGTGACAGCCCATCGGGCAGGATGCTGCCGGGATCTCTGACACTGGTCCCTTCGCTCCCAGTTCCCGCATTTATTTTTCTCCATCACTCACCCTCCTCACACAGGCCACCTGTTTGTTAAGGCTGAGGTCATAGAACACAGCCTCATGGGCAGATGGGCAGGGAGTTTTGCCTCTCTGTCCATTTAGAGACGTATCCCTGGTGCTGGGGACAGGCCCAGCGCATCACCAACGTTGAATAAAGTACCCCACTGAGTGAATGTGTCATTTGAGGGAGAGACCGAGTAAGATAAGGACTGAGAAGTGCCCACTGGCTTTGACAGGTCGGAAGTCACTGTTTTTCGTGACGACCTGAATTCCGGCCAAGGGAAAATGAGGACAGAGGAAGTGCAGATGGGGGAGACAGAGAACTTCTTTGGGGGCTTTGGGGAGACCTTTGGCTGGTTGATGTTTCTTTGTTTTCATTGGGAGACATTGAAGCATGTTGGCCTGGCGTCTGCAGGCTGACGGGATTGTCCAGGGCAGGGGAACGCCTGGAGGTGAGGAAACAAAGATGGATAGAGGCAGGAAGCGGCCTGGTGGGGACGCACAGGGGATGCACGTGGAATCCCGAGCGCAGAGCAGGGCTTGACTTGAGGTGGAAGTGGAAACAGGAGGACACATAGAGCAGACACATGGGGGTGGGTTTGCTGGGGTCGGGGGGAAGATGGCTTGTTTTCTTCTGATTGTGTCCAGCTCCTCCCCAGTGAGGTCTCCACCTGGGGAAGGAAGGAGGGTTGGAGGAAGTGGGAGCTGTAAGGTGGTCCCCTCCGGGGCAAAGGAAAGTGGATTCGCTGGGAAAATGTACAGGGATCATCGGGCAGTTCAGGCCCACTCGGTCTCTGAGGTCATAGGCTTGAATTAGGCCAGGTGGCGTGGCTTTGCTTCTTCTCTGATCCATTCACTTGCTCTGTTAGAGGCGAAGCTACCTGGAGTGGAGATGAACTCAGATGCTAACGTCAGAAGGGCTGCTCCTGCCTCCAGAGCGGGCCATCCAGCAGGAAGGCCTGGGCCAGGGCCTTCAGAGGGAACCTGTGACCCGGCCCTGACGCCCACCCCAGCCAGCACCAGCTGGCTCAGCGGCCCCCCGGGCCCCTCTTCCGCCCCGTCCGCTGTAGACCCGGTGCTCCTCCCTCCATAGCCGGGCCCAGCTGTGCCCAACCACCAGCTGCCCCCGCTGCCCCTTCTGCTGTCGCCACAGACCCACCCCACTTCTGACTTCAGAATGTGGGTCTAGAGGCACAAACGGACCTTCCCGTGCCGGGGGTTGCCCTCAAATCAGGTGGGGCTGCAGCCACCCATCACCGCCCCAGTTTAATCCCTCGGAGCTTGACAGGGATGGATTTTTCAGACGGAGGTTCAGGGCAAAAGAGCTTGAAGGGATTAAAAATAGCATGACGCCCGCGCCCAGCTCCAGGTGGAATTTGGGGTCCACTTCACAGGGCGCTCGGGGTCTCTCTCACAGACGGCGTTGCCTGAATCACATGTGATGCTTCTCTGCCTGTCTCTGGGCTGGACTGTGTCTCCCTAGATTCGCAGCCTTCCGCACTCGCCCTGGTCTGTGTGCACCTCCACATAGCTGTGGGCTGCCAGACTCCCCGGATATGCGTCTCTGTATTGATCTGCAGGTTCAATAGGCAATGCAGTTCCCTGCCATCGTGCATCCTGTCAGTCTGTCCACCCCTTTCTGCTGCTTCTGTCTGCACATGTGCCCGCATCCCACTCCATCCCGTGGCAGCCACGTCTCTTCCTCTGGCAGTTGGCACTCAAGCCTCAGAATCAACGTATGCATGTTGAAATCAACCCACCTCGTCCTCAGCCATATCGTCCCCGGCTGGACAGCAGGCAGAGGGTGTCAGCACGAGTCAGGACACTGCTCTGCACCTACAGCAGGTGGGGTGAGGGGACAGGCATCTGATCTTAGAGCCACTAAGCTGTCTCCTCCTTCCTCTTCTCTCTCAGCCTCACCTGCCTCACCTGAGAAGTAAGGGCCATGTGCCCTGTCAGACAGGAGTACTTTGAAGTTTAAATAACAAGATGTCACTGTATGTCTAGCTCAGCTTATGGCACATAGTCGGTCTTTTAAATGTCCTTGAAACTATGGTGTATGGTCTAAATCTCAAATGTGTAATACGACAACCTTTTATAGAGTAATTATTCTCACCACGTTAAAGACTTTTTATGCTTTGTTTTTAATTTTTTTTTTTTTTTTTTTTCAGCTATTCTGACTTCTACTTCTTACTGTCCTGGGTCAGGATCTTAGGACCCCAAATTTTAATGCTGCAGCAGCCCTCTGTGTCTTTTTCAAAAGTCTTTTCCTTTCTAGCCCTTTCTCATTCATTAAACACTACTTTTATCATCTTAACATGATAAAACCTTCAGAAACTCTCTAATTCCCTATAACATTATATCTAATCTTATTTTAAAGACTTCATTGATGCATGTCCCATAAATCCAGGAGTTTCTAGGTTTTTTTTTTTTACATTTCGCATATTTTGAATTATTTAAATCTCATACCATCTTGTAAGGAAGGTAATACTATCATTTTACAGGTGAGGAAACAGACTCTTGAAGAATTAAGTGGATAAATTAGAATAAAATTCCTCTTACATATTGTTAACTCTGCTGTAAATGCTGCAGATAGACCATTTATCCAACCTTGTCTCTCTTTTTTTTTTTTTTGCGGTACGCGGGCCTCTTACTGCTGTGGCCTCTTCCGCTGCGGAGCACAGGCTCCAGACGCGCAGGCTCAGCGGCCATGGCTCACGGGCCCAGCCGCTCCGCGGCATGTGGGATCCTCCTGGACCGGGGCATGAACTCGCGTCCCCTGCATCGGCAGGCAGACTCTCAACCACTGTTCCACCAGGGAAGCCCTGTTGTGTTTAATTTTTTACAAAACCCGATGACCTGGATTATCAGTGTGGTCCCAGAAACAATAGCATTGATATTACCTGGGAATTTTTAAAATGCAGACAGGGAATGAGGAGACTTCAGTTTAACGAGCTATGTGATCTTCGGCCTGTTGCTTCACCTCTCTGAGCCTCTGTTGCTTCATTGATAAAGTGAAGTGATTGAACCGGACACTATGACAATGCCCCTCGGTGGTCATCCTTTTGTTTTGCAGATGACTGTGTTTTGACAGTCTGTGGGCAGGAGAAGTTTGTCGGTGTTTCTGTTCGATGTCAGTTACTGCTCTGGCAATGGTGGGGGTGGGGGTGGCAAAGAGGATGTGAGAGGCTGGAAGAGAGCAGTCGGGTTCTGAAATCCAAACCTGGCTTCCCCTAAAACCACTCCCTTTCGAGCACAGACAAATCAGAGGGCCCTGTGTCAGTTACCTTTTGTGATTCTTCTGGAGCCTGTTTGTTGGACCAGAGGCCCTTTCATACATCTTTCCTAGGACTTTTCTCAAGGGGTTTATGGACCAAGGACATCTGGTGCCTGAGGCTTTATGTCTGTTGGTATGATCGTTCCAAAGGGGGGAAGGGCCTATAACACTCCAAGTGCTGGTGCCCAAATATCTTTAATTCCTTCCGAAGGGTCGGGGTTATTTCTCCATCGGGAGTGCTAATGGGATTCTAATACCCTGGCAAATGGGATTTTTTACAACTGCCATTCTGCAGTTACTGAGATGGCGTGTCACTGGGGCGGCCCTATAAATCCTGCCAGTCACTCCGAGGAGGAGGGGGGAGAGGGACCACAGGGAGGGCTGGCTTACTCTGTGGCGCTGACCACGCGTGTGGCAGGGCCCGCTGGGGGCGCCGCTCTGGATCCAATCCTCAGGATGAGTCGCTAACTGCCCTGGAGAGCCCAGCTAAGCTGTGACAATATGGCAGGGTCTACAGCCCCAGGGCCTCAAAGAAACAGAAACTGATGGAAAGGAGGAAGAGGACTGTAAGAAATCTACTTGACTCTTTACCTCTGTCCCTTTACACTTGCTTCTCTGAGGCCTCTGTTTTGAGAGCTTCTGGACGGAAGACTTAAGGTTATTTTCCACATGCAGGTACCCCTGTCCTTTCGAGCTCAGTGGGGCAGGACCCCAAGAACATGGTGGGTTTTGTGGAGACGGAACAACAATGGCCCCATCTTGATGTTGGGTTCAAACAGGTGCCTCAGAGTAAAATCATGGTGAAAAGCAGATAGATAGACACTTCACATTCAGGCTAATTACCCTATAAACACGGGCTCCTTGTGAAGCTGGGTCCCCGTGTGAGCACACCATCTACTGAGAGCCTTCATTAGATCCCTGCCACGGAGGAGAAAGACAGCCGAGCAGATTATGTTCTTTCCATTGTAGAGATGAACAATAAAACTCGAGACCTGAAATAAGTTGTTCCAGGACACACCAGTGTTCAGTTGCTGAGATTGGACTCAACCCCAGATTTTGTGATCTGAACCCAACCTTCCCCTCGCTTGGCCACGTTGCTTTCTCCAGGAAGATGGAGGCAGAAGCCTCCTCCTTGAGGTCAGGCTGTCTCAGAGAGTAAGAGTCAGTAAGGAGGGTGTCGTAAGTTGGGGCGCTGGGTTGCTTATGAGTTGGGGGGGGGATGTCTAAGGACCACCTGACCTTGGTGCCGCCGTCCACGGGCACCTCCCGAGGGTCCCATTCCGAGCTCCCCTTCACGTCGTCCGTGTGGCGCGCCTGCAGTTCTCTCTGGTTTGGGGCTCCTTTTCTGAGCTTTGCTTGCCTTCCGCCTTCGCCGCCCCACCACACCCCGACACAGACAGATCACTCAGCAGCTTCACATTGGTCCAGACCAAAATGTCAGCTTCTCCGGGGCCAGGCTGCAGCAAGCATTTACTGAGTAAATAATATTTGCATAACGGGACCCTATGGAAGAGATGAAGAAATATAAAACCCGGCTCGAGTTTTCAAGGAACTTACAAATGTCCTGGATCGATAGGCTATATCCATCCATAAGTGAAAAATCACAGCAATTTGTTGCCAATGTTTAGCTCTTCATAGTCTGCAACACGTTTATGACAGCATCTCATCCCAGCCTCCTGTTAGGGAGAGGACATTAGGATTTTAATTCCTTCTTTAAGGATAAGGAAAACAGGTAGACTGAGGCTGGTCCAAATTTATGACGTTAGAAAGCTCTTTAACTACAGCTCCATCTTGGGCCTGTAGTTTCAAGTAGATGGGGCTGGCAAATAAGATGATGCCTGTTTGCAAGATATAGATGCAAATGCCACAGTCATCAGCAGAAGAACGATATCATCAAGCACGAAGGAACCGCCTGCACCAAGGCAGGGATGTGTAGGGGGAGACTGTGTTTTCCATTTCTCTAGAATTGCTTCTCTGTGGCTCCATGAGTGAGCACAGCAGAGTCTGTGGAGAGCAGGGCTGTGGGCCCCCTGGGCTGCGGCCACATGGCCATCACGTCCAGGGACCGGAACTCACAAGTTGCAGGAAGCAACCCAGGATCTCCCACTGAGGGGGACAACTGTGCAGTTCCAGTTCTGGGGTGAGCTCTGTCCCTCAGCACAAGCATCAGGCTCCCCTCCTCCCTGCCTGGTCGGCCAGCACCACAGACCTGCCACGCTCCACCCGGCTGCATGGTCCTGCAGCTGCAGCCCAGAGAGACAGAGCCTGCGAAGGTGGCATCTTCCTGATGGAGGCACCCAGCCCTGCATAGCCCCTCTATCTGTGTCACTCCCTGGTCTAGATGGAAACGGATGGACCTGCGGTGCATTCTCCCCTCCTGGTTCCTAGCTACCCAAAGAATGCAGCTTGGAGCCAGACAGCCCTCGGTTCAAATACAGCTCCAACTCCCAATAGCTGTACGATTGTGTTCAATTTACTAGCTTCCTCTGAGTAATAACTTCAGCCTCAATTTTTTCCAATCTGAATAACAATTCCTACCTGCCATATAACCATTGTTATCACTGGGTTCTTATTGCATTTATTTTATTATCACTAGACCTTTCTGGAAGGCCCAGGGGTCTGTGGAACTGGAGGATCTGATGCTCAGCCAGGGGCTGGCACAGAGCTTTGCCTTCTGCTCAACCTGACTGGGCAGGGTCTGCCATGCCTGCTCAGCTGTGAGAAGAGCTTGCTGCAACAAAGCCTGCGCCCCAATTCTCTGGAGCGAGCCAGGAGCCATCTGGGTGGAAGGAAACTGGCATGCCACGTCCTAACCTAGGTTCTGCCCCCAACTTTCAGCGCGGTTTGGGGAAGTCGTTTAATGTTTCAGAAACTCTAGTTTTTCAGGTTGAAAACCATTTTGAAGAGAATATGACCCCTCTAGGCTATTGGGAGGATGGAGGGAAGGAACCCCTACACTTCCTAAGCCGTACAGCCCTGTGCTCCAGGCCAGGTGGTCTCTAAGTGATGCTTTGAGGAGCTCCCCATCCATCCCTCTGACGCCCACACGCGTAGATGCATCTGAGCAGCGAGGCCAGGTGGTTGGTGGACACGGGTTCCCGAGACCAGCAGCAGAGGTTCGAAAGGAACCACGCCAGCCCCTCAGGGCCAGAGCCAAGTGGATGAGCCCGGCAGGTGAGGCTGGGACAACAGGCAGTGGGAATTGCCTAATTGAATCAAAGTGAGATGGAGGCGGCTTGGCTGCAGCAGCCCTTGGTCTGTCTCTGGCCAGGGCACTTGTGATAGTCATGCTATTTCCCCTACAATCTCTAACTCACCACCCCCCTCATTTCCCTCCAGTCTTAAGGATGATTTGAGTACAGCAATGTCGGTACCAGGCTTCAGTCTGAAGCCTAAGACCTCATGTCAGCTTGACTTCAGGCCTGCGCTTGAGAAACAAACAACCAAACCAAAACAAAACAAAGATCCCGAGGTTATACATATTACATGATTGTATCCAGTCTCTGCTGAGGATTGATTTTTCTCCATCCCCAATTGCAGGAAGCCAGGAGGATGGGATTACTGTCTTGGGCAATCACGAGCTGAGGCACCTAGCAGCTGAGGGCTGCACCTCGTCTTTCTACACCCTTGTAAACAGGCAACATCTAGCTCCATCCTACCGCCAGAATCCCCAGCTCGTATGGCACGAGGCATTTACTCAATCCCATTATAACTGGAAACACTTTGCAAAGCCAGTCTCCGTGTCATAGGGTGACCTCTCAGAGCAGGAGTGCAGAAGAGCCTGACCCACACTTGGGGCCAAAGGCAGGCGGCCCAGACCTGTGGCCCCGGGGTTTCCAGCCACAGGGAAGCCAGACCCACCTACCATCCACACGGGTTCCAGGGACATGGGAAGTGGGAAAGAAGAGAGCCAGAGGCCAGAGAGGTACCACCCGCTGAAGTGTAGAGACCTGCCAGTCCCTGGCCTCCTGGGCCCCCGGCCATCTCACCTGGAGCCCTGAGCCACCTGCAGCCTTGCCCCCTCCCTGAAGACTCTGGCTCTGGAGAGCCGGGTAACAGGGCCCGGCTGTGCTTCCTTCCTTCTCCTTGGGGTGAGTTCCAGCTAGACCTGTCCCGGCTCTTCCTGAAGCCAGCCCAGAGCCCCTAAGCTAATGACAGCAGAGGCTGGGACTCACAGGGTGGGCGTGAGCTCACGACCAGGCCCAGCGGCGCTGCCCGGCTGCAGGTGCTCTGCTTTGTTGTCTGCCCTCTCCTGTTTCCTTAGCCACCAACCAGACCCGGATTCACCGCCGGGTGGAAGGGGATCGTCACTTGTGTAGCCCCTGAAGGGACAGCCCCACCCCGTCTGCTCGCTCCCTGTGCTGGCCCAGGCGTGCCCTCTGGAAAGTTTCCCCGTCCTTAGTCTTGTCCAACTGGCACTACTTGGCACTACTGAGGTTGGGGCCTGGTTCTGTACGTGCCCTAGAGGCCGGTCCTGGTGTCCTGCCTTGTCCTTTCCGGCCCTTTTCTCCAGCTGCGCTCAGTTCCGTGTTCTGTTCCGTGGTCACAGCATTTCTGCCCACGACGCTGCGTCCTCTTCAGTCCCTCCAGGGAGGCTCCAACGGCCCTCACTCAGGACATCACACAACAGGCATCGCACTCTGCGTGGCATTAATGCCAAAGCGGGATCCTGTCCACTGCTGAGGGTGTGAACCCAAACCTCTTTTCTAGAAGGAAGCAGCCTGACCGGTCAGTGCTGTCCCCAGGGAGCGCCCCCCTTCCCCGCGTGTTAGCGGGATGCTGTGCTGAGGCCACAGGGAAGGGTTACGGCCTCTGCACCCAGCCTCTGTGGTTTGCATGGTGATAGACTGTGGGGTGAGTGGCGGGGGGGGAGTGGAAGGGGATCGTCACTTGTGTAGCCCCTGAAGGGACAGCCCCACCCCGTCTGCTCGCTCCCTGTGCTGGCCCAGGCGTGCCCTCTGGAAAGTTTCCCCGTCCTTAGTCTTGTCCAACTGGCACTACTTGGCACTACTGAGGTTGGGGCCTGGTTCTGTACGTGCCCTAGAGGCCGGTCCTGGTGTCCTGCCTTGTCCTTTCCGGCCCTTTTCTCCAGCTGCGCTCAGTTCCGTGTTCTGTTCCGTGGTCACAGCATTTCTGCCCACGACGCTGCGTCCTCTTCAGTCCCTCCAGGGAGGCTCCAACGGCCCTCACTCAGGACATCACACAACAGGCATCGCACTCTGCGTGGCATTAATGCCAAAGCGGGATCCTGTCCACTGCTGAGGGTGTGAACCCAAACCTCTTTTCTAGAAGGAAGCAGCCTGACCGGTCAGTGCTGTCCCCAGGGAGCGCCCCCCTTCCCCGCGTGTTAGCGGGATGCTGTGCTGAGGCCACAGGGAAGGGTTACGCCCCCCCCCCCCAGCCTCTGTGGTTTGCATGGTGATAGACTGTGGGGTGAGTGGCGGGGAGCAAGCCCGCCAGACCAGAAACTCTGAACCATCACCAGGAAGGACCGTGGAACACAAGTCAAGGGTTTGCTCGTCTGTCAGCTGTGATGTGAGGGGCAGCGGCAGGCGTCTCAGGTTTGTGGGAGATGGGATTAAGGAATACTAGCAGCTTCCTTCCTTATATCCTCCTCCCACTGTCAGAGGTGGTGATGGTAGAATGAAAGAACCAATATGAAAGTGCTTTGAACTTTTTTAGGCTCAAAGGAGCTTTAAGGATCTAAAGTATTATGATTATCTTTTAACTGTATGATAATATTGATTCTATGGGAGTATGGTGGGCTCTGCGGGTGGCTGGCTGGAAGCTGAATGTCTTTATAAGTATTGTTGTGTAAAGGTGCTTGGCAACTGAGATTCGGAGGAAGATTTATAAAGGTGTTGGAGGGCCAGAGGTGAAGTTTTATCTTAATCGTGTGCTGGGAAGTGGCTTTCTGCCAACTCACGGCCCAGGAGGAAGAGAATCAAATGTACCCCCCTTCCCCGCAGCACCGTCACCTCCTGATAGACACCACGACTCTGTGCCATTTTCACCGTGGGTCCTCTCTCAGGCACGTGGGCTCCCAAGCCATCACCAGGCACCACCAGGAAAAATAGTTATAAATGATAATAATAATAATAAAATAGTGATAAGTCAGCTGACACTCTCACTAATGTCCCAGAAGAGAAAGCAGAAGAAACTCACCCCTAACATAAACACTTTAGTTTCCTAAAGTAGGACTCTGTGGCAGCTGATAAAGTAGAAAGATCACACATCTCAAAGTCGGAGCAAAAGGGGTGGGAATCCAGCCCTGATGTGTGCTAGTCGTGGAGTCTTAGGTTCTTTAAGTGTAGATAATATTAATATCGACCTCATCGTGTTGTTTTAAAATTCAAATGGGAAGGAGCATGTAAAGCATTCAGCTGACTGTCTGGCACATGGTAACTCTCAAGTACTGTTAGCTATTACTAGCGTTGGTACTATTGCCAGGCTTTGCAAAGTCTCAGAATCACCTCTAGATGTTTTTCAAATGCAGATGTAGGGGCTCATCCCCTGAGACTAATGAATCAGAATCTCCTTCTCGCCAAAGATCAGAATCACTGGCCTGACTCATGGTTTTGTGAGGATTAACTCAGATGATGTAGGTCAAGTGGCCAGCACAGTGGCCAGCACACAGTGGGGCCTCAGTATTTGTTTGCACCCAGACTCAGACTAGGGGAAAGGCAGGAACAGGGCTCTCCGCCCATGGATGTGGTGCTTTGCCTCCCTGCGAACATTACTCACC
>NW_006784184.1:289896-321570 GCF_000442215.2 Lipotes vexillifer | reverse complement strand
CTGCTGAACAATCTGGTGCCTTGCATCCTCGGCCACTAACACAGCCCTTAAATGTTGGGATAATGAAGGCACCACCAAAGACCTGGATAGACTCACCTATCCAGAGAGCAGGTAACAGATGAGGTAGGAGCTCTCCATGAGTTCCAAGTGAGAATTGTGAAGACCATTTTCTGCTGGTGTCAGGCACATTATTTTAGGAATGTGCAATTCTGGCCTTGGAAGCCAAGCCTGGTTCAAAATAATAATTCACAGTTAATGAACCTACAGGGTTATGGCCCTAGAATCAGAGCTTTCCTCTTGTTCATTTGGCCAGTTTGCTTGGATCAGGTGCTTAAGCACAGAAATGAGAAACATTTCAGAAAGATTGTACATATAAAGCTTCCTGTGAATGTCCAGGCTAATTTAGGCCATTTTTGTTTAATTATACTATGTACTGCCATGGTAGGGATGATCAAATTAATATTTTCTACCTCGTTTCCAGGTGGGGAAATAGTCATAAAGAGAAGACTCATATGGAATTTGGGTTTAGAAAATATGGACAACTTCCTAAACTTTGTAGCATTTCCAGTGAGTTAAGTAGGACCTATTTGTCCCATTGATAACAATGTGTATTGGTTTGTTCGTTTGTTTAATAAACACATTAGATATAGAGAAAGCACCGCTTGATTGAATAGATTTCCTTTAATCAGTGTTCTATTCCTAGAGTGTGCTTGTAATTTCCCAGAGTGCTTTTACGTATATTATCTGATTTGATCTACACCATGGTTTTATGCAGCAGGAAGCAGGCATTATTTCATTTCATATAACAGATGGAGAAATCGAGCCTTGAGCTCCTTAAGCAATTAGGCCAGGGGACATGGTGGCCTTGCCAGAGCTGGGACTCCATGCTTCTGAGTCTCCAAGCTGTGCCCTTTCCACACAATGACACTGCCCTCTTGAAAAGTCACACCCTGCCTTATGAGAAAATATGTGTTGTATTAACTTGGCTTTGGGGGATGGAGACCTTGAAAACTACCGTAGGAGAATTTCTTGTGTCGCTGCTCAGGGAGGTCATCTCTGCTTGTCTCTCTCTATCTCTCCCTCTTCTATAATGTACAAAGGATTATTTTTTACCTCCTCTTGGGCCCTTTAAAGTAGTTTCCACAGAAGTAGATATAGAGCCACTGCAGACTGCATTTCAGGGTTGGTTGCTGGAGCAGGAAAGGTGACCACGGCAGAGCAGGTGGCCATCTATCTTGATATGGTGGTGCAGACTCAGGAGAAGGGTCACCATTGGAGTAGTAGCTATATGCCTGCCTAGGGGGGACATGCAGGCGGACTGAAGAGTCTTTCCCAGTGTTGGCAGAGACTCGAACGTTGAGGGCAGTGATCAGAAAGTCTGTCGTCTCATTGCTTATACTGTGGCCAATGTCTGAACTGCTGACTGGGTCTCATCTGCAGAAATCCTAACCACGCCCTTCAAGGGACTTGATTGTGGCTGCACCGAGAATCTTTGTGTAAGATTCTGCACAATGTGTAGAAAAAACAGAATCTGGCTGCCCGAGTCACGTGCCAAACAAAGCCTCCAGGGTCATTGTACCGGGGGGACCCTTCCCTTTCAGGGTCAACTCCGCCCTTTCTCTGCGGCCCAGCCTGAATATTAGCACTGGGTGAATCCCAAACGCTTAATCACAAGAGTCATTAGTAAGAGGCAAAAATAACACACAGGCTGGCAAACAGTGGTGCTGGGTGATCTGACGTGAGTTCTTTTTCATTCTGCTTACATGTTAAATCCAGTGTCTCACATATGCCCTTTCTATATCCTTCCTAACTGGTTGCACAAGCATCACTTATTTTTTTAGCTGAGTGGAGTGGTACCCAGTCTCTTTGGTCTAACTTTTCTTTGTTTCTGCCTCAGGCAGAATGGCCTTCTACTCCTCGGCAGGTCCCTGGAGAGACTTTACAAGACCCCTGCACCTGTATTCACTGGCTTAGACCTGCCTAGGTCTAATGAGCCTATTTTCTAGCCAAAATCTCCACTCATTTAACTTCTCTTACCAACTTTCTCATTCTCCACCCTCCCTCTAGCCCCAGCCCCTGCTGCTACCCGAGGTCACGTGGCCCATCTGTACCACTCAGTATTCTGGATATCAGTTCAGCCATTCGAATGAGCACTAACACAAACATCCTCATTTACATGGAATGCACAGAAGGTGACATTCTGTCTGTAACAATAGGTTATAATTATCATGTCTCTCATTTGTATTCCATTTTACAGCTTCTTGAATTGTTTTCACATGCATCACCCCATTTGGTTCTGCTTACAAGGCTGGGATGTAGGCAATTATTAATTCATTCCTTCACTCACCAAATATTGATCGAGGGGCTGGGGAAGCCGAGGTGATTAAGACAGGCATGGTTCTGCCCTGGTGCAGCTTTACATTCTGGACGTGATAGATGCTATACCTTCTGCATTTTACAGCTGAGGAAATGAGGCCCAGAGAAGTTAGAATCAAGTCGCTCACATATAAGTGCAAGAGTGAGGGCTGGAACAGAGATCTGTGGAATTTACTCCTGGGTTGCCTCTCCTTCACCTGGCTGTTTCTCTGAGGATACAGGAAGTCCTCACCACACACAGAGGCTGTGTTTCAGAAGCTGAGTACTTGGAATTCAGGACGCATTCTCCCATAGAGATTATGTTATGAATGGTTACTATGTTACAAGGCCATTCCACAAAAGCCCAGTTAACCCATTTAACCCATAATGTAGCTGAAGCGTGCTCTTAATAGGACAATCCCTTCCGCCTCCACACCATTGAGGAGGGCTTTCTCTGGGCTCATTCAAAACTGGTGCGGGGTGAATACAATCAATTCTTGGCCTTTTGGATTGCCTTCCTTACTCACTGTAGGCAGGGCATCCTCTCGGTGTAACAGGCCTACCTACTTTCCCCCGTTTGTTTATTTTCCTTGTATTTTCTGTTCTCTCTCATTTTGTATGGGTTGCAAGGAGCTCATACATACAAGCACCAAGCTTGGTTTGTGTGGACTGTATGCTATTAAATGAGGAAGTGATTGTCTGGCTTAAGGACAAATGTATGTCTGTTTCCATAGACACCTGATCACAATAACTAATTAGACCAACATGTTTCCCAAAGTTGATTCCAGGGGGCAATTCAGATGTGACATACTCCAAACATCCTATATTGCAGGTGTATTTTTCTTTTTATTTCTCTTTAGTAGCATCAAAAATAACCTCTGAGGCCTTTAATAGAGACTAAATGAAGAGAGATCAGGAGTTTTGCCACTTGATGCATTGAAGCAACATTAGGTAAACGTCATGTCTCACCCACATGTCTGAACAATAATCCATTGAACCGCTTCCAGGGTTGCTTCATGAGGAAAAGCCTAAACTTCAAAACTGAGACCCAAGGGGTGTACCTTTCCTTCCCTTCTTCTGCCCCTGTCTCCCATCTGGGGCTTCATTAGGACCTGAAACCTGCATGGAGGTGGTTATGACCAACCCAGCTCTTCTTTACCTGTAGGTCTCGGCATCTTCTGTCTTGTTTCTGCATTAGTACCTGGGAGGTGGTGGATAGAGGCTGCAACCTCTGTCCTGTTCCACAGGTGCATTATGGACTCAC
Organism: Lipotes vexillifer; assembly: GCF_000442215.2. Classification (NCBI taxonomy): domain Eukaryota; kingdom Metazoa; phylum Chordata; class Mammalia; order Artiodactyla; family Lipotidae; genus Lipotes; species Lipotes vexillifer. Next base: position 317,951 of record NW_006784184.1, on the reverse strand, counting down.
CAGAGTATAAAGCATCCTAGAATTCCTATAGTGTTGGTAAAGCAGGAGCTGCCAATGATAATAGTAATTATTGTAATTATTATTATTATCGAGCATCCAACATGTAGAGACACTGTTCTAGATACTTTATAAAGATTCTTTTGAGTCCTCCTGGCAATCAGATATTATCCCAGTTTTGAGATAAACTAAACTTGAAAAGTTTAGGTCATGTGCCTAAGACCATAAAGCTTACAAAGCAGCACTGGGATTTGAAACCAGGAGTCTGTTGATTTCACTACACCAAGAAATTCAAAGGCCTCTGAGAAACCCCAAGTGTCCATTCTCTTTAGTGTCTGTCCACCATCCTTAGGTAGTGTCCAAGATAGTAGTTTGATTTATGAATGTCCTTAGACCTTGACTCTTTCTTAGACACTCAGGGAGCAGTTTAAGCTTTTTAAAAAATCTTTCCAAATACAAGTGATCTATGATGGTTAACTCCGATTTTATGCTTTATGTGTCTTATGACAGCCCAGTCGCCATTGCCATGCCATGATCCTACCTTTACCTCAACGACTTAATGAGTTAAAAGTTTTATATGTATATTACCTTAGAGGAGAAAAAAATGCCCTGAAATCCACCACTTAGCACCCCTCCCTCCAAGTATGTACTAAAAGGACTCTCTGCACATGCAGGAAGCTGAAACATGCTTGTTTCTTCTCTGCATGTTATTAAGACCCCTGTATCCACACCTCACTACCTCCTGCTTCCCCTACGTAATCTCCGAAGATCTCTGTGTCTGGATTTTTCATAAATCCATGTTTCTCTCATTTCTAATATAAGTCAAAAGTCTCTTGGAATCATAAGCAAGTTAAAATAGAAATTGATGTGATTTATGTGAAAGGACAGACATGCAGATATATATGAAAAGAAAACAGTGAAGGGTGAGTGGCTCTGGTTCCTGGATGAAAGAGATGAGCAATTTTATGGTTGTTAGTCAAGCTCGGGGGTGTGTAAGGATTAACAGCTGGGGTCACTCCAGACCCTCTCACCTTCTGAGTTCATCATCCACGGGCTGGCTTTTGAGCAAGTCATATTCTTCTTAGGACCGTTGATAACTGCAATTACTGAAAGAAGGAGAGAAGGTTTGGGAGAACCAAAGTCCAGCCTTGTACAAATCAGCTGACTCATGAGTTAGGTGACCACGTGCATTGCTAATGATACTTGCAGGACAACAGAGAAGAGCCCTCTTGTTGATACCTGTGGGGCTTCATTTTTACTAATGTTAAGTGTAGAAATAAAACAAGACGATTTGCTGAAATCTCGACTAATATGCATTTCATAACAACTACTGTGCAATTCACAGCTGAATTGATGAGCTATCAGGGTTACGCGTTTCTGTAAAACAGAGACCTCCAACTTGGAAAAGCTTTCTCCAGGGAAACAGAGCTATTTGAGCTAAATCAAAACAAGATTAAGGAGTGATTAAAGTGCTGCAAATAAGACCTGTGTGGAAAGGTTGGGGAAGTGGGATTATTGATCTTGGGGCAGAAAAGCTGCAGAGATTTCAGGAAAACTTCAAGTGTCCCAGACATTCTCCAACCACTGTTTTCCTCTGTCTCCACAGAGCACAGAGCAGGAGGGATGATCTAAAGCTGTATCATTAGGGATTTAGTTCAGTCGATGGCTCTCAAGCCCCAGCTGCATGTAAAAATCACTCAGCAACTGTGTAAGCCGTACTGATGCCTGGGTCTTATCCTAGACTAACGGATCTCCAGAGGTGAGACCGAAGCATTAGCATTTTCTTTAAGTTGTGTTGGTGATTCTAATTTGTAGCCAGAGTTGAGAACTACTGGGTTGAATAAAGGGGCTGATTTCCTGAAACATGCGTCCCAGAAACAGGTCAGGAAATCATCTATAGATGCTTTTTTTTTTAAATCTAGGTGAGTCATACTTGAGTTGCACTGGTTATGGCTATGCCAGTTGCCGTAGTAAACCCGCTTCTGACTCGACCATCTACTGCAGCTACTTAGTGGCCTGGGAACCTCCAGTCACAGAGGATATCTCAGCATAGATTTTCAGTCAGTATGTGTCGAATGGAGATATGAATGAATGAATGCTAAAGGACCTCAAAGGAGGGCAGTTGGCAGTTTGCAATGCTGGTCTGCAGAGGTGAATTTCAGGAGTGGCTTCCCCAAGGCAAGCGATACTTACAGAAAATGCCACAGGGTTTTGTGATGCAAAAATATCTGCTCAACTTCAAGACTTTCGTACCCAAGAGTCATAGTGATAGAAGTCAGAATAGAAGTCGGAATTCAAAGGACACCAAGGCAGTGGGTGGTGTAGAAGTGGGTGGTGGGTTGTCGATGAGTCATCTGTGAAGTTTCCAAGTAGAGTGAAGAGACAGTAAGGTACACCTGGGGGTGAAACATTTTCTGTGCAAGCTCGAAGATAGAGAGGAGGGGTAGGTGGGGACGAGCTAAGGTGCTGGGCAGGGTAGCACGGCTGAGTGAAGTCTCCAGAGGAGATGAGACTGAAGACAGAGGTAGAAGGCTTCTCAGAGCAACTCAGGTGGCGTCTCTGGCCCAGTTAGCTATGGCTGTGAAACAAACTAACCTAAAACCATCCTGACTTTTGGGTCAGGAATTTGGTCAGAACTTGCTGGGTGATTCTCCTGCCCCTCGTGTATCAAATAGAGTCAGTTGGTGGAATTTGGGTGGTGACTACGTTGACCTGGAGGGTCCAAGGCCACTTACTTTGCGTGCCTTGTTGCTTTGGAAGGCCGTGCTCACTCAGGCTCCTTTCCCTCTGCTTGTAGACTGAGGACCTTTCCATGTGGTCTCTCCATTGTGCGTGCAGGGCTCCAGTATGGCTGGGAGCCTAGAGCTCCAGGGCACCCGGATGGAAGCTGCCAGCCCTCTCAGGCTGGGCCTGCGATCCTGGGACGGTATCCCTTCTGCTCCAGCCTCCTGGTCTGGCAAGGCTCTGAGACTGGCCCAGATTTGGAGGGAGGGGAACTCCCTCAATGGCAGGGCTATCAAATAATGGGTGGCCATCATTAATCTGCCGTAGCCACCCCCTAGACAGAACAGATGATCGTAAAAAGAGCAATTTTGAGGCAGAAAATAGTGAAAATTCAGTATTGAATAGCCTGTGCATGTTAGTAAAAGAGGGACTTAGACAGAAGAGTGTATTGGGGGCTCTAGCTTAAGACTAATCTGGTTTCTAACCCTGGCTATTTATTAGCCAACTCATCTTGGACTCTTTCCTCATCTGTAAAATGTGCTTAATGGTAGGACCTATCTGAGTCTGAAGCTGGGTTCTTCAGGAAGCAGAATCTGGGACAAAATTGAGCAAAAAGTCGTTGGTTGGGGAAAAATGGCCTTGAAATCACCACCTACAGAAGGGGGGCGTGGGGAAGGAAATAGGACAGAGGGACAGAGGGATAACTCAAACCATGATGCAGGCCTGTAACACCTTGGTGGACCACACAGGATGGAACTCTGGAGTGAGGAAGGCCCATCCAGCTAATTCTGAGTAGGCTGAGATTGCCAGGTCTCTACTGAGTCATTGGATATGCCCACCTGGCGAGGGGACCAGGCCCTTGAACAAGATGCTTCTCTCCAGCTGAGGGATCCCTGTAGGGCTGGCAGCCAAGGGCATCTGCCAGTAACACTCCTGGCACCTGGAACAACAATCCATCATCGGAGGGGGATCTGGGTGGGACACCCAGTGCCCACTGGGGGACGTTCATGATGCATCCAGGCACCAGCCCGGCTTTGCGTGCCAACTGTTGTTTGCCAGTAGTGCTTGTAAGCTGGACAAGAGAGGCAACTGCTGAATGGTGATGTGGAGATGGACCAGAAGATAGCAAGTGAGACGGGCACGGGCTGCATCAGCATTTAACAGAGTCAAAGGTAGCCAGCAAAAGCTCAGCTAATGGACTGGGCAAATTTGAGAAACTGCTAATACATTCACAGGCCAGTGTCAATAAGGTAGCACTCTCTTCACTTCGCAAATGAATGCAGAGGTCAGGGGACCACGTTTCTTCTGTTTCCTGAGATTACTCAGCATCGCTGGGGCATGAGGTAATGGAAAGATAATGGGCTCTGGGTTCAGATCCCAGCTCTACTGATCACTAGATGTGTGAACTTTAGCGAGTTCATTAGTCTCTCTGATCCTCAGCTTCCTCATTTTAAAATGGGGATGACAGTGGCCAACTTGCAGGGTTGCTTAGCCGTAATGTATATCTAAATTGCCTGGAATAAAGGCATGTGATCAACAAGTAGGAATGTTTATGATGGATGGGATCACGTGTGAAAGCCCTCCTTTCTCTGTTCAGAAATTACCTAGGATGAACCCCAGAGCGCTTACATTCAACCTAAACGTGGATTAAGTGTGCCTTGTGTCAGGCTCTGTACCGTGCACTTGCACACGTGTGCTCTCACCGGAGCCTCACAGTGGTAAGTGTCGGGCAACATCATTGCTCCCTTTCACAGATAAGGCAGCAGAGGCTCAGGGAAGCTGAGGGCCTAAAAGGTTAAGTAGTTCATGAAGCAGCATCAAAGCCGTGGCTTTTGACTCCCAATCCATCCTTTGTCTGCATCCCCATCACCTGCCCTAAGTTGAGGCACAGCCTCCGGCGAGGTCCTGAGTCTGCAGCCGGGCTCACGCCAGGCTGGCCACATGGGTGTTTCAGGATGGCTGGAACGTGCATCTCTGCCATCAGCTTGGACTGTCAGCTTTCTTCGTAATGATTAAAAGAAGGTAAAGGAGGAGGAAAAGGACTAAAGAAATCATCTTTGTACATTTTAATCTGAGCCATTTTTTTTGAGCAGAAAGATAAGGCGGGTTGTGGAAATGTCAGCTTCTCCTTATCTCTAATTGACTTAAGTCGAGGCAGCTCTAATCCTTGTGTGCACAGCAGCCTGGAATGGAGAGATGAGGACAATTGATTCCTACTTTTTAATTAACACACGAGCTGCTTTAAAACAATTGTATATTGGGGGCAGCTTGGGAGCAGGAAGGAATGTGAGGCGGGGTCGTCTCCTCCGTGGTGACATTTAGAGCAACATGGATAAGTGTCAGCATTTGATTTGAATCAGGGCTGGAGGGGACTGAGTGCGCATCAGGCCTGGGGGTGTTCTCAGAAGGCCGCGGCCAAGGAGACAAAGGAGTTGCTATGCCTCTCCATGCACTAACGGGAGGGCTCTTTAATTTACTAAGTATTGGGTGGGGGGACCCCCAAGGTGTACATTTGTGCAGTCACTCACACTGTCCCCCACGTTCGTGCTTGGCCAGGGGCAGTTAATAAAGTTGGCAGTTCAGTCCTATTTCGTCCCAAGCAGTGAAAACTCAGTCTAGTGAGTGTCAGAAGTCTCATCTATACTCCTGAACAGAATCTGGAGCATCTGTGTCCCCACCGAGGCTCCTGTGTCTGTATGTAAATCCCCAGCATCTAGGGCTTCTCACCTCATCTCCTCTTCTGTGCCTGGTTTAAACGTATAGGCTTTTGTCTTCGTTCCTGTAGCGTTTCCTTATTCTGAACTCGGGCTTGATTGACTGCTGCCAGCATTTTCTACAAAACAACTTCTCTTCTCCCACCGCTGGGAGCTGGATTTCATATTTGGTGCCCTGCTCCCCTTGCTTCATCCCTAGCCTTATATCAGCTTTTGATCAAACATATGATCACAATTTATCTTCTGCATTCATTGAGCATCTTCACTCCCATCACTCCCTGGATATTCCCATTGCCATGCCCATCCTATTCCCAAAAATAATTCCCCAGCGTACTGTTACCTGTTACCTAAGATTTGCTTGATCTCTTGTGCATCGACATTTGAACTCTTTTTTAGCCCTTGTTGTGGATATCAAAGGAAGAAGAAACTTCATTGTTTAATTAGCTTCTCAAGACCCACCCTTGCAAGAGCCGTTTCTATTACATTTTTTCTTCCTGGGCTATTTTCAAGATTCCAGCACTCTGCAGTAGTTCGGGGCCAAACGACCATGGTTCATGGTACTTACAACGTTACTGGAGTGTGCACTAGAGGATAATAGGCTTTTAATTGGTGCTCTTAATATATTAATAGATGGAGACAGGGGCATGGACTAAGTGGCCTCTGAATGTTTTCCTTTCCAGGATTTAAAGATCTGACTGTTCTGTCGATTTGGAAAGCAATAAATAAAATGGCTATTCATAACACTCTGCCCAGTCCATCATATTACACTTTCACCTCTCTCTCTTTACTCCTGCTCTCATTTTGTTTATTTTCTTTTTTTTTTTTTTAAACTGAAGTGTAGGTGATTTATAATGTGTTAGTTTCAGGTGTACAGCAAAGTGATTCAGTTACACATATATATTCTTCTTTTTACATTCTCTTCCCTTATAATTTATTACAAGGTATTGAGTATAGTTCCCTGTGCTATACAGGAGGTCCTTGTTGGTTATCTGTTTTATATATAGTAGTGTGTATCTGTTAATCCCAGACTCCTAATTTATCCCTCCCCACTTCTGCCTTTGGTAACCATAAGTTTCTATGTCTATCTGTTAATCCCAGACTCCTAATTTATCCCTCCCCACTTCTGCCTTTGGTAACCATAAGTTTGTTTTCTATGTCTGTGGGTCTATTTCTGTTTTGTAAATAAGTTCGTTTGTATCATTTTTTCTAGATTCCACGTATAAGCGGTATCATATATTGTGTGTCTCTGTCTGGCTTACTTCACTTAGTATGATAATCTCTAGGTCCATCCTATTTTCATGTTTTTTATGTCTTCCCCAAAGCTCTGGTATCAGGGAGACACCTTGATCTGAGAATATGCCTTTTTCTCCCATCAGAATTTATGTTTCGTTATCCATTGAGGTCGTTCCAAGATAATAATGAAAGTTGACATTTATTAAGCACTTTGTGTCCGAGACTGTGCTCTGCGCTTTACACGTTTACTTGTTCGAATGCTCACATCCACTCTCTGAGGGGGGTGCTATCAGTACCACATTTTCTAATTGAGGAAAAAGACGTTGGGAGATATTAAGAACCTGGTGCAGGTTACTGGACCCGAGTGAGCATCAGAGCCTCTGAGTCCGTGTGCAGTGCAGCTTTTCTGCACCTACCCCAGAGCCTGACACACAGGAGATTCTTAGTCAGGTTAGTTGAGCGAATGATGAATTAAGACAAGAATTCTGGGGCTTCCCTGGTGGTGCAGTGGTTAAGAATCCACCTGCCAATGCAGGGGACACGGGTTCAAGCCCTGGTCCAGGAAAATCCCACATGCTGCGGAGCAACTAAGCCCGTGTGCCACAGCTACTGAAGCCTGCGTGCCACAACTACTGAAGCCTGTGTGCCTAGAGCCTGTGCTCCGCAAGAAGAGAAGCCACCACAATGAGAAGGCTGCACAATGCAACTAGAGAAAGCCCACGTGCAGGAACGAAGGCCCAACGCAGCGAAAAATAAATAAATAAATAAATTTATTGGAAAAAAATAGACAAGAATTCTGTTTCCAGTTCTGCTACTAACTTGAACGTTTCCTCTAAATAACTGAGTTTTATTCTCTTATCTACCAACTTCCACAGGACCCAGGACATAGCAAGTGTTCAGTAAATATTTAATAAATGACCACTAACCAAATGGCCGAGTGAGTGGTTGATTCTGGAAGTCTTTTCTAGGTCAACAGTCTGTGAGCGCAGCTTGGGTCGATCTCTCTTTGACCACGCACACCACACTCCATGTGTAGGCATTTGATTCTGTTCTACGCTTGCTGATTCTAACTCCTCAGTGTGTGTGTTTTGTATTCCTAGTACATTGTATTATATGTCCCTTGCATTCCCTTTGGTGCCTAGTCCGATGTCCAGAGTATACTGAGTGCTCAGTGAATACAGACTGAAGTGGAATTGAGTGTTGCTTCAGCACACGTCAAACCAGAAGGAGCACTGAAATAGCAGTAACCTCCCGGGCTGTTGTTGTTTCTTCAAAGAAACTGCCATGTGGTTTCTGCTAAACAGATGTTTTTGACAGGTCCGGGAGCAGCGCCCGGGCTGCTGGCTTAAGGCACAGTTTGACATGCTTCCACAGCACACTTCCCATCCACCTACGAGTGCTGACCTCCAGAGACAAAGGGTGTCATGCAGCTTTTAGGAGATCCAGAAAGCAATGGTCTGAGAGAGAGAGAGAGAGAGAGAGAGAGAGAGAGAGGAGAGAGAGAGAGAGAGACCCCATGGTAATTGACAAAATTCCACTAACTGGATGAACGGTGCCCTGAGATGGTTGCACACATGCGCGTGTGCGTGCACACACACACACACACACACACACATACACACACACACACCCCAACTTAATTATTCCTGATCCTTCAGCTACTTTCAAAGTTGTGGGCAAAATTAGACCTCAATCTTGCTCCTTCCTGGAAGTGGGGAGCAAAACAATTTTCAGAGGGCAAATATAATGGGGAAGTGCATATAGGATCTCAGTGCCCAAGGACATCAAGAAAAGCCATGATAGTCAGTGTTGAGAATGGCTGGGAAAATCGTGGCTTCCTTTAGCATCTGAGATTCCAGGACTTCATGAGTGCCTACTTAAATCAAAACTGATGGATGCAGGTGTTGACCTCATGGCATATGGACATTTATCTGAAGATCATAGATTCCTAGGAAATAGCTAAGAGAAAAGTTAAGATGAAGGTGGGGAAGTCTGAGCCTGGAGTGACCACCCACCTACCCTTAGTTACCCTGCTGCACCTCATCAGCTTCGCATTCTTTGCAAAAAGGCATAACCGGTCCTGAGTTTTCTTTTTTTTTTTTTTTTTTTGCGGAACGCGGGCCTCACACTGTTGTGGCCTCTCTCGTTGCGGAGCACAGGCTCCGGACACGCAGGCTCAGTGGCCATGGCTCACGGGCCCAGCCGCTCTGCGGCGTGTGGGATCTTCCAGGACCGGGGCACGAACCCGCATCCCCCGCATTGGCAGGCGGGCTCTCAACCACTGCGCCACCAGGGAAGCCCCCCGGTCCTGATTTTTTAATTCATGAATAATTTACCCTTGGGAGGAATGAGGCCTTATCCTATTCTGCCTGCCTCTTCAGACACTCCCATACCTTCTATGTATATATATATATATATATATATATATATATATATATATATATATATATGTTCACCAGACACTCCTTTAGGGCAGGGACCATGTTCCATTGCTCTGGGACCCTCTGGTTCTAGCACAGTGTCTGGTGCACAGTGGGCGTTAATAAACATTTGCTGAATATACGAAGGAAAGAAATTCTACATGGGGTTGAGATATACGCAGATTACCTTGATGGATGCTTTATATCCTGTTTTAATTTATTTCTCCCCTATAAGAAGGTTTAATGTATGAGTGTTCAAGGGCAAAAAGAAAAGAGAAAGAAGTACATTTACCGTGGTAGTCATCCGGTAGAGTTTCGTGCTTTTCACAAAGAAATATTTACCAGTTATTTAATTGGGGGACTTGAAAGTTCACAAAAGAGAAAGGAGGGTGGGAAAACAGGAGGGAGAGGAAGAGTGCTTGCCCGCTCTAGGGAGGGCTGGGACAGGAACAAAAGCGCTGTGCCTTACCCAAGAATAGAAGCTTAAAGGACCACAAATACGTGCCAAGGCGCCCGAGGTCCTGCCAACCTCGGCTCACGTGGGGCGTTTGCCCTTTGATGCAGCCAAGGGAAGGGATTTAAACAGACCAGTGGTGACCTTAGAACAGCTGCGATGAAGGCCATTTTGGAGAGAGGCGCCCGCATCCTAACTTGTTCCCTAATTCTCTCCTTCTAATCGTGAAAGGAAGCAAAGATAAAGAGTTAACTATGAGACTAGAAAGAACAAGATTGTGTTGCCGACGGGATGACCTACGCAGAAAAAATGTGCAGGCGATTAAGGAAGAAAGCTGAACTGGGGGTGGGGAGAAGGGAGAAAAGTGGTGGGAGGAGAGATGACCCATGAGCAGGGTTCCAAGGGGAGGCGCCTGCAATCAACAGCGCTGCCCACCTGGAGGGACCACCCTGAGCCAGGCGCTTCCCCAGACCAGCTCACCAAATCCTCACCATCAACATTTACTGAGGACCTGCTCTTCTCACATCCTTGGGGAGTAAGCGAGGGTTCAGCCAGGTTAAATAACAAGACCAGGACTCCAGGGATTTCACCCCACCAGTTAGATGCCACAGCCATGCTGTTGAAGGAGAGCCTAGGAAGGGAGGAAACTTCCCTTTATCTCCCCTGAGGCTTCTGTTTCCTCCCTGGCCGCAATTTATCAGCTTTCTCTGAGCAGTTAGGAAGTCCTGCCCCCAGCCCCGCATAGAGCTAAAACAAAACAAAAACACTTCTAAGACCCACCCGTGTCATTAAATATTCATTGAACTCCTACCTCGAGTTCGGCATGCCCCAATGCATAAAAAGACATACGCGGAGCTTTCTGGGGTGATTGTGGCTTTCCTTCTTTGTGCTTTTTCTTGCTCTCTTGCTGAAGTCAGCACCCCAACCCATCAAGGACATCTCATTGAGCCCCCAGTCAACACTGTCCTGGCCAAGATGTCACCGTGCACAGACTTAAATACCTCTGGAGTCAGCTCATTTCTGATTGGGCCCACCAGAAAGTTCTTAAAAATACAGGTTTCTGCACTCAGTAGCCCTGGTTCTACCCCTAGGTAGAACCACCCACCAAAGTTCTAATCCCTGATCATTTCTCTGCTTTGTATTCTTCCCTTTCTTCCCTAAGCCTCAACTCAGAGGACTCTGCTGGGTATCCCCCTGCCCTTCCCAGAGCCCTCATCTCCGTCCTCAGACCCTAGTGTTCTCTGTGTGTCTGCCTGCCTCTCCCCCCCCCCCCCCCCCCCCCCCCCCGTGTGCTGGAGACACAAAAATGAGTAAAACATTGTCCCTTACATAGGAAACTCCCATTCCACGTCAGGAAGTCATTGTAAAACAGGGTGGTGATTTAATAAGGCATGTGTAAAAGCTTTAAGAAAACAAGGAGGAAAGCATTAAGATCTCTGATGTCAGGGGAATTGGCTAAGCTTCTGTGGTAAGCTGATATTTTTGAGGGCAGGGTGGGAGAGGCATCCCAGACAGAGGAGCTGCAGCACAAAGGCCCAGACTATGACATTTTGGGGTGCAGAGTCATCCAGGCTGTTTGGTGGGGAGAAAGCAGAGATTACAGTGAGGCTTCAAGCTCTGCTGCCTTAACCTTTGTTGGGGAGGGTGTATTTTGTTTTTTTAAATTGTGGCTAAATATGCATAAAATAAAACTTACCATCTTACCTGGACCTGGAAAGCAGTATGCTAAATGAAGTAAATCAGACAGAGAAAGACAAATATTATATGCTCTCTCTTATGTGTGGAATCTGATGAACAAGCTCATAGACACAGAGCACAGATTGGTGGTTGCCAGAGGTGGGAAGTGGCAGAAATAGGTAAACTGTTTTGTTTTTAGTTTAAATAGATTGAAACAAAAAATAAAGCTTACCATCTTAACCATTTTTTAATGTACAGTTCATTGACCTTAAGTCCATTCATAACATTGTACAGCCATCACCACCATCCATCACCAGAACTTTTTCATCTTCCCAAACAGAAGCTCTTTACCCATTAATCAATTCATATCCCATCTCCCCTTCCCTCCAGCCCCTGGTAACCTATATTCTACTCCCTGTCTCTATGATAGTTTGTCAATTCTTCATATAAGTGAAATCATACAATATCTGTCCTTTTGTGTCTGATTTCACTTACATAATGTTTTCAAGGTTCATCCAGGTTGTAGCATGCATCATAATTTCTTTTTTTGTGTGTGAATAATTTTCTGAATAATATTCCATTGGATGTATGCACCACATTGTGTTTGTCCATTTCATGTGTTGATGAGCAACTGGGTTGTTTCCATCTTTTGGCAACTGTGAATATTGCTGCTATGAACATTGGTGTGTATGTATCTGTTTGAGTTCCTGCTTTCAATTCCTTAAGGTATGTACCTGGAAGTGGAATTGCTGGATTATATGGTGTTTCTATGTTTAAATTTTTGAGGAACCATTAAATTGTTTTCCACAGTGACTGTACCATTTTACATTCTCATCAGCAATGCACAAAAGTTCCAGTTTCTCCACACCCTCACCAACATTTTTTGTTTTCTGTTTTTGTTTTTTTTTTTAAATTATAGCCATCCTAATGTGAGTGTGAAGTGTCCTGATGGTTTTGATTTGCATTTTCCTCATGATTAGTAATGTGGAGCAACTTTTCACGTGCTTGTGGGCCATGTACATATCTTCCTTGGAGAAATGTCTATTCAAGTCCTTTGTCCATTTTCGAATTGGGTTGTTTGGTTTTTTGTGGTTGAATATATAAGTTTTGAGTATTGGGGAACTATGGGACAGGAACTAAATGGAACCAATGATGTTTTAAGGTGTTTAAGGTGTGCTGAGGTGTGAGTCATCCATGGTGAAAGCCATTGGATTAGAAACACATCACCCTTGTCTGACTCGCTAAGGCCCATACGTTTCAAGTAAGTTTCAAGTGTGATTGATGTACATCCCTGCATTTAAGGAAATGGGAGAGGGTGATCTGGCCTGGCCTTGAAGCTGCCTCTCTCTGTCCTTAAGTCCAGCCCTAGAGAACAATGCACTAGGTGTCCCGATCATATCGTGCGGGACCTGGGCCAAGGACGACCTGTGTCCATCAGCTTAGGGGCTTCTCTGCCTGCCCTGGCTGGATCCTGGATGGTCAGGCAGGCTAACCTGCTAGCTCTAATGGATCTAGTCCAGGATTGGTGGGCAGGTTTCCTGCCTTCAAATCCTGGTCTGCCCTGTTTCTCAGGTGACCCTGAAGGTCCCTGAACCTTAGGTTTCCCTTCTGCAAAATGGGGAAAGGAATTGCAGCTCTAGGATTGTGATATGATTCCTACGAAACAAAGCATGTTCTGCATACAGTTGATTTGACGGGGAACAGGGTTTGAGAGATGCTCTAGAAGAAGGAAAAAGCACAGAGCCAGGCCAGATGGGCTTCGGCAGCAAAGCCCATGTACATAGGAAGCAACTGCAGCCTCGTCCAGCCCAAAGCAAGCATTATCCAGCAGCTGGACTGTTATGTGCCGTGTTTTCCCATAGATTTGAAGGCCCCTCTCTATGGTGCAGATCCCCACCCACGCTCCCTTCCCCTCTGGGCTTTGGAATTGCCAGGCAGTCCTGCTCTATAAGCACTAATCCCCACGGTTCCTCTTGGAGGGAGGCTTAGCTGCATTCATGAATTCAGAGTTAAATCCTTCACAGCCCCCAGTCCAAGTGAGCAGCTGGTAGCGGATACTGATAGTGAGGAAAGGAGTCATCAGTTTCTTGGGTGTTTCCCTGAATAATAAGTGAACTGCCTATGACGTTTCTGAGAGCATCTGAAACTTCCGTCACCAAGCCCTACCACCGCTCTGCTGTTGGCAGCGTGGACAGGTTCTCTACAGCTTGAAACTCAGGTAAAGTGCAACCTCTCCTAATGCTCACAGGGAATTTGTGTAATCAGTGACATCAGACCAGAGCCAGGGGCCTACGGACAGCATGGGACACACACAAACACACACACACACAGCCTTTAGAATCGAGGTTTCCCTGTTAGCTTGTGACCTTAGGCAAGTTGTAAAGCATCTCTGAATCTTGGTTCCCTCCTCTGTGAAATGGGGCCAATAATATCTTACCCCAAGTTCCCTGTTGGGATCAAATAGGATGGCAGAGCAGCGGGGCTCTGGCATTTTGTTGGTGCTTAATAAATGTTATTCTTCAGTTCCTAAGCCAGCATAGAAGCAAATCCTGGGCTTATTTCTTTGCCTAAATAAAAAGCCTTATTATGATATTTTGGGGAGAGGGCGGGAGTAGGAGGGAGAAAAGAAACTTTCCCAGTGGTCGCACTGGCATCCCCCTGGGGCACAGGGCCATGACTGAGAAGTCACTTATAGAAATGGTGGTACCATGGCCGGGACAGGAGGAAGGCTGTGCTCACCAGGGCCAGGCTGACTGGGCATCTGCAGCCCAAAGCCCATCAGCCGGTGCTGAGCCCGTGATGATGGGGCTGAATCTCACCCGCCCAACTGCTGCACAACCGTGTGGCACAAATCCCTATATTTTTAGTGGAAGGAACCATTCTGCTGCCCCTGAAGAGAGAAGGAAAAAGACCTTTCCCTGCAAGCATGTTTGCTCTGCGACCACCACTGAGCGTGATTTTAAAATTCACGTTGGGTTTGCCTCCCAGGGTCCTGATGCTACACGGAGGGAAGGGAGCTGAAGCTCATTTGTCTGTGTGCCACTGTGGCCAGGGGTGGTCCAGGTGACAGCTGCTGCTCTGAAGCATGACGGGCCCCAGGCGGCAGGAGGACTTAATTAATCAGTGCATTGATTGAGCACCTACTGAGAGCCAGGCACTGTGCTAGGCACTGCGGGGGATAGAAAACAAGTTAGAGTCTTGTCTTCTGGTGACTTAAATTCTAGCCACGGGTGATAATACATAAGTGTGTAAAAAGTTAAATAGGAATATAAGAAATAAATAACAACTCAACTCAATATCGGCGATGTCACCTAATACTCCAGTCCATGAATAATTACCCAAAGGGAGGCGCAGAAGTGAAGTGCTATTGGAAGAAATCCATCAGTGTGTGTTTATTGACCACCTCCTGCAGACATACGACCATGAAACAAGCCAGATATTTCTCAGGACCCCTGCCCTGGCCTCCTCATCCAATGCTATTTTGAAGTTCTTGGCAGTCCGTTAAGTGCTAGGCAAATGGCATAAAGGTCCTTATCAGAATCCCTATTGCCTCCAGTTTGTTCCAGGTGCTCAAGGTTGGTGCTTAAGTCCCCCAAGGGTAGGAGGCAAGGAAGAGGTTAGCACAACCTCCTTGGGGCGCTTATCACAGCCTTGGGGCTGTTCATGCGTGTGTCTCCCTCATAAGAGCACAGACCAAAGACAGCCTTGTCTCCCCTGTTTTTGTAGCTTCCTCTCTGCCACTGCTTAATATGATGACCGACACACAGAAACCACTCCCAAAGCGTGGTTGACTGGGTGTTTATAGAACGCTACTGGCTTAATGCATTGCTACTGCCAAACTTGTCTGATATCTATAACACAACTCTTAGGAGTGGACAGTGCTTTACTGGAAAGAATAACTCTTTGCTTGTCAAAAAGCTTGTAATCCAAGTAGAGGTTAGGGGTTTGCGGGGACTTTTACCTTATTTCCTCTTTTCCCTGATAGAGAACTTAGAGGAGGGGGTCCTGCTTGATTATATCTTCCCTGAGACAGTCCCAGGGGCAAATAGGTCATGTGTGCCCCACCCATGGTGGGAGCAGGCTGTTTCTCCATCAGGTTGGGGCAGAAGGGATGGGCAGGACCCCAGAGAGTAAGATGCAGTGTAGCCTGGTACCCAGACAATTTCCCAAGCCTGCTGTGTGAATGTTGTCCAACCCTGTCAGCAAGTCAGAAGAGGCAGACACAACATGGAAGGTGAGTCAAGGGCACCTAAGCGGACAGGACTGGCGATCTGCAATTACTGGCTGAGCACCCACTAAATTTTCTCAGCATTACCCCGGTTAGGAGAAGAAAAGTGAACAGAGAGTTCAGAGCCCAGAACGTAGTAGGCGCTTCATAAGCAGTTTCTCAGGGTTAATGAGTGAAGCAGAAGATAAACTATTCAACGTTTTTCAACATTTTTATATGAAAGTCATAAAACATACAGAAGAGATGAAAGAATTTTACAGTGAGTAGCCACTAACCCATCGCTAGGTTCTACAATTAACATTTTATTCGGTTTTCTTTGTCAGAAGTTCATCTATCTATCTGTTATCCATCCATCAGTCTGACACTTCTGATTTTATAAAGGATATGTTCCACTTAAGGAAACAAGGCATGTACACGTGGAACAATTACACAGTGTTTTACAGGGCGGTGCTAAATAGTGAGATACAGGCACGCATATGATTGGAGCAGAGGAGGTGACCTTCCGTGAGGAATACAACGTTCAGAGACCGTTTCGTGGAGGCAGGACTTCAGCTGGGCCTGGAAGAATGTGTAAGATTTGGACGGCTAGAGGGAGAGAGTGTGGTTCTCAGTGGGGCAGGATCCCATTGCTCCGAGGGGTACTACACTATCCCTTTCCTCCTGCCCGATGCTGGCCTGATGTCATCATCAGAGCTGAGGACAAAACCTGGATGTGAATGCCTTGGGGGCTTCGGACGCTGAGGAAGCTGGGTATCTTTCTTGTTGAGTGACACATAGGTAGTGGGATTCAAGACATTGGTCCAGAGGGGTGAGCCTTTTTCACCCAGAATGAAGTTAAGGAACAAAGATCTAACTGGATGTGTGGGAGCTGTAGGAACTTGAGGAAATGGTTAGGAAGTAGGTAGGGAATCTGAGGACTCCCCCTGAAGGGGCCTGGTGAAGACCAGAGAGCTTGCCACCTGCCTCCCAGGTAGGGAAGGTCACACAGACCAGCCAGAGGGGAACGTGTTGGCCTCGGGAAGAGCAGCCACCTTCCTGGGTACCAGATGGGGCAGGCCCAGCATCAGGCGGCGGTAGGAGCTGCAGACCCACCAAATAAGCAGCCGTCCACCCAGCGCCATCTGGGGAAAAGGTTTCTGAAGATCACCTTCAAAAGGCTCTTATCACGTTGGTTATTACTGGGACATTTGCTGGTGATGGGTGTCACCTGCGATCTAGGCTTGTGCTTAAAAGGCAGACAGCGAAAGTGCAGAGCAGTTATCGAGCAGTCTGCACAGTTTGGAAAGCTGGTTACCTATGCCTTGCCTTGTGTTTCCTCTTTTCCTCCACTCACTCCCCAAACCGCTCTCCCCTTTCCCCTGCATTGTTTCTGTCCCCTTTGAATTGTTTTCCTGGCCTTGGATGCAGTCCACGCCCTCCCCCCCCCCCCTGAAGGGGCCTGGTGAAGACCAGAGAGCTTGCCACCTGCCTCCCAGGTAGGGAAGGTCACACAGACCAGCCAGAGGGGAACGTGTTGGCCTCGGGAAGAGCAGCCACCTTCCTGGGTACCAGATGGGGCAGGCCCAGCATCAGGCGGCGGTAGGAGCTGCAGACCCACCAAATAAGCAGCCGTCCACCCAGCGCCATCTGGGGAAAAGGTTTCTGAAGATCACCTTCAAAAGGCTCTTATCACGTTGGTTATTACTGGGACATTTGCTGGTGATGGGTGTCACCTGCGATCTAGGCTTGTGCTTAAAAGGCAGACAGCGAAAGTGCAGAGCAGTTATCGAGCAGTCTGCACAGTTTGGAAAGCTGGTTACCTATGCCTTGCCTTGTGTTTCCTCTTTTCCTCCACTCACTCCCCAAACCGCTCTCCCCTTTCCCCTGCATTGTTTCTGTCCCCTTTGAATTGTTTTCCTGGCCTTGGATGCAGTCCACCCCCCCCCCCCCCCCCTCCGCCCCTCCGTGGGGCTCCCTGGTGGTAGAATAAGGCACCCTCCCTCCTCAGTGGTCACCCTTGCTGCTGCTGGCTGGAGCAGGGCCAGGGGGCCTGGCATTTGCAGAACAAAGGATACCTGTCCTGTGGATGGTCCAGCCAGGCTTGCTTGCTCTGGCTGGGGTGGGAGGAATTCATGCAAGTGCAGTGGAGGACAAGCCCATTCATTTTGTGATGCGGCGTCTGTGTACTTTGTCAGCAAGATGGAGAATACTCACTATTTTCTCTGGCTTTTAGGATTTCCATATTTATTGCTTGTTTGCTACCACTAGGCAGAAGAGAAGGGGGAAAACAACAACTTCCTCCATTTGGAATTATAAACATGAGCATGTGAGTTTCCCCGCCTCCCTGTCCCCTGCAGTTCTAGCAACGCAGAGAACTGTGGACCGTTAGACCTGGAAACACTCAAGAAATCCAAACGATATTTCCTCATTTTGCACGCAAGGAAAGCCCGGGCAGGGGATATAGGGACTCAGTCATTGCCACTTACCTAGTTAGTGGCAGCCCTGAGACTAGCGTTTATGCCCACAGAATCTTAAGTTAATTCCCCATCACTGCACCATGCAGGCTCTTTTCCTATTCAAGTCACAATCCTACTTTGTGCAGGAGATCCCACTGTGTGTAAGGTACTGTGTAGCATTTCCTGTTTTATCTCTCACAAAGGTGGGAATTTGTCCCCATCAGTTCAGTTGGTGAAGTGCCAGGATCCTGGAGCAGGTGACACAGAGCCAGGGCCTCGGGGCGGAGGGTGAGGCAGGGAGGTGGCTGCTGCCCTCCGGACCCGACCATCTAGTGGAGGTGATGACACAGAACAAACAGGACACAATAAGGAACGAAGCGAGTTGGGAGCTAAAGCACTCAGTGCCTGGCACGCGGTACAAGCTAGATGTTTGTCAATGGACAAGAGGGGGCCGTCCCCCACCAAGGGACCGGGAAAGGCTTTTCAAGTTATCGGCACTGAGTTTCCTGCTGGAAGAATTTCAGCTGACGGCCATGTGGGAAGGCATTTCCAGCAAAAGGCAGAAATGAGCTGGGGTGTGTTCAGGGACCAACATGTACGCAAGTGTGAGTGGCGGGGAGTGTATGTACAGAGGTGGTGGAAGGCGGGGCTGGAAAGGGGGTTCAGCTATTCACGAGATGGATGTTACCCAGGCACCCTTGTAGACCTGGGATTTTGCAGCCAATGAGACACAGAGGGTGAATGCAGGAGGCACAGACCCACACACACACTCTGATGCGACAGCGAGGGCCTGGGAGCCTGCTGTGACGTGGGTCATCGGAGGTGATGACAAGGAGAAGCCAGCCGTGGGAAAATCAGGGTCAGGAGAGGCAAAGGAAAAGCAAGGGGAAGGCGTGTGGCAAGAACACACTTGGTTCATTTAAGAAAGAGAAAATAAAAGGCCCGTGTGAAATAAAGTTTGGTGGAGTCCACCAGTGGGAGAGGAGTTTGGGGTCAGATTAGGTAGAACCTTCTAGTCCATGGCCGGGAGACTGAATTTGGTTCTAAGTAGCATGAGAATAAAGTCTAACCTCTTTTCCTGCATTATCTGGCCTTGGCCTCTGTCTCCATGGGAACAACTCATCTCGGTTGGCCGAAGACTTTCCCCATTTGAGCACTGAAAGCCCAGTGTTCCATGAAAACTGTCATTCCCCGGGCAAGTGCGACAGGGGAATCAGTCACCTCACCTCCCACCCTCATTCCTACTTATGATGCTCCTATCACAGTTTGGGGGGTGCCGTGTTGTGGATCCCCTCAAAAACCTCTGGCTGATTCCCTAGAAAATAGATGGCCATTCAAATTTTCTGAGAACAGGAATAACATAATTAAAGCTATTTAAGCACTTTTAAGATACCAAAAAGCTCTAAGGTCATTCGATGTACATAAAGATGCCTTTCTGTTGAAATCTGGGATTCATTTGGGTGTGGAAAGGCTAATGGGCCAATAGGCAGGCCTTCCTTGGGAATAAAAAAAGGTCATCTCCACCCAGATGTTCCTGTCAACACCCCCTCTTGCAGAATTGACTGGGCTCCAGTCCTCATTCTTTAAGACTTGAAGGTTTGAACTCAGAATATCTCTATAGTAAGCAAAACTTAAAGGAGAAAGCCTTCACGTGACAGCCCCAGCTGAGTCTGCACGGTCTCTAGGATTATCTAAAGCTAGCTGTGAGAGAAATACAGTGGCCTCTGTGCTCATCACTTTTGAAATTGTATTTTCTAGCTTCTCATTACTTAGGTGTGAAATCAAAATAGTACCTGGCTCCTTTAAGAATCTTTACCAGGATAATGGAAATTTGTGATCTCACAATTGCATAAATCACTGCCAGCCCCCCCATAAGTCAATTCATATTTCTGTAGTTCGTTAGTGGCTCAGGAGGAAATTGCATTTATTATAATTGCCTCTAATTGCACCAGATTAGTGATTACAATTATTGATGGCAGCTGATTATTCATTCGGCGTCGAATCAATTCCCGTGCTTCTTGAGTGACTCTGATGAGGAGAGGTCTAGAGGATACCACGTCCACCCTCTTCCCAGCATGACAGGAGACCTTTCCAGGCTGTCTCTAAATGAGCACGTGAAAACAATTTAGGACTTAAAGTGACAGAGAGGCAGCCCTCTCCTTCCCCCATGGAATGCTAATGCCAAGCCCAGTGCTGACTCATGAAATGGAATCGGTTCAACATCACCAAAGGCTATTTGGAGCCCCCAGAATGCTCAGGACCTGCAAGCTCTTCCAGGATGCCCTCCTTGATTGCATAGTGGAAACATCAGAGTTCCCTGGCCCAACTCTTCTGGAATATATACAACCCAGAATGTGGAAAGAGAATTGACCTGAGAGCCACACAGACCAGACTTTCAGTTCTGGCTGAACCCTTGGGAGCTACACAGAGCCCAGCAGGACACTTACCTGCCTGAGCTGTAGAATCACCTATGGGTTGTGAGTAAACAGTGATGAGAGCTCCTCTGCTCCTCTTGTTCACAGCTGGACTCTGTCACCCAGAACAGGGCTGGCAGAGAGGACGAGCGGATGCCCAGGTGAGGAGGGAACACCTGAGGGGGTTGTGCCGACGGCTGAATTGGACAACACGCTTAAAGCCCGTGTCTTGCAGCAGGTGAAGAGCGGCTGCTCAGTAAATGTCACTTCCTCCCCACCCCCACTCCCTCCATACTTTAGCATCTACATTATCTTCAAAAGTTCTCTTCCTTATCTCTTTATGCACTGGTTCAATATTAACTGTAAATGTATCGTCCCTGTAGTATCTGTAATAGGAGAGCCACTTGCTCTGCATGGCGGTTTTCATTCTCTGGCTCACTCATCAGTACCTATAAGCGTGCCAGGCACTGGATCTAGAGGAGCTGAGAGATAAATAAATCATAGGTATTGGCCTTGGACAGCTCACGACCGAGTGGGAAAGACTGTCCATTCTGTTTCCACGCTTTGTTTGCCTTCTAGGAACATACAAGGTCTAATCAACCCACAGAGGCTGGAGAAACCCAGCTCAGATTGGAGGGTCAAGAAGGCTTTGTAGATGTGGAATTTGAGATTGAAACTGCATGTGTCTCTTCAAATGCTTAAAGGAGTGGCTAGCTTTTCAGCAGAGCAAGTAGGACCTGAAAAGAGGGAGGCAGAAAGGAGCACCATTTCAGAGCGGCACTGCACGAGCACTGCTGGGGGTTGGGTACGTGACCACCGCGGTGATGTTAAGGGCCCTTCCCCAGTTGCCCCTGCAGGCTAAAACCTCCATGACCAAGGGGCCTCCCCTTCCTTAGCCTTGGAGATCTCAGAACTGTGCGGTTGTATGAGAGTTTTTTCCTGTGGACTCTTTGAGGCCTTTGATGATGCAGAATCCTAACACATCCTTTCCCCAAATTTTCAGGTCCCCCAGGTCCCCCTGCTGCCCCAGTGCGCTCATCCATCAGCCCTCCTACTATTCACAGTACCCTTACTTCCACCCAGGACTCGGTTCAAAGGGCGTAAGTGTCCGCAGGGAACAGAGGCATTCAGGGAAGCTGTTGCCTACACAGACGCACAACCCTCACACAGCAGAGAGGGAAGGATGGAGGCTGTGGGCAAGGGGGCATGTAGCCTGGCTGCTGGTCGGCTATTTGTCCGCGTGCGAGCTGCTGCCCATTTCCCTGGTTGCTCAGGCTTGAGCTCTGCAGTGGGTCTGACCTGTGCCTAGATCCCATGGGAAAGTGAACAATGGTCCCCCCGCGACCCAAAACACGGGACCCAGAGCCCGGAGGACATGGCCCTGGTGTCCTTGCCCACGTGGTGGCAAATGTTCTGCCTCTTTCTGGGAAGCTGGAGGGGAACAGGTGACTTCTCTGGGCAGAATGCTCTTCTCTCCTGCCTCAAGGCTCTTGTGCGTCCTACTTCTGAGCCAGTGGAAACGTCTCTGTTCTGTCCTGAGAC
The DNA here is from genome assembly GCF_000442215.2 of Lipotes vexillifer. NCBI lineage: Eukaryota > Metazoa > Chordata > Mammalia > Artiodactyla > Lipotidae > Lipotes > Lipotes vexillifer. Next base: position 296,113 of record NW_006784184.1, on the reverse strand, counting down.
CTCTCCACATCCCAGGCCGCTTACCCACGCAGGAGGAATCAACCCTCCTCTGCCTCCCATCTTGCAAATGTCCCACATGGTGGCATTCTCCTCTTCGAAGGCTGATCTTTTAATGGGAGGAAATACATAAGTATAGCATCACTTCCAAAGAAACCAAAGAATATTAGTCTTCTATGATAGACCAGAACCCCAAACAATGCTTTCTCTTTCTTGGCAACTGCACCCACCCTTAACATCTTTCCCGAGACCCACTGGAGGTCCGAGTCTCTCATCAAGGGCAGCAGGACCCTTACCCACTGACTTGGAAAGGGAGTTGTGTTCAGCATGGTTCCGATTGAGGAGAAGGCTGCTGTGACCAGAGCCAGAGGGAAGTTCTATGTGGTGACCAAGAGCCACATTGGTTTGCCTGGGCTGCTCTGGGAAGCTACCTGGAGCCAGCTAGCAGCTCGCACACAAGATAAGCAGAGGCCCTGCTGCCCTCTGCTCTGGCAAAGCTCCCCTGAACTCTAAATTTCCAGAGAAATGCGGCTCCAAGCCTCCCACCCCTGTCCATTCCTCCATCAGCTGGCCCATGGTCCTGCATCATCCTGGGAACAGGTGGTAAATGAGCCCCTGTCTAGCTGCCTGTGCACGATGGCTGTGCGGTAAGAGCCTTCATCCTTATGGCAGGCACATTAATGCCAAGTTTGCTCATTCTAATTAATAACAGTCAGTAAACACCGAAGAGAGCTAATGATGATTACAGGCCACAGCTCCTGCCTGTGAGCAAACACACACAGGCAGGTGGCCCCCTCCCTCCCAGGGAAGAGGCTGGGGCTGCTGCTTGCAGAGATGCCAGCCCCCTTCAAAGCCCCACCCCACGTGCAGTAAGTCGTGGGTTATTCCTCACCCCAATTCCTGGCAAATAAGAAGAGAACAAGGCCCGTGCGCCCAGGCACATGGGAAGAATCCTTGGCTTTGAGAAAGAGGGCTGGGAGACAGGTCCTTGGGTCCTTTCGGGTTCTGAGACAGCTTTCCCCGGTACTGGGGATTAAACACATTTTTCTATTTATTTCCCTTATTTTATTTATTTATTTACTTACTTACTTATTAACATCTTTATTGGAGTATAATTGCTTTACAATAGTGTGTTAGAATCAGCTATACATATACATGTATCCCTGTACCTCCTCCCTCTTGCGTCTCCCTCCCACCTTCCCTATCCCATCCCTCTAGGTGGTCACAAAGCACCGAGCTGATCTCCCTGTGCTATGCGGCTGCTTCCCACTAGCTATCTATTTTACATTTGGTAGTGTATATATGTCAACACCACACTCTCACTTTGTCCCAGCTTACCCTTCCCCCTCCCTGTGTCAAGTCCATTCTCTACGTCTATGTCCTTATTCCTGTCCTGCCCCTGGGTTCTTCAGAACAATTTCTTTTTTTTTTTTGTTTTTCAGATTCCATATATATGTGTTAGCATATGGTATTTGTTTTTCTCTTTCTGACTTCACTCTGTATGACAGACTCTAGGTCCATCCACCTCACTACAAATAACTCAATTTTGTTTCTTTTTATGGCCGAGTAATATTCCATTGTACATATGTGCCACATCTTCTTTATGCATTCATCTGTCAATAGACACCTAGGTTGCTTCCATGTCCTGGCTATTGTAAATAGAGCTGCAATGAACATTGTGGTGCCTGACTCTTTTTGGATTATGGCTTTCTCTGGGTATATGCCCAGTAGTGGGATTGCTGGGTTGTGTGGTAGTTCTGTTTTTAGTTTTTAAGGAACCTCCATACTGTTCTCCATAGTGGCTGTATCAATTTACATTCCCACCAACAGTGCAAGAGGGTTCCCTTTCCTCCACACCCTCTCCGGCATTTATTGTTTGTAGATTTTTTGATGATGGCCATTCTGACTGGTGTGAGGTGATACCTCATAGTGGTTTTGATTTGCATTTCTCTAATGATTAGTGATGTTGAGCATCTTTTCATGTGTTTGTTGGCAATCTGTATATCTTCTTTGGAGAAATGTCTGTTTAGGTCTTCTGCCCATTTTTGGATTGGGTTGTTTGTTTTTTTGATATTGAGCTGCATGAGCTGCTTGTAAATTTTGGAGATTAATCCTTTGTCAGTTGCTTCATTTGCAAATATTTTCTCCCATTCTGAGGGTTGTCTTTTGGTCTTGTTTATGGTTTCCTTTGCTGTGCAAAAGCTTTTAAGTTTCATTAGGTCCCATTTGTTTATTTTTGTTTTTATTTCCATTTCTCTAGGAGGTGGGTCAAAAAGGATCTTCTGTGATTTATGTCATAGAGTGTTCTGCGTATGTTTTCCTCTAAGAGTTTTATAGTGTCTGGCCTTACATTTAGGTCTTTAATCCATTTTGAGTTTATTTTTGTGTATGGCGTTAAGGAGTGTTCTAATTTCATTCTTTTACATGAACTGTCCAGTTTTCCCAGCACCACTTATTGAGGAGACTGTCTTTTCTCCATTGTATATCCTTGCCTCCTTTGTCATAGATTAGTTGAACATAGGTGCATGGGTTTATCTGCAGGCTTTCTATCCTGTTCCATTGATCTATATTTCTATTTTTGTGTCAGTACCATATTGTCTTGATTACTGTAGCTTTGTAGTGTAGTCTGAAGTCAGGGAGTCTGATTCCTCCAGCTCCGTTTTTTCCCCTTTGGCTATTCGGGGTCTTTTGTGTCTCCATACAAATTTTAAGATTTTGTTCTAGTTCTGTAAAAAAAAAGCCATTGGTAATTTGATAGGGATTGCATTGAATCTGTAGATTGCCTTGGGTAGTATAGTCATTTTCACAATATTGATTCTTCCAATCCAAGAACATGGTATATCTCTCCATCTATTTGTATCATTTTTAATTTCTTTCATCAGTGTCTTATAGTGTTCTGTATACAGGTCTTTTGTCTCCCTAGGTAGATTTATTCCTAGGTATTTTATTCTTTTTGTTGCAATGGTAAATGGGAGTGTTTTCTTAATTTCTCTTTGAGAGTTTTTCATCATTAGTGTATAGGAATGCAAGAGATTTCTGTGCATTAATTTTGTATCCTGCTGCTTTACCAAATTCATTGATTAGCTCTAGTAGTTTTCTGGTAGTATCTTTAGGATCCTCTATGTATAGTATCACGTCATCTGCAAACAGTGACAATCCAATTTCCAAAGTAATACTATTTGCTTTGAAAATTAGAATACTACAGAAGTGTGTAAAGAAGGGAGAGCCTCCCTCAGTTCTGCTGCAGGGGTGGGGTTTGTCGCCAGCGGGTCTGCCCACATTCCCTGTCCCTGGGTCCTCCAGCTCTCCTCTCACCAGCTCCTACTCTGATTCTGTGCCCTCCTCTGCCTGGTGCACACATGGTTTCATCCGATGACTAAACGATCCCCATCATGAACCCTGCACTCCTGATTCTTCAGGGCTTTTACCCGTCCTCTAGCCCTGGTCCTATTTCCTCAAGGGTTCTTCCCATGCTCATATTCTAGGACCAAGAAGGAGAAATGGGAGAAATGAGGAGCATCCCAGCTCTGTGGGGCCCTGAAGACACCTAATCTTGGAAAGTTTTCTCCTTTGACTTCCAGGGGTCATGGCAATTAAACATAATTACATAAACACCCTTGCATTCAGGCTGAATCTAAATTTGGAGAGAGTCTTGCTTCTCAAAATAGTACCTGACCCCATGCCTCTGGGTGGATTTGAAAGCTCCTCCTCGGGTAGGCGGTCAGCTCCCTGTTGTGAGCCCCTAAGTGGTCCCACAGCCAAATTGTAAAAACGGATCATTGGCCACACAACAAAGTGATGATACAGTAGTGGCCGAGGCAGAGGAATAGAGCAGCCATGGTACAATCCAAATGCCATCCATAGTTTGACCTTTTGCTAGAGGACCTGGATCCCTCTCGATCTGTCATGTTTTCCCTTGTTCACCCCATCCTCCTCCTTACACACGCTACATCATTTGGCTGCAAAGATAAAGCTTCTTTCAGCACCATCACCGCAATTCAGACAATACTTTCTTCCTTAAAGGACTGTTCAATCTACTCCACCCAGAAGTGCTTCTCTGATAGTTTAAGAATGAAGAGAATAGAAAGAACTATGAGAGGTGGTCATGTACCGTTTCTAAGGGTGTTCATGAACAGATCCAAGTTAATAGTAGGGTGTGAGCAGAGTGCCTTATCTTGTTGTCTTTTGAGATGTTGGGGACCTTTACCTTGTTTCTTTCTTTTTTTTTTTCTTTTATTTGTCTCCCTTTCTATGGCTATCAGTCTTTCCTCCATTTGTTTCTCTATCCCTTTTTTTCTCTCTCTTCTTTTTCTCTCTGTCTCCCCTCCCGTTTTGACAAGAATAAGGAATTTAAGGGCATTTCTAAATTTGGTTCGATACACTGAATGCATTCATTCATCCATCTATTAGTTCCTTCCACCAACACTCCCAGAGCTCTCACTCTTCATCCATCTCTTGGCTGGTTTCTCAGAGCAGAGAGATGCATAAATAATCTCTGTGCTGGAGCGACACTGACTCAGCAAGGGGAGAAAGGCATGAAGTCAGGGCAACTATTAAATATATGCAGGGGATGATGGGACCTTTAAGTTGATGAGCAGGTCGATGGGGTCATATCAGGGAAAACTTCATAGAGAATGTGACGTTTGGGGTGAATATTCAACTGTGTTGAAGGTGTCACCAGGTAGCAGGTGGGAGGCATGGGCTGGTGGGAGGACAGTTTGCAGACAGAGGGTGCTGCCTGAGCAAAGCGTTGGAGGCGAGGAGCCCTGGACCTCTGAGTATCTGAAAGCAACCTGACCTGGCTGGGAGGGCAGCAGTGAGAACCGAGTCAGGGGTGGCTTCTGAGTCTGATCATCGGGAATGTGTCAGGGTACTGGAAAACGCACACAGTATTTCCACGTGGGTTCTCAGCTGAGGGAGTGGAGAGGGGGCGTTTATATTTCACCAAATACCCTGCTGTGGTGTTTGAACTTTTGTCTTACTTTTATTAAAAAGTGACACTAGTACTTTGGAGCATCATGTGCCGAGTTAAGGCCACAGGTCTCTTCCTAATTGAGAGCTGGGGGTGGGAAGAGTTTTAAGCAGAACAGTGGTGTGGTCGGAGTTCTGTAACTGTGCCGTGTTTCCTATCCCTTCACTTTATTTATTTTTTTCATTTTTTAATATTTTACTGACGTATAATTGATTTATAGTGTTGGGTTAATTTCTGCTGTACAGCAAAGTGACTCAGTTATACATATATATATATATTCTTTTTCATATTCTTTTCCATGATGGTTTATCACAGGATTTTGAATAGAGTTCCCTGTGCTATACAGTAGGAACTTGTTGTTTTCCTGTCCCTTCACTTTAAAATAGCTGAGTGTAAGCTTTTCATATATTTCTTAAACAAACTAAACCAGTCAGTTTTTACCTCTGGGTGGCCTTGGTTTTATGTATTTATTTATTTATTTAACATCTTTATTGGAGTATAATTGCTTTACAATGGTGTGTTAGTTTCTGCTTTATAACAAGGTGAATCAGTTATACACATACATGTTCCCATATCTCTGCCCTCTTGCGTCTCCCTCCCTCCCACCCTCCCTCTCCCACCCCTCTAGGTGGTCACAAAGCACCGAGCTGATCTCCCTGTGCTATGCGGCTGCTTCCCACTAGCTATCTGTTTTACATTTGGTAGTGTATATATGTCCATGCCACTCTCTCACTTTGTTACAGCTTACCCTTCCCCCTCCCCATATCTTCAAGTCCATTCTCTAGTAGGTCTGTGTCCTTATTCCCATCATACCCCTAGGTTCTTCATGACCTTTTTTTTTCTTAGATTCCATATATATGTGTTAGCATACAGTATTTGTTTTTCTCTTTCTGACTTACTTCACTCTGTATGACAGACTCTAGGTCCATGCACCTCACTACAAATAGCTCAATTTCATTTCTTTTTTATGGCTGAGTGGTATTCCATTGTATGTATGTGCCACATCTTCTTTATCCATTCATCCGATGGTGGACACTTAGGTTGCTTCCATGTCCTGGCTATTGTAAATAGAGCTGCAGTGAACATTTTGGTACATGACTCTTTTTGAATTATGGTTTTCTCAGGGTATATGCCCAGTAGTGGGATTGCTGTGTTGTATGGTAGTTCTATTTTTAGTGTTTTAAGGAACCTCCATACTGTTCTCCATAGTGGCTGTATCAATTTACATTCCCACCAACAGTGCAAGAG